>NW_028186448.1:337511-400667 GCF_003343005.1 Rhea americana
CCCGGCCTTGCCCGTGCGGGGCCGCTGGGACGGGAGCCGGCAGGGCCCCGCCCTCGAGCGGCCGGGAGGGGGGAGAGGGGCGGGCGAGCTTCCCCGCCGGCCCCGCTGACAGATGGGCCGCGGGCGGCCCGCGCTGCCCCTCCTCCTCCTCCCCCCCCCCCCTTCCCTGCCGCGGGCGGGGGGGAGCCGCCAGCCGGACGCCGAGGGCAGGTCGCCGCCTCCGCCGGGCAGCGCGCCCCGGGTGCCCGCTCGTCGCGAAGGGCACYTGGACGCCAAATGCCGCCGGCAGCGCGCTCCCGGCGCAGGAGAAACCGCCTCTTCGGGGGGCTGAGGGGCGTCCGCGTCACCTCTGTGCCCCTCGGCGGGGCACTGCCTTGTCCACCCCTGCGTGGCCTCTGCCCGCAGCGGAAATCCTCGTCTGTGACTCTGCAGTAAAATAAAAACGTCCCTGAGCGATATCCCTGACTTGCGAGTTTGATAAGGAGGTCAGGAACAGAACGCGGAGACGTYGTGCTGTCTTCTGTGCAGCAGCAGGAGATAAAGCTGTGGCCTGTGCTCTTGGTTAGGTGGAACCGCGTCCCTGGCTTTGTGCGAGTGCCCTGTCCTTTGAGGACAGCGATCGCAGGGGCAGGCTCGCAGGGTCTGCCCTAGAAACTTGTGCCACTTAGTGATGTTGCTTCAGGGTGTGACATAGTTTAAAATGATGCTTTCGTGCTAACTCGAGCTCTGGCACAGATTATCGCACGAGTACCGTCTCAGGACAGCTTAGCCGTGTAGGGAGCTGTTGGTGTAGTTGCTGTTAGGATGCCATATAAATGAATATATACRTATAYATACATACATACATACATACATGTATATATGCTGATAAAACTAGAGCACTAAGTCCTGCCCAGTCCAGACAAGGGCCTGTCGTTAAGCGCGTGGGGGGAGCTCTCTAGTAAGATGGGAGGGGCGTGCCGTCACTGGAGTACATCGCTGATCTTTAAAATTTAACTTTGATAGAGCAACACTGACTCTGTTTCAAGGAAGAGAACAAAACGTAATCCTGTGGAGGGCTGTGATCCAGCACATGTAAAATCTTCCATTTGTGGTTGTGATTACCTACAACTCTTCAGAGTTAGGATTGCAATGCTATGAGTATTTTAAATAAACAAGACAGGCGCTTGATGTCGGGGTCTGAGAAGAAGTATTCCCGAGTATAAGTAGGTCTGCACTTAATTATTGGTTRTGGTGCTAGGAAAACCAGAGAACTTGTGGCTAAAATAATTTAGTGGCATCCTGTAGTTGCTATTGGAATGCTTCCACAAAGAATGAAGTGTGGGAGCAGTTTTCTGACAGGCCAGCAGACTTTTAGGGAAGAGATAAGTATGCTGTGCTCAATGAAAACCCTGACAGGCAGAATCAAGTTCAGAAAGAATATTTATCTCCTGTTATTTGGGCAGGCTGTGGAAAACTATTGCTAACAGGTCAAAGATAGGGTTAAAATTGCAGGAAAATATAGCACTTTTTTTTTTCCTGTGWCTTAGATTATTTTTGCAGTTTCCAGCATTAGTATTGTTACATTTCAATTCTGAGCAAAATATCTGATAGGAATTGAGGAGGTTTACATTATTATGGCTATTATGTATCCTATAATACACTTGCTTCTGATCTGTCCTGATACGTATTGGTTAATCTTTGGTGGATAAACAATATTTTGTRTTAATGTACAAGAAATCAACAAAATGTAAAGACACAGTGTTTTCTTACGTCCTAGTGAGGAATAGCTCAATTAAAAAAAGAAATGTTCTTAAGATGAATGCAAGGCTTAAGTACAATGGATATTTTAAAATTAAAGACTAGGAAGTATGAGAGGTGTCTTTACAGTAGTAGCCACAAAAACCTTTACAGTTAGTGGGAGTTGTGACTAAATGTTATATGCATTTCTTTGAATGCTGAAGGGACCTGTTTTTTTTTTTTTTTTTTTTTTTTTTTTTTTTTTTTTTTTNTTTTTTTTTTTTTTAACTGCTTTAAACATTGAAGATGAAGGTCATAGACTGCTTTTTCATTAGTGAAACAGGTACTTTTTCAGTTATAGCATAAATCAAATTCCTCATTAAAAGTAATGATAAGAATTCTTCCTTTGTTGATTAGTTAAGAGGAGAAGAAATGTGGGGAAGAAAGAGGTAATGGAACTAAGTATTTCAATTCAGCAGTGTATTCTTCATATGTCTAGGCTAGGGTCCAAGAAAGGCGAGGTAGTAAAAGGGTGGAAGCAATAAGTCTGCTGGCTATTTTCAAAATACACAAAAGTGGGAGGAGAAGAGAGAGACATGRGGAAGGAGTGCTGCATAGCTGAGAAGGAGAGACTATTTCACTTAACCTTGTTGAATTCCTGAAAGAAAGTTTGGTTTTACATTTAAACTTAATATGTTGTGAGCTTTTCAGAGGACCGCTCCCAATCACAGCAGGCAACTGCCCATAGCCCAGAGTGTGCGCACTCAAGAGATAAAACAGACATAGAGTAGAAAGAGGTTCATAGCTACTATTTGATTTGCTGCAGATTACTGGCAGAACTGAGACTGAGGTCCTTTCTGATTCTCAGTCAAGTTATGTGTTACCCAAATTAAAATATCTGTTACTAAATGAAAATAAGGTGGTGTTATGAAAGAGGTAGGTCCTTGATTAAACGGCAGTTCTTACTGTGTGGTTTGACCAAGGCATGTCATCTCAATGCCAGTAGATGGTTTGCTTTTCAGTTACTGTAAGATAATACTAATCTTGAAACCTTGGGAAAATAATCACATGCTTTTTTTCTTCTCTTGCCAGATACACAGACRGAGGTGTACCAAGTACAGTGTTGGAACTGAAGAGACATGGAACAGTACACAGCAAATAGTAACAGCTCYACAGAGCAGATTGTTGTGCAGGCTGGACAGATTCAGCAACAGGTATGGAAAGTTATCATAAAGGGTGAGCTGGTACTCCCAGTGTTTCGCTATAGACCTTTTTGTACTTTTTTTTTTTCTCTAATGCGTTCCACAGAGCCAGCAGGATGCTTCATGATGCTGTCTGGATGCGTGTTTACCTAACTTCTGTCACTTAATCGTGGGTCTTGTTTGTCAATGAAATCTGAGTAAATGTGTTTTTAATCTAAATTAATAAAATTACAGTTTGTAAGTTACCAAGTTTTGGTGGAGTAGGGACTTAAACTGGTAGTGACATGAGGAAAATAAGAAATCCTTCTTGAAAATGGAGGGAACAGAATATTAATCTGAATAGTTGGTTGTCCACAAGGAATAATGTACATTCCTCCCTAAAAATTAAAGTAAATTTTGTCCAAGCAAATAGAGGCTTTCTCCAGCTTTCACAAAACAAGTATTTATTGAAATCCTATTACTAGAGATGAATCAGAATGAACATWCATCATTGGAATTGCAACAAAACAACTTTAGATGCATGCCTTCTAAAAGAGGTTTTTAGTTCACATGTTACACTGTGCAGACAAGTACAGCTGCTTTTATGTAAARGACTTGAATATTTTTGTTGATATTGTTTCACCCATTCGTGTATTTGCTATTTTCAGATGAGTTGTCTGGTGGCTGAATTTTGGTTTGTTGCATCTGATGTTTGTTTTAGTTCAGGACAAGAGGATTTTCTTTGCTTAAGCCATGCAAATGAATGACACACTGTGGATTATATTTGTAGTAAGATACTATGCTTGCTTTGTTGTCAGTCTGTTTGATGGGAACAGACCAGGACCAGCATTCTTCTCCAGCTGAATTTAGTGGAAGTTAACTCTTGCAGGAAGAACAAGATTATAGTTGAGGTTAAAAAAATTACAAATTAAGAATTGTCAAAGATTGTGCTACTACTTTCAGCGGGTGACCAAATATACTTGATTTTATTGATATTTTTTAAGTAGAGGGGAGCTAAAAACATATCTTCACTTGTTTTAGTATGTGTTCTCACTTTGTGTTGTACTGTAGGAGAAACTTTTGAATCAGCCAATTCTAGTACAGCTTTTAGAGATGTCCTTCATCTCCCAAAATGCTAACGCAGTTAACACAGATTATTTTGGTACTCTTACTAAAGAGGCTAAAGATAGACTAGGCTTTCATATTTAACTGCTCTTTCAAATTCTCAAGATTGTCCTTCAAGGTCAGTGGTGGAATATTTTGATGKGGGGGTGACATAGAGGAAGTTTAGTCCGTAGTTATCTGTACTGCTGTTCAGCACATAAAGGAATTTATGGCCTTCATTATGACTAACAGATCAGACAGAAATCTGGAACCCCTTCACAATAAGAAGCTCAAGCAGAAAAGTAGTATTGTAAAACTGTAAAGCAAAGATTTAAAATTCTGAAAAATAATCTATCATGTTCTCTGTAGCTAATTTTTTGTTTAGGGTTGTGGAAGCTGTCAGTATGCATATGCAGTTTTGCTGCTATTCCATTCTTAGGTTTGCTAAACATATTCACATACCTTATGTTCCAAGTGCAGCATGTATGAATTTTAAATTCATCCTTTTCCAGCAAAGTGTGGWTGTCTCTTGTCAGAGCTGTGCATTTCCATGTTTCAAGCTATTCCTGTTCCTATTCCCAGCAGCAGGGTGGTGTCACTGCTGTCCAGTTGCAGACTGAGGCCCAGGTGGCATCCGCCTCAGGCCAGCAAGTCCAGACCCTCCAGGTAGTGGTGATCTCTCTAATTGTGTTTGTGAGCACTGCATGACTCCCCCCATCACCACATATCTAATGCTGTGTTTTTACCAGGGTTTGAAACAGGGACAGGAAAATTTGTGGCCAACAGCAGCTATGCTTTGCTGCTAGCTGGTCATGAAGAACAGGTTACAGCTTTTCGTTGGCTCGCAAGTGGACGCTAGAAACCCTAATGTATTCATGAATTTCTGCTGTTGTAATTATGAAAGAGAATAGTGATTAAAATGGAACTCAAACTCAAAAAGAAGTAACCTATTGCAGTCCAGACAGATAACTCAAGAGATACAACCCACAGACTTTGTACAATTTCAACAATAAGAGGTTTCTGATATCCAAAGTGATAGGATTTTTCTATCTACACTGCATGGAAAGAAGCCAGAAATGCAGTGGGTAACCACCAGCCTGAAGAGTGAAACTTCTTCATCTGTAATTAGAAAAGGCAACTGAGGACCTTACTAGATCCTGTGGGATTGAGATACCTGATTTCCTTCATACATTCGGGCAACACAGGAAAATCCAGGAGAGTCATTTATCATAACAGTAAATATGTCACAAACTGGAAAGAAATGCAAGATTATTCCAAACCCTGATTTGTTTTAATATGAAGTATTGTCTCTTGCAAACTTCATCTCATTAGCTCATGTAGGAGGCTTTTAAAAGGAGTTGATAACCCTGGATAGTTGTAGCAATTTTATTTGTTTATTTGCTTTTTAAACTCTTCAGAAGAAGGAAGTTCTGAGAGGCTAGAATGGTATTGCCAGATGTGAAATTGAACACAGCATTTTTTATGTTCAGAGTTAAAATAGAAAAAGCTGTCTGACTTGGATTGCTTGGGGCTCTGTGGCCTCTTAGTCCCATACTGCGATGTTTGCTTTCTTTTTTTTTTTTCTTGCTTGCTCTAATATATTAACAAGAATCCTGGAATTTATCATTTTTCTTTCTACTTATTGGATATTGTACTGCTGACTGTGCTTCTCTGTGGCTGATATGAGCATGCTTACATCTCTCTACTTGTGTTGTAACTCAAAACAAGTACTACCGATTATGTTAGTGACGGAACCAAACAGTCTCGCAGGAGTATTCGATGACCTGTAAAGACAGAATATTCTATGCAGGGCCTTGATTACTGAGGTATTATAGTTGTTTCCTTAGATATGCTGGCCTATAATTCACTATGGGTTTTGACCTATGCAAAGTGAAACTYTTTTTTAGGTAATTCAGTATGTACTGAAAATGATGTTTAGTTTGACCGGTGTTCTGTAATGATGGTGGATTGTGGAGTAAGCTTTGGCTATTGCATACTCTTGAAGCTTTCACRTAGAAAACTCAGGAATTTAGTGACTTTTCTATCATGTTCTGTTTTAGTTTCCAGATAAGGGAGAGCATGGTAAAGAGTGATTGCCTAATTCATAAGACTAATTTTACATTTAAACTGTAGARGTATGGTTTTTCTATAGTCTTTTCGAAGATATATTTTGGGGAGTTTGGGGCTTGGCAGACAAGGATTTTTTAATGGAGGAGTTTATTTCATGGGCCTTTCTCCTAGTGACTGATTGCAGAGACTTTTGAATGCATCCTGCTGAATTTATAAATTCTCTGTAAACCTTGTGGGTCCAGGAAGTGGTTGCTGCTGGTCTTCATTGACTCTTCCTTACCAATCTACAGTTTGTGTGCTGTTACATTAATAATTTCACTTCATAACCATGAAAAGRTTCTTTAGGAATGTCACATACTATATATCAGTTAGGGAATGGAAATGTAAGAATATAATTGGAGGGAGTTGAAGCTACTTCAGAATCTCTGTCAGGATAACTTATTTATAGCTTTTTCTCATTAAGAATTCCAACTGAAGATTTATAATAGTGTTGTGGATAATGAAGTTTCTTTTACTTTGGTTTGCTCTCAGGCTGTGCATGAAGATMGTACTGTGTCTAGACAGTTTATCTGCGTATTTCATGTTTTGTTGAAATTAGACTTGGAAGTTTTGGTTAGACTGTGRCAGAAAAAGATAGTTTACAAAATCCAGCAGCATCACATGGAGAAAATTTTAGCAACTGAAGATATTTGATGCTGATTATGAAACTAGCTTAGTGACTGTTGYTCAGTTTCTCTGGTCACTGCATTAAAATAGGTAAGCATTTAGCCTCATGTAGTAGCCACTTCTGTTCTTGGTTTCATGTCACCAGACTTCTTTTCATTGTTCTGTTTGTTTGTTTGTTTTTCTCCTGTTTTCTAGGTCCAGGGTCAACCATTAATGGTACAAGTAAGCGGAGGTCAGCTGATCACCTCAACTGGTCAGCCGATCATGGTGCAGGCAGTGCCTGGGGGTCAGGGCCAGACAATCATGCAAGTGCCCGTTTCTGGAACACAGGGACTGCAGCAGGTGAGATGATTCTAATTTTATTAAAGATAGATCACAAAGAATGAGCTATGGAGTTTTTACCTTGTCAGATAGAGTATATTTGTCAGAGCACTGTTAAAATAGGCTGGACAAAGATGGTTCTTCTGTAGCTATGGAACTATCACAGTGAACTACATGTTAAATATTAAACTAAACTTACTTTTGTATTTGATTTTATTTTTTATGGGATGGTGCAAACCTTTTAAAWGAAGTCCATTAAAATACAGCTAGAGCTTTTCTGTGCATTTAACTGGCTATTATATTTTATGGCTCACTAAAGAGATTTTTTTTTTTTAATGAAAGTTCCTTAAATTTTTGCATTTGAGTTCATCTAATGTATGATGGCTGGAGCTGAATTTAAACTCTCCCATTACACAGAAAGTAATGTTAGAAGGATATATGATGGATTCATTAAAAATAATAATTTTGAAACATTTATGTAATAGGCAGTTTTTAAACTTAAGGAAGTGCTCAATTCGTGTTCCTCAAGCTATAGTAGTGTCGTAATGAAAGTGTTTTGTTATTTGAGAATGGGATTTAGGAATCAACTTCAGCACAGTTGAGGAAGGCACAGATGTCGTGGTGTTTTGAGAGGGTTATTTAATGATTGTTTATATTTCCTTTGTTGAAAGACTATATTCTTTCTGTTAAGGTCTGTACAGCCTATCTGTTAGAGGAAAGCTTATAACTTTTTCTTTATTTTTAAGCAGAATCCGCAAAACATATTTCAGTTCCTCTTTATTTATTTTTTTTAATCTAAGAAATGTTCCAAATTGGTGGAAAGGCTTCTCTGCAAAGCTGAAGATAATTTTTATATATGAAAGCATGTATGTGTGTATACTCCCTTATGTATGTATACACAGACACACACACAGACACATATGTCTTTATATAAATAAAATATTTGGTATATGTGTTTGTATGTATATATATGCATACATGTGTATATATATATTGGATACTTCTGTATGCTGGATAATTAACACTCTATAGATACCTTAAATCTCAGTCCTTTTTTCTTTCTTTGACTTAAGTATTATTATTCCTAGTTTCATGTGAATAATTTATTTCTTTTGACTGTTTTATTGTGTAAGCAGTGGAGACTGCTAGGGCATGGTGACACTAGCATATTTCCTCTTTTCTGTATGGTCCTGCCTGCTTTTGTATCAGTGATTGCTGTGTCACAGAGAGGAATAAATTAGACCTCTTTTCAGTTTAAAATGGAAAAAGAGAAGAACCAGTGCTTGCTTTTTCTTGGCAACAGTAAATCATCTTCAGAGATGATTTGGTAATGCTGAGGCCAAGGAGGGAGAAACAGGAGGCATAGTTAATGTTCCTTTCTGACTCTTTCTTCCACAGATTCAGTTGGTCCAGCCAGGTCAGATTCAGATTCAAGGTGGGCAGGCTGTGCAGGTACAGGGGCAGCAGGGCCAGACCCAGCAGATCATTATACAGCAGCCACAGACTGCAGTTACTGCTGGCCAGACACAGGTAACTGCACCAGCATGAAAGGATTTTCTTGAGAGGAACAGGAAGAGAAACTTGACAAATAACTTAAGATGTGGTTAAGTATAAAGGAAAAAAAAAAAAGGAATTTATTAATATTGAGAAGAACTTGAGAATAAAATTAATACTTTTGTGGTGTTTTCACAGATAAGCCTGGGGCAGAATAAGTAGACTGCATGTTTTTATCAATTGTGTTTCTCTGTATTACTGGTTCACGGCTGTTTGTCTATATGTTGAAGTTTAAAGACATGAAGTACTGCTAATTTTATATTTCCCACATTTTGTGAAATCATCTAGTCATACCTGGTTTTCTGTTGATTCTTCTGTTCGGGACCAAAATTAAATTTTTGAGCAGAACAGTCCTTCCTTTAACATAAGCGTAGTGAGATACAAAACCTAGAGCTTGAAGGTTTTTGATACTAAATACTACACTGTTAAAATAAGTTTGTTCAAGTGCTTAATCTACAGTTTGATTGGTTTGTGTTCCATCCTATTTCTTTACGCTGATAATACAGCAAAAGAAATACATACCTGAACTACCTTAAACACTATGTGTAATTTACAGGAATTGTAAAAATTGGGAAGTAAGCAATTTGTAAGTTTGCTGTGTTGTTTGTTTTGTTTAGACCCAGCAACAAATAGCAGTTCAAGGGCAACAGGTAGCGCAAACAGCTGAAGGCCAGACCATTGTCTATCAGCCAGTTAATGCTGATGGAACCATTCTTCAACAAGGTATGACCTTTAGTGTGAAAACGATCATGACGTATTAATATCTCTTTTGTAAGTTCACTACCTTGTATTTATTGTCAAAGAAAAARCTGAGATGCAGTACTGACAGTGCTATGATTTTTGTCATGCCAAAGGTTGGCATAGTGAATGGAAGAAGAAATATTTACATTATTCAACCAGCTTTTAAACTGAATACTGAAGTTCTTTTCCCCRGAAAAATACAAATTCTTCTCTCCTTTGGCAAAGGCTATTAGAATAGAAAYATTTAAGTTTGCTTTTCAGCCTTAGAATATGTGATGTCGTATCTTTGGCTAGGATTAGTGTTCAGATGACAAAAATTCAAAAAAAAAAAAAAAAGTATGAGGACCAGATGATGCAATAAATAATAACAATTAATAATTTGTAATACTTTTTAAAATCCTTTGGCATGTTATGGAAGGGTGAATGAGTGAAAACAGAAGTGGGACTAATGGTGTTCCCTTCTTTCTGTGTGCATGTTTTTGTTTTTTTTTTTCTTTTGTGTTTTATTTTCTTAAAGTTACAGTCCCTGTTACAGGCATGATCACCATCCCAGCAGCCAGTTTGGCTGGAGCACAAATTGTCCAAACGGGAGCCAACACCAATACAACCAGCAGTGGACAAGGGACCGTGACAGTGACACTACCAGTTGCTGGAAATGTCGTCAATTCAGGGGGAATGGTTATGGTATGTTCTTAAATTTCTATGGTTTAAAGGTTGAACTTTAAGAAGTCTGTGCACAAACCATTTTTTGAGATCCATGTTGACTTAATATGGCAACTTATTATGGCTATCATTAGTTTAAAATTCAATAATATATGTTTTTAGCTTTAATGTCCTGTTTCCTACTGTAAAGTATGTATTTTGTACTTTCTCCTATATTGCATTATGGAGTTCAGAAATCTAGAAACTGAGATTTAAAATAAGCTGTTAATTGGTAAGCAGAAGTTTGAAATGCCTGAATAAAATACTACTTTCTTGAGGATGCCTTAGTATTTCTTTTTGTGACTCTTAAGAAGGCTTTTTCAGCAAATTCTTATTTCTTTATAGTGAGATGCATTTTTAACTTGAGTTTTATTTTTTWTCTCCACTAGATGTCAGCAGTTCTATAATTGTATTTGCTTAAGKAATGCTTGAAAATAATCACAGAGATGAAATAAGTGATAACCAAACAGAAAGGGAAGAGATAGGCATATCCTCTATGCCTAACTGTATAAGAAGCAGTAATGTGGTCATTGGACTGTGTTTTGTATTGATATGTTACCATTACCAGAAAAAAAGCAAGCACGAGCTATGTGTAATTGATTTGTTTAAATTTATTCTGTGGTTTGAGACCAAATTTATTGCCACTTTTAACTTAAAGTAGAATTGCATTATGTGAAGAAAAGTTACACACTTCCCATTTTATACTTGCTCTTGCRTTTAGTAGTTTTTGAATGCACTTCATATTCTGAGCCACAGGTACTAAAAACATTCTCCTCTATACAGATGGTACCTGGAGCTGGATCAGTACCAGCTATCCAGAGAATACCTTTGCCTGGAGCAGAAATGCTTGAAGAAGAGCCACTCTATGTAAATGCTAAGCAGTATCACCGGATCCTAAAGAGGAGGCAAGCACGTGCTAAGCTTGAAGCCGAGGGAAAAATTCCCAAAGAAAGAAGGGTGAGACTAACTCAGATCTAATACAGGGTTACTGCATGAGAAAGACATAGAAAACTTCTGCTGAAAAGATGAGGATTGGAATCTAAGTGTTCTTTTTGTTTTTTGTTTTGTTTTCATTCATAATTACATCAGAGTAATTCCTTTAAGTACCTTAGAGGCAATCCTGCTTACTTTCCATGCTTCTAATTGTTGAATATATATGTATAAATGTATGTGTATTATATTGCAAAAAGGCATTTACTGGAAACACTGGGCAGGCTTTTTCAGTGGTCAGGAACTTTCCTCCGTGTTCTCATTTACTGGAAGTATTGAACTTGAAATAGTAGGCTGGTCTCTCATTAGCCTTTTCTTCTGTATTGTTACAGAAATACTTGCATGAATCTCGGCATCGTCATGCCATGGCCAGGAAGCGGGGAGAAGGTGGACGTTTCTTCTCACCAAAGGAAAAAGATAGTCCACATATGCAGGTAAGCAGAGCTTTGGTCTTCAGACAGCTGACACGTTCAGTTCTTTATAATACACTCTAGGGTTGTCTTTCTGCTGTTTTTGTTCTTTTGGGCAAGATTGCTGGTCCTTGTCCCCCTCTGCATCCGGATTTAAGGCATTGCAAAGAAACCTTATCTCTTACTTCTTAAAGAGAACAGGCATCTATTTGCCTCGAGAAGTTAAAGTAACTTTAGTAGAAATGTGTTCCTTTTGTTTTACAAATGGGGAATGCTTGTATTTGTTGTTTGTCCTAAGAAACACAACTCATTCTTTTTGATTGAATAACACTAAGTCTTCTCTTAGGACTTGAATTAAAGGTAGAGACAACTTACCTTGCATCTGATGAAAAATTAAAAAATGTGAATATTTGATTCTTAGTTGCATATTGTTTTAAGAAAAAGTGCAAGATTTTCAAAGGAGAGAGCAGAACAGAAATAGCAAGTGCTGTTGTCCATTAGTGCTTTAATGTATTCCTGTGGCTCTTATTCYGAAGTGAAATCCTTCCCAAATACTACACCAGTCCATACTAGGTGTTCCCAAACAGCAGAAACAAAACATTCTTAGGAGCTATTACAATTTATATAACTTAATTCTCTTCTACTCACCTATAAAACCTAGTTAAAAATGTAACATGTTCAGAGATCAAGGGAGGGAGTAGTGCATGATTCTGTGCTGATATGGAAAAATGCTGAAGTTACAACACTGTACGTATTTTGCATCTGTAGGATCCATCTCAGGCCAATGAAGAAGCAATGACACAGATGATAAGAGTTTCTTAACCACAACTTAAAGAAAAAAATAACTGGAAAAAAGTTCCTGTCCCTTCTACAAGTCTGTCCTACCTTACCAGTGTGTCAAGCAAGTCTCTCAATGGGACAGTCACCATATCACAGCCTATCCTTTTCTACAGAACAAACACCACTTTTTCAGTATGCGGCTGAGATTTTAACTGCAGTGGACACAACAAATAGAAACTTAATGACTTCATTGGTATACTCTTCTGATCCGGCGCAGGGATTTCAAAGTCTGACTGTTCATGCCTCTTTTTTTTTTTTTTTTTTTTTAATATCTCTTGCATTAAGAATTAAGATTGGCCATGGGAGAGAGTGCCACTGACTTGATGATCAGCAATAACTCTGGCATGCTGAAGCAGGGCCAGCAAAGACCTGTTGTGGAGTTACGAACCTTCTGTACAGAGACATAATCCAGTTTATAGCAACCAGCACTGACATGGCTTCACCACAGTGCTTTGTTTTCCCAGTAGAGACTTGTTATTTACATGCACTCTTTAAAACTTTGGACTTACTATCAACTGAACTGTTCATTGCTGTTGCATTTGCACTTCTGAAACTGGCAAAACTGAAGGGGGTTCTTTTAAGCTCCATCCTGTGAAATATGTAAACAGCAAGCTTTTCTCTGGGAAAAGTTCAGCCATCCAGTCAAAATGATAGAAATAGTTCAAGATTATTACAAGGCTTGATATATTGCATATTCGTTCCTAGGAACAAATGGGGAGAGGGACACTGATGGGAGTATAAAAATGTAATTAGAAAAGCAATCTGTGTATGTGTTTTTTGATATGTTTATTGCCAGTAATTGACACTTTGGAAGAAAAGCAGATGCTACTATAAAAAGGATCAAAACTTCTAAGTGGGTCTCTTCTAAATAATTTCTTTTAATCTTCCTTCTAACTTGCAAGTGTGGTGCTTGGTTTCTCCAAAAGAAATAATAATCTGCAATCTCAGAGTGATAGGACTTGACCATCTTCATTACTGTGTTTCTTGGTATTAGTTCTACAATTCTCTGATCGTACAGAGCGAGAGATTGTTTTATGACACCAGAAACACTGGACAATTCAACTCAGCTCATCTTGATGTAATTGAATGACTGTTAAACAATTGAAGGCAGATATTGATGAACCTTTCAGGCTCTTTACAGAATACCCTCTTTTAGATAAAAGCGGCACTTAAAGAACGAGGAAAAAATGCTTGCTTTTTAAAAAGGCATTTTTTATGACTTCTAGCTGGCTTCTGGATTAATAAACGTACCTTTTGTCTTTAATTCAGTAGCTAATTACATATTTCAAACTTAGTCCATTCTTACTGACTTGAAATTTGGCAGTGGACCCTGTGGTTCTTAAGCCTTCTAACAGGTGATAACGTGCATCTTTCCATGTCTGTTTCCTCCCACCTTGAATGAGTTATGTGGACTGGCTGCATATCACCTGCATGCTATAGTCTCTTTCAATTTTTGTGTTCTGCAATTAGAACTATATCACTGTAGTTAAGTATGGACTTGGAAGCATGGCCAGGCTTCATGATTGAGGGATTTGATTATGAACCTGCAAAGGGAATATAGCAGAGGGAGATGTTTTACTGAGGAAAACAGCCAAAGGTTGCAAGGCTAGTTTAAATTCAGTGAAATCTGTTTAAGGTGACAAAGAAATGCACCTTGGAAAAAGACAGAAGGGAGAAAATACTGGTAATATATATATATTTTTCCATTCCCTGAAAGCTAAAGCTACAGTTTGTGCAGAATGGAGGACAAAATAGTACATGATAAAAGGCTGGAAGGGTATAAAAAACAGAGCCACCAAACTTCTATTTAGTTTGAATAAAAGACAAATACTAAACCTAAAAGAGTAAAAGCAGATGGGAAAGAATGCAAGAGGAGGAAGCAGAAAAGGGGAGAAATGTTTGATGCTGCATTCTAGGAGGGAGAATATGCCTTCCTAGATGCTAAGGAAGGCAATGTTAAGTCAGCCATTTGTGAAGGTACATCGACTCTTGCCACTGAAAGTACAAAGAAGAAATGCAGATTTGGGATATGTATTTAGTCAGTTGGATTTCCTAAATTAAGTTCAGGATCTCCCCTGCTGAATTTTTAGTTTCATATAGCGTTACCATAGTTGACATTGCAACTTAAAGCTGAGCAAGAAGCTGTTCTACACACAAGTGACACCTGCAGCTATGGGGGGAAGTGGAAGTCTAGTTCTTGACATGCAGATAAAGGAACCTTTTTATTTTGTCTTAAATTWTATTAGTAATCTAATACTCTGTTCACAAATACTACATTTTAAGTTTTTGGATTTTTTTAATTAGTCAAAAGGCTTTTGGTTACCTCTGTTGCATTGCTGGCATCTTTGGTGCCTTTGGTTGCTTCCGCCTTAAAGTACCTGGCCAATTAGAGCATGGTGCTTACTTTCATCAGTTGGCGACTATGAAATCCTCACCTAGCATTTCTTGTGAGGTCACCCATTTCAGGAAAAATGTAGCTCTCTTCTAGTGAAGGAATAATGAAACTTCTGCTTTAGATGAATTTACAGCATTATTGTAAATACTTTTTAAGAGCATCTGTACATTTTGTCTGTCTAGAGTATTCATGTGCTGGAGTAAGACAGCATCTCCATAACATTACTGCTCTTCAACTGACAGCTAATCTCTGTCCTGAAGACCCCCCTCTGACAGTTGGAAGTTAGGGAAGCAGAGATTATTTCTCTGATTTTTTTTTTTTTTTTAACTGAGTAATTACTTGTTTTCTYGTAAACTTCTTCAAAACATCTAGAACTTTTTTCTCCAGTAAGTCCTTCAGATATAGGTTCTCTGATCTGTTGTTGTAGAATATGTATTAAGACCTATGGATTTGTGTTACGTAGGAAGTCTTATCGTTATACTTTCAATAGTGATGTGAAAGCCTGAGTGCTACTGTCATATGTTTCATTTTCTTTGGGTTACGTGTATTCACTTCTAAAAGTAGTGTTTCCTTGGTGAGACTGGAGTTAACAGTCAATACCATGTTATCAGAAAAGTCCACTTTATTTTCTCGGGTAAATTTATGAAATTGGAAACATCACCAAGTTCAAACCTCTAGTAATTAAATAAGAATTCATGTGGATTGGCTACACTTGAGCAAAAACTCCACTTTGGAAGTGCATATAAGAGCGATGAGGATAAAAGAATGGGCTAGTGGAGAATGTAAAATGTGGTCGATTGACCCAGAGAGCACTGGAGCAGTGAACCTATCAAAAATCAGTTTTATACAAGTGTAAGGAATGGGGTGTGGGAAATGGTCCTCAAGTGATGCTAAATGGCTTCAAGGTTTTGCATGTTTTAAAAAAAAATTCTTACTTTGTGAATGGGGGGGTACTGAGATTTGCGTAATGTAAGGCAAAGTTTGTATATAGTTAAAAGTTTATAATTTTTTTTATATGATGCATTTTTTCAAGTGTATTTTGGTCTTTAATAGATGCAACTGTAAGTACTGTGTACACTATCCAGCTAATAAAAATTTATAAACTGAGAACTAGCCTGAGCTCTGTTTTCCAGTCTTGTYGCTCTTTCCAGTCAAGTGGCAGCGGCGTCGAGGGAGGGAGCAGCGTCAGTAGGTGGCATTTCCAGTGCTGCCACCTTTYCTTGCCCGGGGGAGTGGAAGAGGGCGGCCAGACCATCGCTCTCCAGCTGTGAAATGGTGGCTGCTGTGCCAGGCCGTGGCTCTCCAGCTGCGAAATGGCRGCCGCGGTGCCTGAGGTGGTGCCTGAGGCAACAGTTCTGCCAGGGAGGCCTGCCTGCTGGTGAGTGAGTGGTGGGAASTGATTGGCTGAGGGAAGCCAGGGCATCCAGCTGTGAATGCTCATTGGGTGTGTTTGTGGGGAGGGGCTGCTCTGGGGCAGCTCTGATTGGCTGGTGAAGAGGCCTGTTCTCCATCTTGCCTCCTGCCCTTCCTTGCAGGTTGGGGGTAGTGGTGCTTCAAGATGGTGGCTGTTGAGTGGGGGCTGAGGAGGGGGTTGTCAGAGGAGGAGTGAGAGTTGGCCTGGCCTCCGCTGGCCTCTTGCTGCCGCAGTGTAACCCCCTTGGCTGAGGAAATGGCTGTGCTGAGCTGGGGGAGGACAGGAAAGCTGCACTGAGCTGGCCAGCGTTGCTCTTGTGTGTCCATCTGAGCATGAGGAAGATAAGCATTAGGTGAGTCTTCAAGTGGAGATGAAGGTGGATCCTCTTGAATTATTATTTGAAAGAAAAAATACCATTTTAATTAATAACAMAAATGTGCCCAGTACTCACAGTATGTCCCTTCTTTACCATCTTCTGGATATCTGTTGGCCTTGTGCCCAAAGTGCCCTGGGGTGACAGTTCCATCTTGTGTATACCTTTTTTTGCAGGATTCATTTTACACCTTGAATAATTATCCCTGAAAGGTAGTGCAGGAGGATCCAGWGGTTACAGAAAGCTCCCCTGGAGCATAGGGAGTGCCCTGTAGGTGTGTTGCTTAAGCAATGACAGTCCAACTTCCCATTTCTCAATTTCTTTTTTTTGTTTTTGTTTTGTTTTTCTCCCAAGGCATTTGTATCTTTATATTTTTTGTTACCTTCCACAGAGGTGGTGTTTTTTCTCATCTCCAAACTGTTAAGTATCATGTTATTAACTTTTTGTCCAAATATGACTGAATGGACACTCTTACAAAGAAAGAGCTTGCTTCTTGTGCTTTGGTACAAAAGGAAGTTTTCCTCATAAAAGGATTGGGCAGGCTTTCAAAGGTTTAAGGATACTCAGCTTCCATGTCTGTCTGCTAATCCCTCTTGGGCATGTTGTTTCTTCCACGCAAGCTGCTCAGGATCTCTCAGCACTATTGTAACTTAAACATTAAAAATACAATAAAGTAAATACTATTATCAAAAATGAGGTCATGCACAGTTAGACAGTCTTTSTATATGGTAAAAAGTAGTTGTATATTGTCAGAGTATTATTTAAAAAGTTCTTGTGCATGTTTACAATTTACAAAATTCTTTGGGATAGAAATAGCCATATGAAAAAACACCATGCTGTACCTGAAATTATTTTCTATGTTCCTGAGATACGCTCCCGTTTAGAAGAGATACCTTGAACTTTACAGGTATTTATAGCTATACACTATGCTCTAGAAAGAGCAGTATTCACTACTGCTGTTCTTAGGGCTGGATTCTGCCTTTGCTGTTGCAAAAACCAGCCCTCCACCAGCAGAGATTCAGAGCCTACCTGAACATCAACAGCTGGCAACAGATAACAACAAAGAAAAATTTTGTCTCTAATACTGTTGTGTTTCTCTCTCCTGCAATGAATGTCTTAATAATGTTTTCAAAGTGAAGTAGCTGAGTGATATCTTTACCTTAGCTGTAAAACAGCTTGGAGATGCTGGCTGAGTCTTTATTTAGGTATGTTGAAGTGGTCCCAGAGCTCCAACAGAAAATATATTTATACTTMTAATGTCAGTTATAATGAGGCATAGCCACACTGCCTAGCTCTTAAGTGCCTAAATTAGGAGGATATTGTCCCGCCAGGGGATTTGGGAGTGAAGCTCCTGCAGCAGGCCGTTCAGAGCATCTAGTTCAGTCCTGCTGTTTGGAGTTATCTTCTATACAGGCAGTCTTAAAGGATCTAGCCTCCTAACTTGGACATTGTGCTGCAGAGCCCCACAAAGCTGGTGGTCATTATGGGTCCCRAAGAAAGCTGGCCTGGCTTTCTGTCACTGAATTTTTGGCAGCTCTGCAATGATGGTGAAATGCAGAAATACTGGAAATGTAATTGTTGGCAAATAGAGCAGAATAAATCCTCAAGGATGTCAGAGCTGAAGATTTATGAATGCAAAACAGCATGAAGGGCAGTGGCCCAAGGGAGTAAGCAGGCACTGTAGGCTTGGAGAGAATGCCCTCTGATCATAATAGGTTATTTGATTGCAAAGACATCAGAAAATTGATTTTTACAGCCTTTTTTTTCTCTTTTATTCTTAATTTGAAATTCTTTTCAGTTCTCTAACAAGACCAAGAGCAGACTAATYTAAAGCAATCCGTTACTTTGGAGAGAAGTTCTTGTATCTGCTAATCTTGAGCCAGTCACAGTTGTCAGAATCTTCTCCTGTTTTGCTTTGTTTTATGGTAATCAATATTCAACAATTGCTGGGGATGGAGGGAGGGGGGAAGGAAGGCAGGAAGTTGAGAGTGAATGACCAGGTATTCTAAAGTGAACAGAATGAATAAAATTGTGTGCTACTGTGAAGTGTCTAGGCTTGGTGAGTGATGGGATTTCTCTGCTCCTTAGGTTCCTCATGCAGCAAAGCTTCAAGCTTTCTTTGCACTTCAGAGAGTTACTGGCAAACATTTGTTCCAAAAACTTTCTCAAGTTTCAGTGCCATTCAGAGGAAGAGGAGAGGTATGAGTAGGTTAACCTTTCTTTGTCTAGCAGGAGACTCGTTGGTCTCTATTTTTTGTTCCCAGGTAGTAGATCCAAAATGCAGCTTGCTTTCCCATTTTTTTTTCTGGGTCTTTGAAGACATGGAGCAGAACCGGATGGTTTATATAGTGGCTAATAAAACATTGTCCTTTCCATCTCTGTAGCTTTTGCTCAATTCTCCATGGTTTCTTATGCAGAAGAAACCCAGTGGCAAAATGTACCCAGTCTGCAGATCAGTTACTGGAAGGCATTCAGATAACAGTAATGATGAGCATAGCAGAATCTACAGACAGTGTAATTTATTATCTCATTCCTTTGTTCTCATAGTCTACTTAGCGCAAGAGCTCTTTGCAGACAACAGGAGGTAAAAGATGTAGCAGCCCAGCCATTAGTGATACGGCTATACTGTTACTGCATGGTAAAGTTGAAAGCAGTTACTCTGTATTGCTAYTGAAGGGAGACAAAGAAGAAACAGATTAAGATTTCAGCAAAAGCTGCAGAGAATGCTTAGATTTGGAGTGAATTTTAACTATACACCCTGTAAAAGGACAGAGCTATCTGGAGGCACTAAAATGAAGTGTATTGACTCATGGCCTTGGTCTCTTAAAACCTCCTGTCCTCTTACATCCTGTTAGGTGTACCAAGTCCACTTGATATGCCCAGTTTCTAGAACACTACAAATTTATTTCCTTCTACCATCAACTGAAAGATAAGCTGAGAAGAATCCTGACATTAGCCAGATACAAGTCTACACTGTTATTCAGACAGCCGATATAGAACTAGGTTACCAACCAACTGTATCCATCAGGCTCATCTGAGGACGTGACAGGTTTATAATCTGCCAAATGTCCRAATGTATGTAAATTAGGGCTTTCATGAATGCAGTTCCACATCTGAGAAGTGGATTGGCTACTAATGCTTTTCTAACTTAACTCTCAAACATGCAAATCTAAGATAGGTCTTCAGATAATTCTGTCCTCCTTTTAGGCTACTAAGGTTGCTAGCAAATCTTCATCATTTGAACTGGAAGAAGATACTTCTAAGATGTTTCAAATTTAGAAAGATTTGAGAATATTTCTTGCATCTTTTGTTTTAGAACAGGCAGTTACATATTTAGATTTGTGAAAGAGAAATAATGCCGTCCATAGAGATAAACTGTCCCTAGATACACCCTCTGCTTCATATGGCAGTAGATMTTCAGCTTTGTAAGCAAAATATAGTGTACATCAATAAGTCTTTCTGTTGCAACTTAGGTRTTTCATTCATATTACTTTAGGATCTGAGCACCTCAGAGCTTTTATTCTATATGCCATTGCATGCAGATAATGAACTTGGGCATACAGAATTTTAGGTGCTTTCAGAAAGTCAAACACATTAAATAAGGAACTGAATTTGGATATTGAARCCTAATACATAGCCATTGCTCTTTCTTATTGTGATATTGTTTCAGACCCTAATGGTATCATCCCCACACAAACCGCTTTGCCATCTCACAAAAGATCCAAAGCACAAGAGTGTCAGTATTAATTCCTTCCAGTGTTGGTCAATGCAGTGACGAGGAAAACAAAAAGGAAATAACAGTGTACAAGAACAGAAAATGAGAAGTTAGGAGAGGAAGTGAAGAATGCAATCATGCGAGACTCTGTTTATGAAGCCAAAAATYGATCTGTTAAGCTATTGTTATAATGTTATTTCTAGCTTTGCTTTCAGAGAATTTGTAATAGAGGGTTGAACATGAGCTGTGGATAAGGATGTTTGGCCAGACAACTATCTCAAGTACAAYGGCAAAGATGTTGACAGCAACAGAAGTTCGTTCGTTCATTTTGTCTGTCTGCCCATCTCTCCATCCCTTCCTCCCTCCTTCCCCAGAGTTGCAAGAGAACTTACGGGCAGAATAGCATTTGTATACAAATTATATAATTCAGGGACTGCTTTTCTCTGGTTTTTTTCTCAGTCCTTTCCTTCCATGCTTCCCAGTATCTAAGTTGGAATCTTCCTCCAAACTTTAATACCAAAAATGGACGTTTTTGTATCACATTCAGCAGCCTTGGGCCCAACTCGCAGACTAAGATGAGAATSTCAATCAGATGAATTTTGAAGTTTATCTGTAATTCTTCACAGATGTTTGCATCTATCACCATGATAATGGGATTCAGTAGTTTGATCAAAATGTATGTAATTTACAATAAAGTCAAGATAGATTTATACTGTAGCATGGAAGTGGTATTAATAAACAACAAGCACCAGAGGCATGGAAATAYAGTTATATGCTTAGTCTTAATTCTGTACTCATATTTAAATTCAAGACATTTACTATAATAATGTARATAAACATTTTTCAACAAGATGTTTGTTTATTAAAAATGTCAGGTGCGTGAATTGTCTTTCTGAAGTCAATCAAAGAACTCATATGCTTACAGTTAAGCACATTCTTTAATACTTTGCTGATATGGGCTTTATAAGCATGGGAGGTGATTAACATTTTATATATGTGTGTATAAGTGAGCTGTTGGAGAAGTTGCAAGTATGAAAGGAAGTGTATTATGTTCCCATATCTCACTGTACTTTGCTGACTAGGACATTGTGGCAGTTGCTATCAGAGAAAACCAGTTTCCTGTATTTGGGTTTATAGTTGCCTGTTGTTTAAAAATAGAGTAATTTAAAGAAAGCAAATATACCACAGTCTGCCACTGGATTTGCTTATCAACAGTTGAATTGTGATGCTGTACTATTAGAAAAGTGTAAGGGTTTTCTTTTTTTTTCTTTTTTTTTTTTCGGGGAACCTCTGTACATCTATGTGCCACATCCTTTAGGCTGCCTTTTGCCTCGTACCCCATTTATATTGCTTACAATTGCTTACAGATGGCTTGTTTCTAAGCACTTCTCAGGAAAAGTTTATGAATAAGTGCAAGGCTTCATATAGCTTTGTTTAGGTGGACCTGTTTGTTTCTTCCGCAGTTCCAGAATGAGAAGTTGTGGCTCTAAAGATAATGGTAGCGTATTCCACAGGCCCTGAGGAAACTGAGTTGCCTGGTGATTCTTGAAGATGGAAGAAAACTTTTGGGGAAGGTTGGGTGTTGACGTATATAACATCCTCAGGCTTTAGTTGAGGTTGATGCCTTATCACAGCATATACTGTATTGTCCTTCAGTTTCCTGTCTGGCATTCTACTTGTTTTGTTTATTCTATCCTTCTGAAAAAAATACRAATTATGAGAAATTAGAAAGAAATTTACCTTTTTTTCGCTTCCAACTGTTAGTCTTAGTTTATCTACAAGTATAAATATTTACTCCTTGTATCCTGAATCTGTGGAAGAGGGGAGAGGATGCATGGGAAAATGGAAAATATCCTCAGAGAAGTTCAGAGAACTTTTGTACAAAGCTCTGCTCCYGGTATTTAAGGGACTGGGTAGAAAGGTGCAGCAACAGTTAGCATACTGAATATTTAGGGGATTGCTACTAGTGAAGTTTTCCTTTGAAACTTTGCTAATGTTACTGAAGATACAGGGCCAGTAAATAAAAAAATTTTTTTTTGTTATTATATTTTCTGGGTACTATAAATAAAGATATAAAGAAAGGATATGACTTATTTAAGCAATTGAGTTAGATTGTGCCTGCTTTGCGGCTAGAAGTCAGATGATCACAAGTATAGACAGCTAACTTCAGTCTTGCTGGCCTGAGTGTTCATAGCAATGAATGCTACTGAGTGCTTTATAAGCCCCTCTGAGTGGTGAACACAGAACTGGTGTGGCTAGCTCAAGGGAAAGCCCACAGGACCACAGCTTCATTTTTTCAGTGAGCTTGGCTAAGCTAGAATGAGCTGGATTCATCTATCCTGTAGAATAATCAGGATAGACTGCAGAGCGTAGCTGTTTTACTGATGGCTAAAATGAGCATGGACAATGRGAATGCTTCTCACTGTACTTCTCTCTCTTTCTCTTCTATATCTGTTACTATGCATGGCAGAGATAAAACAAAGCACCAAAAATGTGGAATTTCTGATGTCCTCTTACCTGCAGCACTGCTTGTCTGAAAGCAGGATGTCTGCCGAAGTCCATCCCTTTTCCTGGCAGGAAGGACAGAAATTCCTTTGAATGTAGACCCACACCTTAACCTTTTAATTTTAAATGTGAATACCCCCTCTCCCTTCCTTTACATTCAACTCGCATTTTGTGTTTAACTTTCAGCTCAGTCTCATTGCCTTCATGGACGATAATACCTATGAAGAGACCTTCCTTACATTCAGGGCAATGGGAAACCAACCCCTAAAGGCAGGAAAACTAGACAAGGGGATTAGGGAGCTTTACCTGCCCTTTTCCTTCTGATGTAAGTGGTGGCAAGGAGTGTAACAGTAGCAATCAGAGCAGTTGTGGCCAGGAAGGAACTCAGTACCAGGAGAGCATAAAGATTCCTGCAGGGAAGGGCATGATATCAACATTACTATTTATAGCACCAGAGAGACTAGATTGATTTGGGAGGGGATTTGGTGTGTTTGAAAATGGATTATGGTTCCAGGATTAAGTTCAGCATGCAAATACTACTCTTACTGTCCCTAACAAAAATGGTTTCACTGAGGTCAGCAGTGATCTACAGCCACAGAGGATCCTGCCTAGCTGTATTTTCTTTGGCATTTGGCAAACCTGGGTAGCACTGGGGAGCTACTAGAGTTCAAAGGCATCCCTCATCAGGATGACATAGCCCTTCTCAGGGTCTGTCTTTGATAAGGATCATTATTAGGGTTTCCTTTGATCAGGCCTGGTAATGATTCTCATCTGACCTGCTATGTTGTTTAGCTGGGGTTGGTCTCAGGTAAGGCTGCTCATACAACAGGCAGAGGTGTTGCATGGGCTAAAGAGTCATGCCTTTTTAATTAGGCAGGAAGAATATAGTCAAACTGAGCATCTTCAGTTAAGGCCTCAGCTTCTGAAACCAACTTCTGAAACCAAACTTCTGAAACCAACTGAACCTTCTGCAGCTTTTCGTGGTACTTGAGGAAGTTGGACCAAACTGCAGGAGAGAAGGGAAGGCCTGTGTGTGTGCACATGCTTCAAATTTTTGTAACATGATCCTTCAAATTCTGCAGTGTATCCAAGTGTATCCAGATTGCTATAGCTGGTGTCTGGGATTGTTATTTATTTATTTATTTATTTTTACCTCTGGTCCGTATTGCTGTCATCTGTGGGCTTGGCAGTCCCCCACTTTGTAGTGGGAAATGAAATGGCCTCCAAATCTGCATCCAAATTCCAATTTTCTCCTTGAAAAAACACAAGAGCAGGTGACGTTCCTATGTACTTCCATCCCTGGTGACTTTTTGGTGATAGGAAAAAATACTGCTTTGAGGCTTGTAGGATGCTCCACTATTACTGCCTTACTTGTTAACCATGAAAGGACATACCATTTTAGAGAAGGATATGAAAACTGAGATGCTTGTTTGGGTGCTTGAATGCTGTTAGAAAGGAGTTCTCTTAGAGAAAAGACACTTCTTGTGATTTTTGTTTTCCATTTTTCAGTCATGTCAGAAAAATCAAGGAATAACTTCCCCTAAATATCTTCTATATTTCTGCTTCCTGCACTAGCTAAAAGCATAAAAGGAATAAAGTGTTAAAATAAATATGAAAGTTTATTAAAGAACAATGAGGAAAAAATAAATTCTCAGGCAATTTTTTTCCAGGAAATTCAGACAAAGGTTTAGATTGCTTAGGATCTATTTCTTCTGCTGATGTAAACATAAAATTTTGTTAGTCAATGAACATAAGCTAGACACCCCCCCTTGCCCTAAGAATTGGCTACAATTTGTTTAYTACATTAGTATGTATCAAAAATCTATTTTTTTTAAAAAGGGGAATTCAGGAATTCTCTGTATCTCAGGAAATCTCAGGGCTCAGAAGAGATCTCTCTAACACTGACCTGTAATCTTTCTTGTCAAATGCTGAGAATTTGCTGACTTCTAGAAGATCATTAATTTTTTGATTAACTCACCCAAAACTTCCAGCATGATCCTCTTCAATGGTTTGTTTCTCCCCTGGAAATGGCTCTCAAGATGATATTCTCCTGAGTCATTAAACTGGAGCTTTTTCAGACGCACTCTAATCATTTTCCACGAGAAGTCATTCATCATCTCAGTCCTTCCTACTTTAAGAATACTTTGATCAGAGTTACCTCTGATAATAGGTTGACATCTAATTCGGGTTACCATTTTGCACCAAGTAAAATATTGAAGTTTTTTGATGTTGTCTATCACAGAATAAGAGCAGTGGAGAGACAGGGAGCTCCCTTTTTTTGCAAAAAGCTTTACAGGTTCTAAAGAAAATAAAACAATGACTCATTAAAGGTAGAAAAGATTAAAAAAAAAAAAAAAAAAAAAAAAAAGAAAACACGACAGTGTACAACCCACCCAGCAAAGCAGCACATCTAAATTCAGCACAAAAAGAATTTGCAAAAGGCATTCAAAAAGCTAGCCTTAGTGTAATGAGGTTGATCCACGGGAATGAAGCTGGGGTGGCAAATGGGATGTTTGGATTACTAGTACCATTGCTGAACATAAGCTGTATCATATTCCAGGATTGTCATTGCTGTCCCTTCCCCAGATGCAGTGATACAAAGTCACCTCAGAATCCTTATGCCTCATAACATGTTTCATAAACATTCAAGTTTAAGATAGTGTTGCTCCATCTCATGAATCTTTGACTTGGGTGGGTCAAAGCTTTCCTATAAGAAAACTTTCTGTGGGTGGAAACTGCTTTTAACAAAATGGAAAAGTTGGACAGAAGAGAACATTAACTTGTAGTTTTTATCAACTTTTATGAAATATTTCCATACCAATTCCAAATATTTGCATTTTATAATGAATGAATAAAATACAGCAAAATTGTATTCATGTTTTCTGGTGGTAATCCCTAAAACAGTGATTTTCTGTCCTTGGAACTTTTTGATTTCACAAAGAAAAAATAATTTCCCATCCACTTCTGTATCTAGATACCTATAGATACATAAACTGAGCTAAATAACAGAGTTTTACRGTGATCTTGATAACCTCTAGTGAGATCTTTATGTTTAGATACACCCTGTTTTGCTGCTAACAAAGAATGGAACGGAAACATCACTCTTTATTTACTTTTGATTGTCTCCCATCCAGTGCACCATTGACCTCACAGCTCACCTTCACCTGAAACCACCATCTGTATTCTTTGCAGTAGAATATTCTGCAGATCACCCCACACCCCGCACTGGTATATGCCAGAGTCGTCTCTTCGAAGTGCTCTCATGATCACAGAAATCCATCCACGTCCAGTGTCTGTCAGGTCAATTGAACGATGCAGGGCATGGTTAAGGTTCATCCTTTCTGTTAAAGGGGAACTCAAGGCTAAGACTGGACAAGATTTCTCTGACAGCTCTTTGCACCAGAATTTCATCTTATGTAAACTGTCGTGCATGTCATATGAGCAGTTAGCTCTGAAGGACTCTCCCTCTACTTGCAGAAACACTTGCAGATCCTCTCCTGACGTGCATGATTCTTCCAAAGAAAGAAGAAAATTGATACTAGAATTAGTAATAGCTTAGTATGCCAGTTTTTCTTACAGTACATCACTAATTCCCCACTATGACTCTTATCCTGGGCCTCTGAGAAGAGTAACCTAAYTCTGCAGGGTTGTCTAAATAAACACCTATACTTAGCCTTGGTGCCACTGCCAATTTTTCCATTAAGTTTTTCCTTTGTTCCTCTCTGGGGACTTAGTCTTTATTGGCAGTAAGAAAGCAAACAGCCTGTCTATGATACTGTTCACGCTACCTGATCCATCATGTATCTGGAGAAAACAAAACACTTTTCCTCCCCACATGTTAAATGATTTTGGAGTGAAGATTCCTTGGTGRTAGGAGAGGACTCTATTTCAGGAGGCCAGAAATTGCCAACTGTCCCTCTATAAAGTTCATTTTTACTGGAGAAAATATGGAACTGCTGGAAACAAAAATGAGGATCCAGAAGCTTATATAATTAAAACAGGCAAATTTCAGCCTGAACATTTCCTCTTCTCATTGACAATYGGGAATCTTATTCCATGCCCTGCCGTAGCTGACCTGAGTGAAAAGTGCTCAAGCAAATACGTAGTGTGTGCAGTGCACGCAACAAGACAGAGAATGTCTTGTCCTTTGGAGAGATAAGGAGTCTCTGAGCCTTACCTGGTAGTGTCAGCAAGAGCAGCAGGGCTGGAAAAACCTCCATCCTGAAGCAGAAAATAGTTTAGGTCATGGAGAAAAAAATGTATCCCACAAGCTTTATCACGGAGAAATTGCCTCGTGTGGAGGAAGCTAACTTGCTTTGTCACTAACTGTCATCTGCTTTCCCAGAGTGATGATGCCAGTTGGGAGTTGCTGGGAAGATCTTCTAACCACAATTTTAATATACTTTTTGGATTSGAAGGTCGCATTATGTTTACTGGTTACTTTTTACTTTAAAGGTATCACTGCCTAGATAGCCATATTTAGCAATCAGACTGTATGGCTGGAAAAGAAATAGGCAYTTTCTGTCTCTAGTGCCACCTTAAATGCTATAGAGCAGCTTTCAGATGTGTACGTTCTTCATTACTGCTGCTTTGCACTTCCATGCAAGTTTTCCACCCTTCATTCTCAACATACTTGGAAAATCAGCAGTATGTCCACTGGCATAGCAGAGATRGTGAATGGCTCTGCCTGAGATCTCTGAACAGATTGGAGCTGGGAATAGGACCCAGACCTCCTGGTTAGGAGAGCAATTCCTTTGTCTTACAGCATGTGTCTACACTGGGCACTGCAGTACTGGCTGGGTATATCAAAGCTAGCTTTGTGTTGATAGTACAGCCACATTGGTGTGCAACTCTGTATGGGCTAATTTACCCTCTGGAAGCAGAGGAAATTAGTTTAGACAGAACACAACCCTGAACATCCTGGACTGGTTTGGGGATCTGAGCTGCTATTTCTGCCTGTTGCTAAATGGAGCTGGTCGCATGTGTCAAGAGGCTCAGAGTTGGGCTCAGAGCATTTCTGTATGTTATAAACATACTAGCATGCTCTAAAGTTACCTTTTCTCCGGATGATGTATTATGCTCTGATGTACTCCAACTCTTTATCATGAAGTCACACTAAGCAGGATAATCAAAGCTGATTTTATTTGGCTTTGAAAGCAATGTAGGGAAAAGAAGTGTGAATGGCCCTGGGTTTGGAGTAGAAAAGTGGGCTTAGCTGAATGCTTGTTGATTTTTTATTTTTTGGTGAAGTTCAGCACTAGTAATGAGATCTCCTCCTGGTCAATTGAAATGCAGTTTCTCTTTTGGGAGTGATGAGCAATGATCACATGTTGGTAACATCCCCCTAAGCAAGTGGAAAAAGTACAGGGAGAAATACAGCAGGACAGTTCTTTCTTTGCAAAATCATTTGAGAAWTTAGGAAGTAGACTCAGAGCTGAGTGTAGACTTCACATCCCATTTTGTTATGTTTTGCGGTTCATTATGCCCTTCACAGAATCCCAGAATGCTTGAAGTTGGAATGAGCTCTGGAGATCATCTATTCCAACCCCCTGCTCAAACAGGGTCAAACTTCATACTGACTGTCCAGCAAAGATCCACACTGTCCAAGGTAATCTTTGGGAGTGAGTCCTTTTATCGCCTTGAAGACTCTGAGATGACATGAACTTGATGGGTCTCAATTCAGACCCTACTGGAATGATACTAGGGATGACTAGCTGGAATAACTCTGCCTGTGGTATGGTGCACTTACTGGCCCCTCTACAGATGGTAAGAGAGAATTGCATTGCCATCAGTATGGCAGTGGCTTCAGTCTTTAGAGAGAGGAATCTCAGTTACAAAGCTAATTTCTAGACAAATAGTAACATTAGTTTTTAATACAAACCATCCACTACTGGCTATATTTCATGCTTTTGAGTAGAAACATTCAAGGGTTTTATAGAGACAGGTAAGACATGCTGAAAAAGCTATTAGCTCTTTAACACTAGTCTTCAGTGAATTAGGAAAATTCCTTGGAGATTTGAGGCACAGTAAGGTTTTTCCTTTTTTACGTCTTATGGATGAGTAGTTTGCAGAGCTTGTGAATTGCTCCCAAAAAACATATGGTGGTGGAGCACCATCAGTTGAACTTCTCTTTATATTCACTGATGTGTCTGTAGTCTATAACTAATAACATGTAACAAAGCATTTGCCAGTAGCCATGCAGAGCAGCAAAGGTTTATCTGCCTGGCACGGAGCTAGGGGAGAACTGAGCAGAGCTCTCTCACCTTTCCAGTTCCTGCAGAACCGTTTCTGCATGCAGGCAAGTCTGTGCTGGCTCTCTTCATGAAAGTACTTGATATACCCTCTCCCCCTAGCTCCCAGCCCTGTCCTCTTCCATCAGGCTCAGGTGTTACTGGCAGCAACTTTTCAGCTCTGTTGTGTTGAAAAAAATGTTGATCAGAAGCAATGAGAAAAGGTGGCAGATGCTGGCATTCCCTCTGTAGAGTTCATTGCTACCTATGTTTAGTAGGCGATCCTTATGGCAGGTGGCAAAGCATTCTTTGCCTGTGAACGTTTGACTTTCTTTGCTATGTGATTCCCTTTTATCTTTGAGTTGGCTCTAAGCAGTGTTTTCCCAGGAGGGTCTGATTCCATCCCATGCGTGCTCAGCCAGGCTACCAGGGAAGGGAGGAGCCGCTGTTCATTGAAGCTCTGGTTCTTCTCCTCTGTGTTTGTGTCTGTTTTTCCTACTGCTGGCAACAGTAAAGATCAGCACAGCCACCAGGAACTTAGTAACCAGCATTGCAGTAACAGTGTAGAAGACAGTGACATCAGCTGCAGGAGTGGTGCTGTGGGGAAACATAAAAACAGCAGTAAGGCTTAACTAGCAAGAAGGTGGTTCAACCTTTAAAGAAACTCTTGTGTTTTGGCAATATACAATGCAAAGATGATAACATCCTTTGCAATAGGCAGTCCCTACCTATGCACAACAGAGTCTGGAAGGTTGGAACAACTATGATGATAGGTTTTAACTGTAAGATCTCACATAAAGATTAATTATGATCTGCAGCAATTGTTTTGCCTGRCATTGAAATGCTGCTTTTTCTGGATTAGGAAACAACTGCTACTTAGAAACCATGTAGTAGCTCTGAAAATTGTCATGGATTAGGAAGAAGTAGAGAACATATAGCATGGTGGTGTACCTCTCAGCTTCAGAGGGGGTACAAATACTAACCTGTTTTAGCCCTAGGAAGGTTAGAGATCACAGCATAAGACAGAGTTTTACCACTYACCTGGAGATGCTCTGCACAGCGCTAGGCTCCTGTGGCATTTCAGTCTGCACTGTACCTGATACTAGAAAACAGAGGAGTTTAATCTGCAAATGTTTAAAGGTGATATGCATTGGTATTACCAACACCAGTATCCTGGCTAAGCATAGATAACCAAGGTGAGATTGGGCACTGGGCAGTGTGCCCAAATATTAATCTGGGTGCTGACAAGGGGAGAGACATGCACTGGGGGTGATGCAACAGTGAGTTCATGTTGCTGTAAATCAGGAACTAGAAAAAGGGAAATGAAGCACAGTACCTCCTTAGAGAGAGGTCAGACAAGACTGCATGTTTGCCAGTGAGGCATTGGCTTCTGCAGACATGCCCGAAATTTAAGTAAGAACTTGTGATCTGATGAAACTCAGAGYCCCAGGACCTACCTGTCAACACTTCTACTTGCACCTTCTGTAAAGTCTTTGTTTCTCCCAGATAGTCAGTTTTGCAGTGGTAGAGCCCAGCATCCTGCTTCTTGAGCCTCTTCATGGTCACCGTCAGGACCCCTTCGTGGACATTGTCACTGATGGAAGTGGTGCCGTTCCTGTTCTTCAGGAATTGCAGCCAGAAGCGGCGAGCRCTCACCACATGTTGGCACTTGATCTCATCAACCTGCTTGCACCAGCTCTTTTCTCTCCACCGCTCCTGCCAGGGGTTATAGGTGCAGTTGATAGAAATGGTCCCACCTTCCATTCCATATACCACAGTGATGTTCTCTGCAGCACAGGCTGCTGGGAGAGAAGGAGGAAGCTGTGAGTTAAACCTGTCTCTTACCTGTCCCTTATCACTATGTTCATGCTAAATGAATGTCTTTTCCCTTTTTCACAGCTCTAGCGATGGCTGCTGTCTACTGTAGAATCTTTACTGTAGGGCTGTGTGACCCATCCACCTCCCTTGTGAAACATGAATGTGCTCAGATTCAGAGTCTTCATTCAGATTTTCTTAAAGTACTTCTCTACTGATCCCTCTAATGGGTATATCATTAAGCTCTTGCTAGGCAGCTGTTATTTTGTGAGGGACTAAAGGAGGGAGGAGGTATCAACTTCATTAATATTTAAACATTTTCTGAAGCTCAGCAAATTTTGGTTTTCATCTACCCCTTCTGGCTTTGTGATGACTGTCCTGGATTGCAATCCGGAGCTCAGCCATGCYATGCTTTCTGGAGCTGTTGCGATCCTGCCCAGTAACAGGAGGCAATTTGTCAGCCTGACTAAAGGATTAGCTATAAACCTGCATTTTCCACTGGTGCTGAGGACCACAAAGGTGAACGTTCAAGTATATTGTCTTGGGACCAGGCAAGTTTTCTTGATTTTCAAAAACTCTTTGTACAAGATAACTCATAAACACATAGTTGTCCCAATAACGTCAAATTGTTTCTCAGTAACTCTCAGCTAGTTATGTCTTGCTGTCACATCACACCACTCCTTTGCAGCGTCCAAGCTGCTTGCTTGCGTATAGCTGCAGCAAGGTAGTTTGGTTCAGGTTGTGGCCTTGTGCCCTTCAATAAGTGTTCATTCARGCCGATTTGATTCTGAAAAGTACTCTCTGCTGCGAAAAAATTCTTTGAAGTAAATGCCCATGAAGTTTATCCCCATTTTAAGGCCCTTTACACAGTCAAGGAGAAGCAACACAGCCTTAGCAAAAGCTGGAATCAAAGTGATAGCTACAGACCAGTATCCAGTTAGCTGTTACAAGGTTAAGTCTTAATGCAACTCTTGTTCTTTAGTGCTAGATCTTCGCAATTTTTTTCACTCTATCTTTCAGTATCCTACTAATTTTAGTCCTGTTGACAACTTGTGTTCAGCTGCTTGGCTTTCTTGCTTTAGTTCCTTCTTTCTAATTTCCATTCCTCTTTATGGTAGGCAAACGGAGAAGGGACAGTCAAAGCTATTAATACTTCCAGATAGAAGTGCAATGTGGTATTTGTGGAAATTAGTATTTCAGGGGAAAAAAAAATCAGAGCCTAGTCGCTTCTGTGAAATCCTAGGCAGTGCTAAAAACAGAAGTAAATTTAAAAATAGGTTGTTGTGAGGACTTTATGCTGACTGAGCCTTTTAATAAGACTTTTAAAAATAATTTCAACCATTTTGAGTGAATTGTGAGTTAAAAAAAAAAAGGATTTTCAGGCTTGACTAGAAGAAAACATAAGAATGGATCTTTGCTCTCCAAGTACCCAACACCTACAAGTCTTCATCCTGATATRTTCTTCCAAGCCCTGCAAGTCCAGCACAGTCCTGTGTAATCCATCTCAACATTGTATCTTCTCTTCTATGTCTATTGTGGCCCCTCCCTGCACCTGGTTCTACTACATCCTTTATTCCTGATATGGGACAGTCCCAAGTATTTCCTTTTTTGACTAAGAACAGCGTTGCAGAAATCTCTTACTTAGCATCATGGCATTTAAAGATTTGCTGATGCCTCCATGGAAAACTTTGTGTCGTTAACTTGCTGAGCAAGTTTGCTGACAGGCCATTTACTATTTGTGTTTTTCCTGCCATGTTCTTCACTAATGAAAAAAGTATAGTGAATATTTTTTTCTGAACTCATTCTGACTTTTTGTCGTAATTGAAACAGCTTTCTGTGGTCCCAAAGCCTGAATCTGTTACCTTTCTTTGCACTGCTCTAAGTATCTGAGATCTCCACAGTGTGGCTAGAGAAAGAAAGCTCTCCACTGGGAATACCAGCTGGATCCTGGTGCCTTGTTTCTCATTTAAGATCAACATTGTTCTCTGAGCTGAAAATAGTCAGAGACTGCCATACTCTACAGAGATGTGCTCCCTATTTTAAGGGTTTCATTTCATTGTCCTCAAGATTTCAGAGGAGATGCCCCCAGTGTATTGAGCTTTATTTTGCTCTGCATGAACCATAGCTGCTGCATTTTACATCCAAAACCCTACAAAATGCCAAACAGATAGGATTTTGCAATTTCACTTTCTGAGGAGGCACATAAGACTTCTGTCAACAGTGTCTCCTGTTTTGACTCAAAAGATTCCTGTGAGCTGAGCACTTGAATCATCACTGGCCTTTCATTAAATCAAGGGAAAAGACAAACTCTGAKGAAAGACTCTGATATCGCTGCAGTACAATTGGGAAGGATGAGTAGACTKCAGAACACACTGCAGCACTCTAGTCTTCCTCTACTTGCATTGCACTGGATCTTGCAGTGCACTGACAGGCAGCAGAGCTCTTTATCCATAGCAAATGTATTGCTTTCCTGAAGAGCTGCATGCTACAATGATGTTGTCTTTGCATCCAGAACAAGCTATTGTGTCTCAAGGCTTGTGCAGTCTTTTCCCATAGCCTTATTGGTACCTCATGCTAGGTGCATAAAAAAGATAAAGTTTTGCAGCAATTCTGTACCTTATCCCTTAACCGAAACCCAAGGCCTTGTACGCTTTCTTACCTGACAAGAAAACCAAGAAGGTGAGGTGTATGAGCTTTTCCATGTCTGTCCAGCAGAACAGGGTACAAGAGTGGAGTCTGAGCAAAAGTAAAAAGGACTCTTGCTGAAGAGCAGCTTGCTTTTCCCTCCTTCTTGCTCAGCCGGAAGGAATGAGCACAGGAACTTGGCATCTTTTTCATCCTGTGCATTGAGCAATTTACCAGGGGCAGGCATTACTCTTGCAAGCTGAAAATTCAGGCATCAGCAGTGCCCACTCACAGCCAGAATTTAGTCTAGACAGCCTGAAAGAGAACATCATGTGATGGCCTGAAACCATGGTACTGGGAGTTCCTCTGAGCTCAGCAATGATTTATTGGGTAAATAAATTTACCCAAGCTCTGCATGGGGTAAWTTTCTGGAATGCCAGAAGGGAAAGGACAGTGCTTATTAAGACACTGCCAGGTAACTCAGTCAGTATCAAGAGAGTGACATGAAGGCAAGGACGTAATCTTGGCTTCAGTGGAAAGGAGATTTAGAAGAAGCTGTGAATGAGATGTTCCTATTTGACACATGACTGAGGGCAGGAAGAGAAGAACACTGTGTTGAGGTGAAGCTATGAGGTGCTCTAGATAAACATACAGGGGAGGGTAGTGTCTTTAATTTGTACCTAGAGGAAAGAGCCATAAGATCAAGAGCATTAGTTTAATTTGCATTGGTCATCAGTACCATGCTGATGCAGTAACTAGGGCTGCAATGAAGGGAGCTCCCTATAGCATTGGCAAACTTATAGACCATGGATGGGCTGCTGTTTTTAATTTGTTGAATTTGTTTACTTGGAGATCTTCCATGAAAGTACTAATAGATCCTGGCTTCTTAGCCAGGAAATAAGTAGATAAATCTGCAGATCTATCTATTAATAAACGAGTCTACTTTTTTTTTTTTTTTTTTTTTTTTTTTTTTTTTTTTTTTTTTTTTTTTTNTAAATTATGTTTAAGGAAATGGTCCCTTACAGCATCCAGAAATTCTTTGTGAGGTTTACTGACTCCAGCTTAGGTTCATTCTTGCTACAATGGGAAAAAATATGGCTTCTCTTTGATCAGAAGGAACTGTCTCCCTGAAAATGTATCTCTTACTTCCACTTAATCATCTTCTAGTCTTACTATTCTAATGTCTTATTTTGGCCACTTTGCTCAACCTTTCTGTGCTTTTTCCCCAAGTCTTGTTTCTTTTGGAGTGTCATTTGAACTACAGTTAGAGCTGATCAGAAAACTGCATTTTCTTCACCCTCTTTTAATTATTTTTACTGATTTCTTTTTGTTCCATGATCTCATCTCACTTTTCCATGCAAACCTGAACATTCTTGACAAAAATTGACACTTTCTACAAAATATCTTGTTTTTTCATGAAGCCATTTTCCACTATAGGGGATTTTTCAGTTAATTTTTTACTCTGAATTTACAGTGAAGTCCTGCTCTTGGCTCCATTTTCAAGCCTTGCAGAGTCTACCCACTCGTTATTCTCCCTGAGCTTCTTCTCTGAGACTTGTTTTGACCCTCATGTATATCAGAAGGTTTATTCTCTGCTGCCTCATATCTGATGTTTCTTGATGGCTAGTAGCATTTTTGACCCACTGACTGCATGAATGGCAGAGAGTTAGGGAGGAATCATGGGTTAGATTTCTGGAACTATTTTCTTTTTCCTTCTTTTATTTCAAGTTAAAAGTGTCAACTCTGAAAACCTCAAAGAATAAATCAGCTCCCCTGCTGCAGCCATAGCAAGAGAGGTCTATAGGAAAGCTGGATTTCACTGGCCTATGAGGAAAGAGTGGTTCAGGCCCTTTGATTTGCTGCCTGTCTGCAGGGTCTGCAGAGCTTGATGAAGACAAATAAAGTGTCAAGTTTTTGTGTTTGGGGGAAACTGAGCTCAGCCCCAGCAAACTCTTCTCACATTGCTCATCAGATGTTTACTAGATAAAGGCAGCGAATGTATCATGTGGAGTATTACCAGTAGAGCTAGGGCGGTAATGATATCACTGTCCAAACTCTTCGTGAGCCTGAGCTTTCCCATGTGGTCTTGCATGCACTCAAGTCTCCTGCAACTGTGCAGTAAGCCGCAACATTTAGCTTTCAGCTTGCTAAAGTGTAGGCAAAAAAGAAAAAAAAAATGCTAGGAGTAGGCATGCAGGGTTTCTCCAGCTGCACTGGTGGATAGGCTGGGAAGAGCTGCTAAAATTACAGCACAGTGCTGCAAAAGAAAAGAGAGCTACATTTGTGACTGGCTGGAGAGGATATTCCTGCAGAGATGCAGAAATGCCTCACAACACCGGGGGCAAGAAATCAAGTGCATTGTAGAGGTGTTCGAGAGTTTGTGGCAAGATTATCTGAGACAGCAGGGATTTGATGAGGTTCCTGACTGACCACTGTTCCTGTGGCAGGCCTTGGAGATTGCGTTCCTCCGCTGACAATCTATAAATATATTGCATATCTGACCCACATGGACATCTACTTTTGTAAATAATCTATTCTTAACTGCTGCTTCCCTTCTGTTATACCACCTGGTGTTGAAACCAGCCCTCTTGTGCTAATACTTTTTCCTCTGCTGTCTTTGTTGTGCTTCCTGCAGCTTCTCTGCTCAGCCTGCCAGTTTCTTGCTCTGCACCACTGTCTGTACAGACCTTCCTCATATCTGCCTCAGGGCTTGTCCTTGCAGTAGACACAGTAAGGCAAATCCTATTCAAAAAGCCCCAGTACCTTGTCTGCTCCTCTTGTGCAGTACTACATGTTGTTGCTTTTTTTTTTTTTTTTTTTTTTCCAGAAATACTCATTCTTTTGTTCTCCCTACTTTGTCTTTATTCCACATTGCTTTGGTTTAAGCAACCAGTTTGTGCATCCTCAGGGAAGAGAGGGTGTAGGCCAGGAGGCCAGCCAGAAGTTGTTGAACGGAGTAAAGCCCTTTGATGAGGAGGTGATGGAAGGATGGAGCAGGCTGCACAACCTACAGATAGGAAATCATGCCTGTCACTACAGGTTTCAATCACTAGTTCATTCTGTTTTCAGTGTACAGACCATAGAGACTGCATAAATACACTGTGGCTCTGGATAACCCTGCCCAAGTGCAAATTCATCCCTCAAATTTGGAAAGAATTGAGTTGTGCAGAGGTTGCAGTGCTGGGGGTTCTCTCTAATGCTATCCGCAGCAGCTGCAGTGAATCTACCCCCCAACTTTCTGCGCTCCAGACTGGGACACTTGTGCATGCACTCAGAAGTCACATCACTACCTTTCTCTATCCTACCCTAAACTTCTGTGTGCACACTCCATTTTTTTGCTATAAAGCTAAACATTTACTTTTATTTGAAGCCTTTTACCATTTTATTTCTCTTACCTAAGCACATTGATAAATCTAGGTTATGCAGGGACTTGCACATATATGCAGTTGTTTTGTAGTTAGAAGACCTTCTGGTGGTCTGATTCATACAGCAGGGTCCTTCTCAGTTTGTAAAGTTTGCATTTCAGCTTGCTGCCATGCACCCTCTAGATATTTCCCTTTAGGCAGATGCTAATTCTGCTTATTCTTGTAACTCCAGTACTGACCCCCCCCACACCTGTTATGTGGCGAATGAACCCAGTCACATAAGGATTAGAGTTTTACACAGCAGCATTGGAATGGGCTTTCCTGAACATAGTTGCTGAACCCTTAGGAGCAGGATAGAGCTTTTGCCAGTGAACATAGTTAAAAGACCAGACCTACCCATGGCCAGGCAAGAACTGCTCTTTTAAAAAGGTCACTCCTCCATACGTACCTCTCCAAAACAATCTGCATTTTACTAGAATCCAAGAAAACTGATGTGCAAGGAATCCTGAGGGTTACCCAGCACCTCYCTCTGACCTGAGAGGAGCAATGACAAAATTCACTACTGGCCTCCAGTAGGAGGGAGGTCTTATATGCAGGGTATGCATGGCAGCAAAACCTTAGCTGTTTTCCCCATGTCCTTGCAGACATCTGGTACTCCCCATTCCCTCTCTGTGCTGCATTTCTTTTCTCCCATTTCTGGATTGTTTGAGTTCTGTGCTTCATCCTTTGTCATTTGTCGGTAATTGCTTGAGCACAATGTCAGCATATTCCACAGTTTCAGCTGTGGCTTTCTTGGGAGCCTGACTTTGTCCAACATTAGCGTACAGAGGTTCCTCAGAGCTGAACTGGGTTGTAAAGTTCAGGGTAACATATTTTAGGTCTTTGCTGTCTTTCCTGAGACTTCTCATTCTGTCAGTGCTCTGAAACTATGGAAAAAAAMACACACACACACACACACTTGTCAGCATGATTCAGTGCCAGGCCACTGCAGTTGTCAAAAAAACAGGATGGTCTCAGAGGAAAGAGAGTCATGTAGAAGGTTACCTTTTGTCAAGGCAGAGGTGAAAGAAGAGCAAACCCTTTCCTTCAGCTCCTTTCCTTGATACACATTACGTCTTCAGCTTCCAACCTTTACTTTTAGTCTAAGTAGTTGAGTCATTTCTCAGAGACTGGTAGAATCTACTCCACTGGATTTTTTTTTTCCAGTGTAGTTTCCTAACACCACCCCTCTCTGTTCACCTAAGAACATTCCTTTCTTTGGTGGCATATTAAATATATCACCTTCCCTCCGGCTCAAAACCAAAAATGAACATGAAGTTTCTTATCATATGGGTCAGCTAACTCCTCCCAGAGTATTGGTAGGGGATTTAGGTACCATTTGGGAAATCTGTTACAGTTTTCCTTACCTGTGATGTGTCATCTGGTTTGTCATAGATGGCTTCTGCTTGTCTGTTACCTTAGGAATGAGCCAAAATCAGAGGTTTTAGAACCATGAGAGAAGCTCATGGAATTTACTAGGCATTAACTATGCCTTAGGAGTTCAGGGGAAAGCTGTGGGATGGCCTAGTAAAGGATGTGACAGAAGAGATGAGTGTGCCAGTGAGACCTATCTACCCTGAATCTGTCAGTGAACATGTTACTCTCACTTTACTTCTCTCCTAGAATGTCTCGCCTGGTTGGATTTAGGAAGTGTCTTGTGGAGAGTCTGGAGGAACAGGAGCAGGAGGTTGATTAACTGTGAGATCACAGCGTAAGACCTGCCTTGAGGCTTCCCTAGCTGCACCTGCCTTATATTTTCCAGGGCATTGTGAGCTGGGAATAAGGTCAGTTGGAGTAGAAAATTGATGGCCAGATACAACTCTATTTAGTACAGACTAGAACATGGGAGGCGTCACCACTCTTCACATACCTCTTCTCAGCTGCCTGCGCTTCTTGATCCACAGTGTTGTCATGCTGGTAAGTGCCAGGATGAGCATGATGCCCAGGACCACGGAGAGGGAGATGAAGATAGTTACACTGGAGCTGAAGTTGGGGGAGCAAAGGAGTTATCAGTGTTAGATGGCAGCACAGTATGATGCTGGCAAGGCCTGTTGCCAAAAAGTGACCAACAAAGGGCAGGAACAGCTTTTATACATTTAGGAGGAGAGCTTGGTTTTCATGGACCAACGCTGTCTAGACTGTYATTACTTGGCAGTATGTTTTGAGCTAAACTACTTTCTAGCTTTTTAAAACAAATCAGTGTTCAAGGTTCAGAGAACAATTCTAAACTCTTTGGAGCAACTACTCTCTGTTCCTCCTATGGTTTTCTGCACCTGGCACACTGAAAGCCAATGTGTGATTATACTCTTAAGTGTTATTGTCCTTTGTTTGCAGAGGAAGAAAATCCCTTTTATTTAATGAGAAGAAGGATGAAATTGCAGCTGAAGACTATTTCACTATTAACTATTCATGGCCAGGAATGCACAAAGGCAAGGCAGACTTTGGGGCAGAATCTGAGGGTTTCTCTTGCTGCAAAGAGCACAACCCAAATAGCTAAAGGTAAAAGAGTGGAAAGGCAGCCTCATTCCCAGAACAGTTGTGAGTTAATTTCATCAATCTACTTCTCCCTTTGCAATTGCATTCTGGACAAGAGCTGGAAGAGGAGAGAGTACTTTTTGTAAGGATGTCTGTCAGACCTAACTTCACTTTAAGCAGAAGTCTTTGGAACGCACAGAGGTTGCCTATCCCAGGAAGAGAGGCATATCATGGATGAGACATTAATAACTCTAATTTATGTTCAAGCTCAGAGACTTTCTTTAGGCCTTACCTTTTTGGTGGTGCAGAGGTCGTGAAACTGGTACCAGTGACAGAAGGAGTTGTTTGACTTGCGTTTACAGTAACTAACAAAGTTATTTCAGTTGAAACTGAAATCACAAAGATGAAGAGAGGAATAGTCATTCTCAGGCTACTTTGCATTTAGCAGCTAAACTTTTCTACCATTGCTACCACTGGTATAAATCCATTCATGCTGTAACACATACCACAGACAAGTTGTTCAGGCTGTAACCAGTGTCATCCAGRCTTGCGGAGAGCAGGGAAAGCAATGTAAAGCTCAAAATGTGTGAGGGAGGGGGAAGATGCTCAGCAAGAGCTCTGCTTTGTGTTCCCACCCCGCTACGTGGCAGGGGTATGTGCTATAGGATCTACGGCACAGATCTTCAGGTGTCAGTGAAGTATTTAACAACACTATACATAAGCAGGTAGAGGTTGGGAAAAGTAAGCAAAGGATGTAAAGGCTTAGCAGTAAGAATTGCCTCCAGGACTGCTGCTGTGCCCCAGTGGAGATTGTGTATGCAGTAGCCTGCTCGCTTAGAGTGCATTCAGTCCMAAGCGTTAATGATTTTGACATAAGAACTACGCTGCCCCTTTGCACTCCTCGACTGCTGCATCCCTTCAGTACTGCTCTGCCAGATTCCTGAATGGAAGGACAAAGAAAGGCACTGCTCTGCCACAATCAGGTGGCTAAATATCATCACTTAMTGATAGACATCATGATGAAAGAAAAAACAGAAGTCAAAATTCCTTAAGATGGAATCTGCCAGCTTTGCAACCAAATGTAAAAATCTTAAGAGTCTTTGAAAACCATGGTGTCAGACACTCTAAAGAGACAGAATTGGTAGCGTGAGAATGTGAGCGAAAGAAGCACCTCTGTGAAGATGGCTGAAGGAGAAACAACACAGCAAATCCATGTAGTTCAGTTACAATTCCTCATGCAATCAGGTAGAATTTTAAGAGAGAGAAAGTAAAATGGTGTGGGGTTTGGGCAGGCAAAAAAGTCCCAGTGTGACCTGGGAGGTGATACAAGCTGGGCAGCAAAGTGACTAGAGAGAGCAGGAAAATGGGGCTGGAGTCTGCAGACAGCTATGGCTCCCTACAGACTAATACGCACCCTTGGAAATATTGAGTGAAACCTCCACTATTCGGAAAAGATGAGGGTGTTCGTAAAGTGCACACCAGTACACGCCCGAGTCCTGTGCCTGCAGCTTCTCCATGGTGACAGTGATAGTCCCCCTCTGGCTGTCATCCCAGATCTTGGTTGTGCCTGGCTGAGCTGTCCTGCGATGCCCTGAGGGCTGCCAGTCTGTACGGGCCAGGATAGCGCATTCTCCACCAGCTCTCGCTTTGCACCAGGCTTTCGCCACTGCCCCATAGTTTAGGGAGCTGTATGGACACTGGACAAAGAGCATGTCTGACTCCCTGGCAGCATATTGTTGAGTCCCTGGAAGACATGAGGCATGTTTGGTGAGCTTCCAAGACACATGTAATGGCATTGCCTTGCCATGGCTGGAACACATGCCATGGGCTGAACCGTTCCTGGCTGTAAGTCTGCATGTGGCAGGAGCTTGGGGCTCCTCAGTGGCCTGGCACGGGACGAGAGGGGAGGAAAAGCAGGGGAGATGGGGCTGAAACCTCTGGGCAGCTACACTTTCCTGCAAATAGATACTCACTCTTGGACACAGTGAGCCTGACTTCCATTAGTTGGACGGGTCGTGTGTAGAGCATACACAAGTACACGCCAGAATCCTCTTCCTGCAGCTTCTCCATGGTGATGGTGACAGTCTTGTTCCTGGTGTTGTCCCAGATTGAGATTCTGTTTTGATGGGCTTTGCTGTAATGCYGTGTTGAAGGGTAATGTGTCCTGACCACGACGTTGCATGGATTGTGATCTTCCTTTCGGCACCAGACTTTTTGCATTGTGCTATACATCTGGGCATTGTATGGGCACTGCACAGAGAGCRAGTCCAACTCTTGCCTGTGTAACTCTGTGAAACAGCAAATCTGGTCACTGACAGGTAGCCGTGGACACATGGGTGTCCACCTCCCTGACTGGGCTGGGCAGCTGGGCCTAATCTCCACTGGGGTAATTCTGCTCAAGACCTGCATGCTAGTGAGGAAAGGGGTGGTTTGGAGTAGGATAGTTCAGAGCTGGGAGCCCCCAGGGCCAGCCAGGGCTGTGAGGCTCCTTTACACTGTGCTAGTGTGAGCAGGGAAGGCGGTGGACAAGGCCTGGGGAGGGTGAGGTGGGCTGAGAGGTTCAGGGGAAGCCATTCAACTGTGGTAGGGGAGGAGGGGTGGCACAGGGGAGGGAATGATGTTCCTTTTTAACAAGACTTGAGTTTCAATGGAGAGAAACATACTCACCTTTGAAAACCTTCAGTGAGATTGTCTTTAGTATAAGAAAAGTGTTGGCATCAGCATGGGAAATACAGGAGTACCTGCCTGAGTCCTCCACCTGGAGGTTTCTCATGGTGATGGAAATGATCCCATGTCTCACGTCATCTTCTATTGTAACTGTGCCCTCTGTGACGCTGTTTATGTAGCTATTAAACCTTGAGTAAGTTGTCACTAAGATTTCACAGTGTATGTTAGTCATTCGGCACCAGACTTTGCGTAAAGGGGAGCCAGCCTGTGTTGTGTAAGGACACTGGATGGAGAAAGTGCTTCCTTCTCGTTGGCTCTTCTCAGCATCAGTTGTTTGGGCTTGGAGCCCTGCAAAGATCAGAAGTGGTGAGGAAGGGGGGAGCTGAAGCAGGGCTGCCCACCACCTCCCAACAGGCCCAGACAAACTCTGCCCCTCTTCCTCTGAGGGAGTGGGTGGCTGGAGGAGCTCCGAGAAGAGAGGAATTCATTCTTTCTGCCAAATTCTCCTTCTTGGTAACAAGAAGGTTAATGCTTGGTGTGAAGTGCTGAGATTTGAGCTGGGATTGTAGTTCTGGTTTAAAACCCAGTATCTTTGATTAAAAAACAGTTTACATGACAATATTACTCTGGAGGTAAGTGTGGCACCTGACAACTTGCAGGTGCTAAAGGTGTCTGCCCTTGGAGCCTGACTAGTGCTGTGCATGGGGCAGTGTTGGGAGCTGCCCCAACAGCTCAGCGCTGCTGTTAGTGCCTCTCACCCGCAGCTGAATGGGGGGCTAAACTCTTCCCCATCACAGTGGTTTGGCTTGTCACTGTCCTGGAGGAGCTGCAGGCAAGTCTCCCTGGCAGTGGGATGGCTGTCTGCACTGGGTGTGTGGATAGGGGAGAGGGAAGAAGCAAGGACRGTGTTTGCCATGGGGATGAAAGTTCGACCTGTGTCCCCAGCAGGCCTGAGGCTGGGCTTCCCGCAGCCTGCAGGTCCCTCCTTACTGCATCCTYGGAGGATACCCAGCAACTGAGGGGAGTGAGGCTCCCCTGGAGGGGAGGRTAGTCTCTGCACCAAAGGGCCTGTGTGCTGATGCTGAGTGATCCCAGAGGAGGTTTCAGCAGGTCTGAAGAACTAGGAGAAAAGTGGCAATTGCTGGGGGAAGAGGGAGAAGAATGGGAAGAGGGAGGCAAGGCCCGTGTGGTAGGAGTTGTCCTTAGAGCTCCTCTGTGCCCAGGCGGAGGGCACAGAGCACTGTACATACACATGGGTTGGGCGCCAAGAGACAAACAAACCATTGGCCAGGGAAACAAGCTGGAGACCTTCCTGCCCCACTTCACCAGGCTACCACGAGATGAAAGCTTTGTGATTTCTTCCAGGAAGGCAGGAGAGGCAGGCAGATGCTTCAGGACCTCTGTCCTGAGCCCACGACTGCAGCATGCCCCTTTGCTGGGAGCAGCGGAGCGGAGTCAGGTAGTGCCGTGGGAAAGGCCACCTGGGGAAGGCACTGATGGCTGCAGGGAGGCAGCAGCTCTGTGCTCACACGGTGTTTGGCCTGGTTGGAGTGAGGTGTGCAATGGTGGGAATTGGGGCTGTCACCTTGCCTTCCCATCCCTGCAGCAAGTTCCCCAGCTCAGAGTCGTCCTGGTGTGAGATTCCCACAGTCTGCACAGCTCCCCACGCAGCTGGGGTGGGGAAGGGTGTCCCACTCCTCCAGGGTGTGCTGGCAAGCCTCAACTATGCATAGCCCCTCTCTTACCTGGGCAGCAGAACAGCAGCAGCAGCAGGACTCTCAGTTCCCTGGCCTTCCTCACGCCCAGGGAAGGGGCATTGCGGGGAGCTGCCCACGGTGCCCTCTTGGAARGTGTCTGCATTGTGTTCCCTCCTGCCTCACACTGACGCTGCTGGAGGAAGTGGCTGAAGTCTTGCCTGCCCACGGAAATCCTTCACCGTGTTTTGCAAYGAGATTGATATAAGGATTAGTTTCAGGATGCTTTGGGGGAAGCAGCTGAGAGCAGAGCTCGGCCCCTCCTGCTGGGAGGGGCCCTCTGCTGCTCTCCCGTGGCCATAGTCACGCTCTCCCCTTGCACCAGGGTTTTCCCTGCCCTGAGCCATGAGAGATGGAGCAGGCCCTTTGGCCAACCTAGCCCTTTTCTTCTGTGCTCCCAAAGTGCCCTTGCCCAGGGCTGTGCTGGGAAGGCCTCTCAAGGGCACAGGGCCAAGGAGTCCGGGGCTGCGTCTGCAGGGACTCTCRCGCAGGCCGTGCCGTTTGTGGTCCCAGCGCTCCACCACCACAGCCAATCCCCTAGGGCCCCGTGCTCTGCCACGCACAGAGCCGGCAGGGTGCCTCTCCCAGAGTCTCTGGCTGGAGAAAGCAAACCAGGACCACGTGGCTTTTGCATGTTACSTCTGTGGTGAGGCAAAGTCATAGAGCCCTGGTGTGGCGTGAGCCTCTGTGGTGCTGAGCTGGTGGGGCTGCTCTGCGGCATGAAGCGGTGGCATGCTTCCTCCTGGTGGCTGGGATAGCTGATGGCAGAGGCAGCGGATGCCAGCCATGTGCTGCTCTCAGCCTACAGCTCTTTAGTTCTTTTTTCAAGAGYAGATGAGAGGGTGGGGCTGTTGGCTGGCTGGAGAAGGAAAGAAGTGAAAGATCAAGAGGAAAAGGAGCAAAAATTAAGGCAAGACAAAGCTGTTCTTCCACTCCATCAATGTTGTTTTTGGCTTTGCTGTGCTACATGCAGAAAGGCATTTAAGGGCTTGCTTCTGGTCAGGCTGGCAGAGGGCAGCAGCTTGTTCTCCAGCTTGGTGGAAGAGACCTCTTTGACCCAGGGCACAGAGATGCTATTGCTACACAGTGTCATGTAAACTCTTAGAATTTTCTCCTATTCCGATACCTCCTGCCTTGAAAGGAAGGACAGAGAAGTCTTTCATGARATACCTATGTGCAGGGAAGCATTTGCACTTCACTGCAGCGAGGAAAAGGGAAGACTACCATTTCTTTAAGTTGGGAAAACACCTTACTATGCTTTACAGCATTATAGAAACTTCCAGGAGCAGGGGACAGGTTGACTGGTTATACAAACTGCCAGCTGCGCCTTGTAAAAGGGAGGCCTTATATTAGGCAATATTTAAGCTGCAAGAAGGGTATCTTCTCCTAAGCAGAAAGCTTCTTTCTGAGTAATAGCAGGAGGGAAATTCCAGCTAGATCGGCTGGTGTTGAGCAACAGAGGGAGAGAAGCCAATACCCTGCCTGCTTTTAGACTGTGTGGGATTTAAACTACATCTGAGTGGGAAGGGACACAGTGCATTAGCTGCACCAACTCAGAGGCATGTGGTGGTGGGAGTTGCTTTTGAGGAATTCTGAGCCCTTAGGGAAAAAATTGTGAAGCCGTGTCTTTACGTAGCACAATTTTTTCCCCCAAGCCTCTTTGCCCCTCTCTCCTTTTTCCCACTAATTTGCTCAAGGCATGGACTCTGCCTGCCTCTTGGTGCCTCTGTCTTGTCTGACTCTATTTCATTTCTTCTCTGACCAGGATGCAATTACAAGAGCTTCCCCCAGTGGAAAAGCTCTGGGGAGCTCTGTTTTTGGCCAAAAGCCCAAGTGACTTGCATTACCACTAGGCATCTGATTTCCTGTTTGGAGATGAATTGTTCTTTTGCGCTATGATTTTGCTGCTTGCTATCATCTAGATACCTCCATTCTGGAATTCCTCCTTCTCATGAGGAACACTAGGATCACTATTGCCAAGGTCCTGTTGGTCACATTCCAATGACTAACCAAAGGATGATCTGCAACCTAGCAAACAAACAAACAAACAAACAAAACACACAAGGAAAAAAAAAGGAAGCAGAATTGGCCTGGAGAGATGAAGGGTTTCCATAATAAGGGTAAGGATTTCACAGGACATGAGGGTCTTTCCTTGCTTAGAGGAAGAGAGGCATTCCCTGGCAGAACCTGCCCTTTCCTACCCTTAGGTGCTCAGACTGGCCTGTGCTGTCTCTTTTACCTGGCACTGAGAGACAACTCACCAGTTCTGTTTTACTTCTTCCAATGTTGCTGGGGGTTGTTGTTTCAGAGGAGTTAAAGGGAATATTTGCATAACCAGAAGAAAAGGTGTTTGGTGTTTCACCTGCAAATAAAGCACAATTGGAGGAAGGACTGACCTTTGTTAGCAATGGGAGACAAAGCAGAACAGTATGGACAGCCAAGTGCACAGCTGTGGAGGTGGTGTACAGGCCATAATKGCTCCACAGACATGACCAAAGTGATATTAAATGAAATGGAAATAATATGTAAATATTGAAATAAGCCATTGAAAGCAGCTTCTGAGATGGCCGCTTCTTGGCTTATTGTGAAAATGGACAGTTGAACGTGGCTTCCTGGCTTTGCATCCTTTTGGTTTCCTAGTATGACTCAGGAACTGGAAATGAGAGACAAGGRGAAGGAACTAGGATTCAGGAGCAGCCTTGTAGAGAAAATAAACTGAATAGTACAGAGAGAAGAGAGTGGATAGAGAAGGCAGGGCAACAAGCCTGGGAAGTGAATTCTCCTGCAAAGGAAATGAGGAGAAATTAGTTTCTCCTATTAGAAAAAACTCACTAGTGGAAATGAACAGCTGACATTATCCAGAAGAGGTGCAAATGATCGTAAATGGCACACCAGTATTCTCCAATGTCTTGCACCATGACTTTCTCCATGGTGATGTTGAGAAGTCCCCTCTGGGTGTCATCCTTTATGCTGTATCTTCCTTTCTGAGCTTTATTTTTACACTGATGGTTTGTCTTTTCTGTACTGACCAAGACAGCACATTCTTTTCCAGCTATCTTTTGGCACCAGGCTTTCRGTACAGCTCTGTAATCTTGTGTGTTGTATGGACACACAGCAGAGTCTGCATCTCCCTAATAACATATCCTCGGGTCTCTGGAAAAGGTCAGAACTGGTTAGTAAGATCCAGCTAACAAGCCCTATTACATCAGTTTTCCATAAGTGGAATAGGCACAATGTTATAATCCAATTCACATACATTTTAGCTACAGGACTGTGTTGAATTGAGCTGGGGTACTGAGTTAAAAAAAATACAAAATATGCTATCTTTCTGAGGAAAGTTTAGGATAACATAATCATCTCCCAAAATAAAGYAAAGCTTGTTGAAACAGAAACATTAGGACTCTTTGCTCTGAATTAATGAGCTGAATCAATAACTARAGAAAAACGACAAAGACAAAGATCAGGAGCACCTTATGTGGTCCTGGAATGACTRAAATAACTTTTTACCTTGGAAAGGAAATGACATAGGGGTGATATACCAGAAGTCAATAAAATTGAGAAAGCATGGAGAGAGAGAACAGGAACACCAATTCACTCTCTGTTACAAGAAGCAGAGTACCAGCTAACAGAGACAAGGAGAAAAATAAATTCTCCTTGCATGCATAAAGTGTGGAACTCACTGCTGTAGGATGTTTGTATACCAGAAGTTTTARTATGTTAGGAGAATGAGTGGGTGACTTAAAGATATCACAAAAATATCCTCTCCAGGGGGTCACTAGAAGTGGGAACAGTACTCTGGACAGCTGTTCCTATGTGTCTCCCTGTTTTTATACTCATTGYTAATTAGCTACTTTGGCCAATGTTGGAGGCATCATTCTTAGCTATATGGACCTTGATATKATCTACTATGAACTATGATTCATCTGCAACCTGGGAGAATGGGAAAAAAAAACTGAAAAGAGAAAAGAAAAGGCAAGCAGGTAAAGTGAAGCAGATATTTATCAAAACAAAAAAAAATCACATTTTCCTCATAAAGAAGTATTCACTCTTGGAAACAAACAGATTAATCTGCATTATTCGAGAAAAGTGAGAATGTGCATAGAGTGCACATCAGTACAGTCCAGAGTCTTCAACTTGCAGCTTCTGCATTGTGATGGTGATTGTCCCCTTCTGGGTGTTACCAGGGATCATCAGTATTGTGCCCGATTGCCCTTGCCTCTTGTACCTCCTCATCCCTTCTCTTACCTGAAAAAYAGAAGAAGAGAAGCAGGAGGAATCTCAGCTCCATATGTGACTTAGAGCTCAGAGAAAGGGCAATGTCAAAGGCAGAACGGAGAATTAGTGTCTTCTCTCTGTATCCTCCTGGCTCACACTGGCACTGCAGGAGGAAGTGGCAGAGCTTAGTGGCTTACCACTTGGCTCAGCACAGAAATCCTTCACTGCTGTTTTACAACCAAACTGGTGCTTGTATAATTTAATTGKCTGTATTAACAGAGCCTGACCATTTCAGAAGACTCAGAAGCATTAGATGGAGTCCAGGAGGAATCTGTTCAGTTCTCCCTCTTGCATCAACAGAAGCAAGTGTTCTTCACTTCACTGTCCTGCTACACTTCTGGCATAGTCCCTGAAAGAACCCTAGGACAGACTCAGTAAGACTGCTTCACACTCACACTAGCAAAATCATTAAAATCTGTTGGCCCTTGGCCTCAGAAAAATGGCAAAAGGTTTCAGTTTTGAGAAGCACATTAACATCCATGTGGCTGATTCTCAGCCTTGGTGCTTCACAGGCCTGAGCTCAACTGCAGTTGAGATGTGGGTGGTGCAATGTTTGTGCACACGCTGGGCAGAGCTAATGGAGGGAATGGGGAATGGCTTCTGTAGCTTTTCCTCTCCTTTCCCTTGACCTCCCAGAGGAATTTCATCTCCTGGAAATCAGGAGAAAGGCAGCTCTCCTCAAGGTGAGCAAATCCACCTTCAGAAACTTCTTGTTCAATTGTCAAGCCACAGTGTGCACATCATAGCTGCAGCTGAAGTCTCCCTGTGGCAGTAGCTGTCACACTGCTGGGGCTGGCTCACTCATGTCTGTTCCATAGCTGGTTTGAGCTCAAGTAGCTGCCTTGGGAAGCACAAGCAGGTGGCAGGTCTTATTTGTCTTGTCTCTGGGCTTTCTTTGCCTTATTTTCATTCTACTCCTTGTAAGGACACTGTCTGTCCTTCCACTCTGCTCTCCAGATATGTCTCCTTGTGCTTGCCATACTGCGAAGCAATCAGTGGGGCATGGCAGATTCYCTTCCACCTCCCCTGAAATGCCCATGCCCTTCTCTGCCCTTCAAGCCAGTGGCAGTAAAGAAGCAAAGCGGCAGTAAAATCCGCTGCCTTCCTAACCCCCAAGGATGTGCTCTCAGTGGTGTCCCCTGGGCCACACCTACCTGCCTCGCTCCATCAGAGCAGTGCAGAGACTGTACAGACACCCTGGCTGCAAACAGTTTCCAATTATATGAATAAGCAGCTTATTAACAATACATTCTGGCTAATCATTTTGTATTAGATATCTCCGCATTGTCTTTTCCCCAAATCCCTCTCTCATCAGGCACTTGATGCTCAATAACAAGGAGACGGAAYGCACTATTTCTCTTATGAACAAATCCCAAGAGTCTGCAATTACTTCAGTTTCTTCAACYTACTGCCCACAAAGTGAGCCAAATGCTATGCTGCATTGCAATGCCTCATCCTTTCTTATGGTGTCTTTATTTACYATGTCCATTGGAGGTCCTGCCTTTAAGGGGATAAGGTTTTGGGACAGGACAGGTCATGAGGAGATGTCTGTACAGGACTAGCATGGTAGCAGAAGRGCTTTGGCTTCCAGATTGCCTGCAACTTGGCTATTAAGTTGTAAAGTTTGTCCTCTTGCTGCATCTCAGGCAGAGGATCAGTATGGATTTTAATTATAGCATAGAAAATAGGATGTGTGATCCCAGGAGCACATCTATCTAGTTAATCTGTCCCAGTGATACGAGGTAGTAGCCACTTCCTATGTCATGTCTAAAGATATCTGTTTAACTAGTTTAGGTTGCACTGTTCTCTGGGTGACATGTTGCAGTGCTGCACTGTCCTTACCATCAGAAAGCTCTTCCTAATGTCTGAGCCTCTCTGCTATTTAAATCCCTCATTCCTTGTTGTACCCACTGTGAACACAGAGAATAGATTATTCTCTTTCTCTTGCTTTGTATGCAAAGACTGCTACCATGTGTCCCCTCAGTCTTTCTCTTCCAGACTAACCATCCGCAATTCTTTTCACTTTTGCTCCTAAACTGTGTTTCTGACATCTTGGATTGCTCCAGTTCTTCTCTGAACTCTTTTGTCAATCCACCTCTTTTCTGCACTATCCACTTGGAGTCCTCCAAGCCCCTTGAAGTTTTTTTTTTTTTTTTAAGGTTTTCATCAATCAAGGCTGAAACCATATGCTTCTCTGTTGCCTTCTGCAGAAATTCTTACTTCCTGTAGATTTACTTGTGTAGCCATGAAACCCACAGAAACCTCCTAGTGGCCTTACAGTGATTTTCCTGCCTTAACTCAGTATTTACCCGACACATCTTTCAGTCCTTGCTGAACACTTTGGGTTGTTGCAGGGTGATCTGGCAGAGGGGCCCCTGAAGCACCAGTGGAGGAACTGGTCAGTGTGTCTGCAGAACCCCCGGGGACAGCTAGCAAAGCTGGCTGTGCATCTGGGCAGTGCTGGGGTGCTGTTCGCAGAGCTGAGTAGGAGGGAAGGGAAGGGAAGACGGTTTTGGGGTGTGAGACCACTAGAGGGCAGAGGAAGATCAGGAATGGGGTACAGGGCCAAGGGGATAGGGTGCTGCAGGAAAGGGCTTTGCAGGCTAGGGGTGGCTTTGGTGGCAAAGTGCCATCTCTGGTAGCACGCAAAGCTGCCATGAACTCTGGCAGCCCAGGGTGAAATGCTGGCCTTTACAATTCCTTTGAGATATTTGTCAAGTTTTGTGGAAGTGGTGAAAGGTCCTGGTCAACTAATGGTCTGTGCAAAGGCCAGGGCTATCAGTCCCCACATGCAGAAAGATTTTTGTGCCTAGCAGAGGGAGCAGACAGGGACTGCGGTGCCCATGCCAGAGCATGGTGTACCCATGGGCCCAGTGTAGGACTGTGGGGCCGGCTGGGAAGATGCGGCTCAGATGCCGTTCTGGTGCCCGGACAGGTCCTGTGGCAGTGCCTTGGGATCTGGGACACAGCCTGACAGCAGCTTGTCACTCGCTAAGTTTCTCCTTGCTTTCAGGGAAGCAGGTGAATGTGTTAGCCTTTCTTGTGGGTGCTCTAAAGTCTTTAGAGAAGCTATACGCCATTGCCTGTCCCTGCAGTGTGCTCAAAAAGAGATCTTGGGTTCAACAGACAGCCAAAGACCCCTCTTCCTAAAATGAGAGCAGGCTGCAGTATCAAGGCACCAGAGATGCTGGAGGCCAGCCTGGCCTTTCCTGGGGACATAGACACCAGTTGCTTCTTCAGTGAGAAACACAAACCAGATCCTCCATCCGCATCCGGGCCTGATGCTCTGTGGCGATGCAAGGCAGTGGGGAATTGATGCTCCATAATCCTGGAAAAGGAGGGGGCTGGGGATAAGAGAGAAGATGGGGCTCCCTTTTAACAGGGCAGTGGAAGATGGCCTGAGGAAGCAGTGGCTTTAGGGAGCACGGAGAGCAGGAGCCTGGCTGGAGAAGGAAGCAGGCGGAGTGGGCAACAAGGCACAGGCTGTGTGCGTGCATGCAGGGGCTTCGGGGCACAGGGCAGGCACTCTGTAAGCAGGCCGTGGCCTATGGGCTCCGCTCTGCTCCAAAGCAGAAGAGGCCYCACAGCAGCAGCTTAGCGAGAGGCCTGGTGTTTGGTCTGTTCCACATCAATGGGGCGTCCAGCTGTGGCTAAGGATGAAAGCGAGTGAGCGAGAGAGGATTAAAGGCTCCCAGGGTCTCCTCTAACCCGCCTAAGACTTGCCGAGAGGGCAGTGTGCGGCTTCAGGAAGGCTTCTTCATATGGAAAATATTATGTGAGGGAGAGAAAGGGAAGGGGGAAGGGAAGGGAGCGAGAGGGAGACTTCTGTCCACCAAGCGCTGGGCGGGGGGGGGGAGCTGAGCATGGAAAGTGTTTTGGAGCCCCAGCCTCGGGAGCCAGCGCTGAGCTGCACCGTACCTGACAGCACCACAGGGCGCAGGTGCGATGAGTTTGGGAAGCCTGCAAGCAGAGTGGAGGAGAGCAAAGTCCAAACATGCTAGGAGCACAAGAGCTGGCAGCAGGAAAAGCAAGGGATGAAAGAAGAGGGGAACTAGAGAAGGGGAAAGAGAAGCTGAGAAGGGGGGGGCGAGGCTGGCAAAAGAGGAGAAAAGAGAGAAATGGAGGGGGGAGGTGGTGAAAGGAGGAATGAGAGACATGGAGGAGAGCGAGAGGTGGTGAAAGGACAGCTGTCTGCTCCATTGTGTTATTAACCAGGTCACCAGGTGGAAGCGCCCCGCGCGCAGCCCTCCTGGCCCATTTCCTACCCCGGCCAAACTTCTAACCAGGAATGCTTGTGATGGGGAACAAATTGCTAACAGAAGTGAGACATTTTGCACTGAACGCAAGCAAGTTTCCAGTGAAAGGTTTCCTGTCAGCRGGTCGGGGCTGGAGGGTGTGGAGCCTTTCTGCCTGCTCTGGCAGAATAATCCTGCGAGTTAACGTGAAGCTTTGGTTATAGTGCAGGATAAAGGACCTGAGGCTGGGCTTTCCTGCCTTCTGTTTTGGCTGCAGCCGTTTGACTGCTTTCATTCACCGTTACTTTCTGCTTTGCTCATGTGTGGCTCTCTCGGTCTCATTAGACCTTCTCTGCTCCCCCCAGCCACCCCCCACTGGTGAGATCTCACTCCAGCCACACACACACACACACCAACTGGTGAGATCTCACAGGCTTCCACTCTATTTTCCTCCTTGATTTATACTGTTGATCTGAATGACCTTCCTTGACCTCATTTTCATGACAGTGTGAGCACAGACATCAGCACTCTGCGAATGGCAAAGATACTCTTTCCTTTGCAGTCCTGCCCGCTAAGCTGCAAGGACACTAACTCACCTATTTGCATATGRGGTAGATTTGGTGTGTGCTCCTGCAGAGGGGTGCCCCATTGCCTGGGTCTGCAGCGCTCCTGTGCATGCAAGAGTCCAGAGGCATGGAAGATGCTGGCTGAAAAATGCTGATATGTGTATCCTTGCACAAATGGACAATGTTTAGCCAAGCTGGAGTGCATGAACAAGTAGTATGCTGGAAAATACTTGTGTGTATTTTTCTCTTTTTCCCTCTTCCATCATCCACATGTCCAGAAATGTATATGGTATCTCCCTGGGACAAATACGCACTAATACTGTCTCTCCTTTTTATCTAGGTTGCTGTGCTCCTGGGCATCACTGCAGTAGCTGAAATCCTGCTASATGGGGCAAGCAAGATAAAATGCAGAGCTAGGAGACATGCATGGACTCCTTGGTACAGACACACTTACAAGGTGAGGGAATCTCTATTGTGAGTGGAATTGGAGGAGTGACAGGCACTTGTGATGCCCTGTGACTCCTGATGGAATGGGTGGATTTTAACAGGAGGGAGAAGAGATCACTTCTCCCTCCTCCCTAGCAAACACATGCTCTCTGAGTCTCTGCTCCTGATTCTCAGGAAGTTTTCATGAAGTTCCTAAGTGGAACAGGAGCAACTAATCCAAAGATGCTCCTGGATTTTGGAACAGCAAATCAGCTATGAGCCTGTTTGCTAAACCCCAGCTGCATACCCCTCTGGCACTCCAAGCTAAGTGTCTTCCACCCATTTTTTTGAAATGGTGGGCAAAGGAGCTTTAGCCCCTTCCCTAACCCAGCTGCACATAAATCCCTTTGTCCCCTAGCCTGGAAATCTGCCTTCCTGTCCCTCCCTTCCCTGCCTTCCTGGGAAGTCAGTGTGGATATGGTGCTGCCGGCTTGCCTGTCTGAGCTGCTTAGTGAAGAATAATAAACAAACTCCTAAATGGAAGGATATTCTTTAAACCTGCCTTGTGCTGCCTGCCAGGGAATGCAGGCAGCAAAGCCCACCTCCTGTCCCCCTCCAGCCCCAGCTCCAGGCACTCCTGAAACCTGATCTCCTTTGCTTTGGAGCTGCACCATGGCCTCTGTGTGCACCTTCCCCCCTGACCCTGTCTGGATTCTCCTGTCCTTTTCCTGACACACACCCAAAGTGCACATGCTCCTCACTCAGATGCACGCATACCACAGAGGGGCACACAGTGACACTGTCACCTCTGGACTCATGGGCGCACCGGGCAGCAGCACACTATGCCCGCTGCAGATGGGCAAGCAGTGAGATTACACGTGTCCATGCACACCTCTTCACACGGGCGCACGCAAACATGCCRCAAAGAGCGATGCAGACACTCACTGTGCCCACAACCAGAGGCTGATCACCTCCTTGGGAAACCCACATGGGCAGTTTACACAGACTGGAACAGAAACACTCTCCTAAAAGCACATGGACACATGTAAGCAGTGCTCACAGCCCCAGACATAAAAGGCAAAAAGGCACCAGATTTTTAAAGAAGACCCAGAAAAGTGGCAAACTCAAATCACAGCATGATGGCAGAGCATGTCTAATCGCAGGCGCACAAAGAACCAGGCCAGCATGTGCCCTGATTTCTCTCAAGTTCACCTCCTTTTGTGGAGGTGTTCCATCTCATCTCTTTCACCATTTTTCTCACTTCCCTTTCATATTTGTGCACTGTCCTCTCATTCCTGCACATCCTGGCTTTCACATCCCCACTGCTCCATTCTCCATCCTCTGGTGGTTTGCCTTTCCTACAAAGGCATGTCACACACATACTCCTTGCATATAACTCTGTGTACATCCCAGTGCCTTGTCCAGTGGGTTTATACACCTTCCTCCTTATACACATTTGAAATATAGACCTTGCCATACACGTTTTGCTTTCATATGCTCTCTGCCCTTTGCAGCTTCTCTGACACGGTATGTCCCTTCCTTGCCTMTCCATGTTGCTCATGTGTCTCTTATTTAGGCAGTCAGCCATCTTCTTCCAACCTCTCCTGCTTGATCCACTCCTCTTCCAGCACACACAGCCTCCCAAGTTTCCCTCTCTGCTGCTCCTTTTGCTTGTGCAGGCATTCACAGCTAGCAGGAAGAGGATGTCAGTTAGAGGCTGAGCAGTCCCTGGGACCCTCCAGCCCTGCCATACTTTTCAACCCACTTCTCATTTTTCTCTTCTTTTCATATTTTGTTGGTTTTAGCTCTCCTCCTCAGTGCCTGCAAAAGGGAACTCTGCTCCTTGCCTCTTCTGTTTTCATCTTGAGAGAAAGGGAAAAACCCGTTTTGTTCTTTCCCCAGCTCTAATTCCCCTTCCGCCCCCATGCCCTCCCACCTTCCCTTCTCAGCCCTGGAACCTTTTCCTGATAGTGTTGCTGTAACTGTTCAATTAAACGAGCAATTACAAAATCAATCAAAACGAAATGTGTGCTGTGCACTGAGGGGGGACTGACTGCAGAGGGGGGGATGTCGCCTGAGCCTGTCCCAGCCTGAAGGCAGCTCAGCTCACAGCTCAACTGAAATTGTCTCGTTTGATGGCGAGACACTGCTCTGAGGGCAGATACCTTGCTCCTGTAGAGCTGCACTCTGCTGTGTAAAGCCAGCATCACCAGTTTCACATCATCTCCAAATTTCCCTTGTCTCAGAGAAAATCCTGGCATCGCTGGTAGTAGTAGTTAGCAGCTAACCATGGCTAGGGCCTGGCCTAGTCTGGCTGGTAGGGGATTGCCAGTTGGAAAAGGGCATTAGAGCTGTTCAGTTGAGAGTGGTTTATGCAACAACTAGGACGGAACAAAATGGTAGAACCAAGCATGGGTCCTGCTGTGTGGTTTCATGGGGTAACACCTGCTGGCTTCCTCTCTCCTTTTGTGTGCATGTTGCTGCTCCTGCTGCACACTTATCATTTGCCAAATCAGTGTGTGTCATGGCTCTTTGCCACTCTCTACTGATTCCTCACCAGGTGACACTCACCCTGTCTTACTCCCCACTGTTTGCATCTCCTCAGTATTACACCCATGATTTTCACTGCAGGAACTCCCTTTTGACACCTGCAGCCCTTGCTGTGCTGTCATAAGCAAAAGACTAGCCCGTCCCTGACGCAAAGGCTCAAATCCTTCCGAAGTGATCATAAACTAGAGAAGGTGAGCTAGAGAACGTGCTGTGTTAGGAGAGAAAAGTGCAAAGCATATGTATTTTGGTTCATGTCTGGGCAGAAGCATGGTAGTCTTTCCAGGGTGTGAGAAAGAAAGCTTTAGTGTGCAGTATTTAGCAAGGAGACCCAGCTCCTGCTCTCAGTTACACCAGTGCAACTGTGTCACTGTCTCATGCCTTGAAACACTGAGGCAACTGAGAGAGAATTTGGGACCAGAGAGCTTAATGGAAAAAGTGAGGAAAGCTTTCTTGTCATCTTATGAGCACCATGCACACAAGGAACATTTTCTAAAAAGCCCTTTGCCCTACTATAATCCATTTGCACTGTCAGGAGCACACCTTTGTCTTGCCAGTGGGTCTTGGTCCTGTTCTTGGAGGAAGACTTTCCTCCAGATTTAAAGGAAGCAGTGTTGGAGCTGTTTAATGAGGAGTTCTTATCCCAGACTTGACCCTGATTTTGCACAGTCAGAAGAGCAACATCCCAAAGGCTTATCATTCCTTTAAGAGCAGAAATCTGGCAAGTTTCCTAGAGCAGGAGTCCAGTTTGGCTTTAATTTTTAGTGAGTAATACTTAAAGCTTGGTCACCCTGCAGGTCCTACGGAAACGCAGGATTGTCTTGACACACTTCCTAATGCAGGTTATTGCAGCAGTAGCAAGAAGTATACAAGTCTTAAAATCAATTTGCAAAGGTGCCGCAATGTGTCCCCTGCCCCCCATCGTCTTAGTCTTGTCAGGTCCTGATTTTCAGAGTTCAAGTATATATTAAAATGTCAAACATGAACATGAATGCACACATGCTGCTTTACGCCTGCATCTTAAGTCCCCTGTGTTTGATGGTGGCATTCAGAGTGCTCTTGCAAAGCTCATCTATTTCCCCCAGCACCTGGAAATGACAGAGGGAAGAGGACTGGAGAGAATCTGGCAGGGGAATAGTAGGGAGGAGGCTGACTTTATGCCACTTGTCCAGCTGGTGCCATGTTATCTTAAATTCTACTGATACCATTTAGGGTGTATTTATTGGGTATGCCAAGGGTGCCTGGAGTCTATGGCCCTAGTGTTTGCATAAATCTAAAYAAACACATGTATGCTTAAAAGCATTTAAAATTCTGCGGCTTYAGCCCAGCTGCACAGCCCTCGTGCAGGCAATGCAAGTCGGGGTCTGCAAGCACTGCTTCTTGGCTGGGCACTGTGATTTAGGTGAGCTCARTTCCACAGTGAATTCTGTCACTGGCTGCCTGAGTGATCTCAGGTAAGTCACTTCCCTGCTTGTCCCCAGTTCCCTCCACCATCTATAAAACAAGGATAACGACAGCAGCCTCTTTTATTAAACCCCTTTAAGACCTGTGGATTAGCAGCGATAAGGAAAAGGGTGTTACCATCCACAGACTGCTGAGGGTTGTCTATCCCTTCTTCCAASAGCATCTCAGATTCTCTTAGGTATATTTAATTTTGTGTTTTGTATATATTTTTGTCATCCAGCTGCCAGGCTTCCTCTATCACAAAGTTTTGGATAAAGCACTTTTCCACACATTTTTCTTTTTTTCTGCTGTCTGCTGTCTTTCCGCCTCAGAGATACAGTGCAGTGATGAAGGACTAAAGGAGAAGTGGCAGACCTCTAGAGCAGTTTACAGAGCTAGAACTTCCATGAGAGTAGAAAATGCCAAAATTCTGAATAAATTCTCAAAAAAAGAGAAATTTTTAGTTGAGAGAGAAAATACCGTTTTTGATATCTCTCCTGGAACAGAGCTTCTCAAAAGATAATTAAAACAGACAAATTCAGGAAGAAGTAGAGCTCAGGGGCTCAGGCTGTGAGCTTCCCACTCAGTCAAGGCTCCCGCACCTCCTATACTCCTATATTAGAGCAAAGGGAGCCCAGATGCCCAGTGATCAGTCTTCTGGCTCAGTCCAAATGGCAGAACAATCCTGCACTAACAGACTCCGGAGACCCCCAGCAGGCAGGAAACAAGGCAGGTTTCTTAAGGAGCTGTTCCGGTCAACAGTTCATTCATGCCGGTCAATGAAACCATTCAGTTTTGCCCAAATAAAAGCAGCTGTTCTCTAAGGAAACAGAAAACTCGCACCCAGCTCCAGAGAGGCATCCAGAAGGCTGTGTCTTGGTCTCTTAGAGAGGAATTYGCGCTGTTTCAGCTGTAGCTCAGGCTGCATAGAGTGGACAGCCAACCTGGAGCTCTTGAATCACGCAGCTCGGGCAAAGCGCCTGTGCCAGGACTCTGTCCTTCAGGAGTCTCATGCCTGTGAGCAGAATTAAGGTGAAGACCAGCTGAAGCTGATGGCTCCAGGAAGGCCAGAGCTGCATTTTCAGTCCAGCCTTACAGGACCACTGCAGGCAGGGCTGTATTAATCTCTTCCTGCAAGTTAGTCTGGGACCTCCCTGAGGTACGTGGTGCATGTGTCCTTTGGCTCTCAGTTGTAGAAAGATTTTGGCTTGTGATTTTGAGAATAAGACAACAGGTTGCTGCCTCTTTTTCAGTCAACCTTTTTGTTAGAAGGACCAGATCCAGATGCTGAAGCCCATTCTCATTCTTTCTTAGCGGGCTCTGGGAGCCAGGCATCCTGGAGAGGATGAGTTCAAGGAGGCTCGTTTGTGTGAAAGACTCARAACTCTAAAGAGGGACAGGGAGAAATCATTGCCTTATTTTGCAATGCTTTCATCTGAAAACTACAGATCTCTCTTCCCTGGCTCTGCCTTTCCCTTGGCTCTCCATTCATGGCAGACGCATGCAATCACATCTGAGAGCTTTAGAAAAATCAGTTTGGCCTGTGCCCCTGCCAGACACAAGGCAAGGCCATTAGTCAAACCCCATATGGGAAGGAGAAGGCTACAATTTGCTGATTAGGAGGGAGAAAACCCAACTGGTTCCTTGCACGATGAACCCCCAGCAGCTGTGAGAGCCCTCTCAGTTGCTTTGATTTGTTGTGGTTTGTGCTGGAGCTTTACAGAGGTGGCTTAAGGGGCCTGAGCCAGTCTCCTGTGGTTTTTGTAAGGTGGGGAAGCTATTGCCTCCAAGGAGTTGCCTCCTGATTTACGAAGGGTTGACTCCTGACTTGCACTGAGATGAGTAACAGGGAAATTTGACCCCTGCTCCCTGCTTTGGGGGATGCTGCTTGCTCTAAGAGATAAACACATTGCTCACATGCCAGTCTGACGTTTCTTTAGGCCCCAAGCTCCTGCTGGCTTTGCTAGCACACTTCGAGGCCCAATCCTGCCAACCAAGGGGATGGTCACTGCAGAGCRGCAGGCGAACCCGCTTCGGTGCCCGGTGCTGCAGCGTGCCAAGAGAGTGGCACTGTGCAAAAGCCGTCAGTCGTATCCAGCTGTTGGTTTGCCATCTATATTAGGTTAAAAAAAAATGGAATTGTTTGTTTGTGGCTCCTTGGAAACACGCCTTAAAAAATTGCTTCTTTTGTTTGACTACTTGGGAAAAATAGTTCCCTCTTCTTCTTTTGCTATTTTGAAACACTAAAAAAAGCAGAGCTTTAAAGGCCCAAGAATATCAAGGACGGACTGTCAACAGCAGCCTCTGTGTCTTTCCGTGTGGCTCAGTGCTTGCCTAGGTCCTTGGCTCTTTCCGACACTCTGCTCCACCTTCTTGTAAATTCTGACAATGGAAACACTTATTTAAATGTCCTCAAAGTTTCTCTTTCCATTGAAAAAGGGGATTTATTCTCTCTCTCTCTCTCTTTTTTTTTAAAATCAGAATTAATGTGATTCTAATGTGTTTCCTTTTGATCTTCAGGGGATTTTTTACAGTGATGTTCCTTAATTTTGAAATGATTTTTTTTTGTTTTAATTGTTTTAAAAAGCTTTAGTGAAGGGGGAAAAATCCATCCTACTTCTTTGGCACATCTTTAACCTTTAAGTACCTCCAGAAAAAAATATTTAAAATATATTATACATTTTTAAACAGGGTGCTTTTGACAGGTCAGTTTCAAACCTCTCTCTTTTCTTGCRCTGTGTTGGAATAAGACAATTTTGCAGCTTGGATTTTTTTGACAGTTAAATTGCAATGTAGGCAGAGGGTGGAATAGGGATCCTGTCTCTTTAACTCTCTAACTAGACAAAGACTTTTCCCCTTTGAGAGCTGAGCCCGGGATCAGAACTGTCAGATGATCTCGTAGCACTTGGGAGAGTTTGCAAAGTCATAATTATATCTTTTAACCTGTCTTGCTCTTTGCAAAAGAAAGGTCCTATTATATTGAAATGAGATTATTAGCCATCAAATACTTTCTTTCTTGGGATTCTTCTTCTTTAAAAAAAATTCAAATACCTTAACTACTTTGCAATTGAATTTTTATAAGATTTACTTTTCACTAAATAAATGTTCTGTAGCAGCTATTTTTTAAAGTATTTTTAAAAGGGTGTTTTCAATATGCAGATGCAAAAAAATCAGACTAAATGTCTGAAATGTCACCTGTATAATTAAAGGAAGGTAAAGTTTCAGAGCTCAGTTCATTTTTTTTCCCTTGGCTTAGTTGCTGAGCTTCACTGTTCAAAAACTCTGCTTCTTCTGTTGATTTCATTGCCAAAAATATTTTTTTTTCCTGAAACTCAATCATTTTCAACCTTCCAGTTTCCCTCAATTTTTTGTGTGTCTTTTCCCCTTCCCTGAACATGAAAAATTTAAAAATGAAATCCCAAATAACTGGAGAGATAAAAAAAAAATCCACACAATTAAAATCACTGCACTGCAGTCAATATGTACTTTAGCAAAAAGTGACAACTGCATTGAAGTAATTAGGGTAACACCAAAAAAATTGGTAAAATATGATATCAAATTCAAGTAAGAGCATATTTAAAACTAGCTCATCTGAGTACCAGTTAGCAAAATAGTTATACCTAGGCATAACTTGAAACTTAAGATTAGTTCCAGATTACACAAACAGTAAATATTTTGCATGTGTTTAAGTATCTAGCTGAATAAGGATTGAAATTAATGTAATACAGTTAAAAAATGTGAATAATATGGGCCTTATCCRAAGACTGTTGAAGTCAGTGGAGGAGCCTTCCACTTGCTACAACAGCTTCAGATGGAGCACCCCTTTGTTGTAAGTGATTGGTCATTTTAATCGAATGATTAGAGTGCTGTCATTTATAGCTCTATAATTCAGATTGTGTCAGCCTTCCCATTATAAACTCCCTTTCTTTTCAAGGGTGGGTTATGTCTTGGCCATAAAAATTCATTCTGAGATTAAATTTAGCATGTTCCAGTCTAACAAAGGAATTGTTCCTTGTGCAGACAAAACTCCTCATTAAAGTCATAGGAAGCCAGGAGGTCACAACTGGTTTATGACTTTTTTGTTTGTTTTTTGTTTGTTTTTTTTAAGATATTAGGTATATTTAAACTAAAAAAAAAGGTAGAAGACTTAAGGTCTAACCCTGCAAAACTCTCAATCATGGGAGTCACTTTGCCAGCGTGAGTAGTTTAAAAGAATGGCAACTATTGCCAARAGTATAGATACTCATATGTGTGTGCATTTGCCAATACTATAGCGTGCTGTTTGCTCCTTGCACACCTTCAGGAAGGTCCTCGGTTGTATGCTGTCACAATGCACATGCAATTTCTGTTGACTGCATACATTTTTTTTTTATTCCAGGAACTAAGAATAAACACTACCATTTAATACACATCTCCTTAACTTTCCTGAAAATATGTCTCAGTCATAGTGGAAATCAGGAGACTGATGGATCAAAAGAACCTCCTTGATGTTACATAAGGTCCTGATTCTGTATGAGACTAATGTGGGGAAAGTTTGTTCATGAAAAACCTCAGAATAGGAAAGCAAGAGAATTCACTGAGCTGCACTTTATATAAACCTAATCACCTGCTGAATGGTAAGCACMAATTTTCTGTATCTCCAGAATTCACCCATTTCTTTGGTATTGAAACACCTCCTTGCTTTACATGCTTTTAATCCTCACAGCCCTATTGAAAAATAAAGGTGTTTTTTTTCCTTGGTTTACAGAACAGATCCARTGCCTTCAAGGAAACCACCTGATGCTGTATCAGCAGGCATTCTCTGTCAGTCCAGCTTTGGGTTCTCATCTCCCAGCTAAAGCTGCAAAACCTCTAAGTTCATGGTAGGAGCAAATGTCTGGTTTCTGCTTCTGTATTTGGGCTCCAGTATTTCTTTCCAAACTGGATGAGTCAAGAGGAAAGTGGCAGATATTCTGATAGTACCTCAACAAGCCACCTATGATTGTACATGTGTGCTGGAGAGCCAGACAGGTAAAGCTGGGGAGCCAATTCAACCTGTATAAATTGGCAATGTCCCTTTGACTCACTGGAGCAGCTCCAGTTTACACTGCTGAAGATCTGACTTGGAATTGCAAGGCTTTTCAGTCAGTATCATAAATATCTCTTCTTTTTCTTGGCAGTGAAATAATGTATAGAATAGTTCCAAAAAATTAGAAGAAGTTGTTGGCAGATGAGTCTATTAGTTTGAGCTAGAAATTTTTGGCTTTTTTGAGATTCCAGCTCAGGCASTGGGTAGCACAGAGACTTCGTAATGTCCACGGTAGCTTTACCTTTCGCTGTGCAGTCAGCTGAGTTTTCTGTAGAGGAAAAGTACTTTGCTTCCCTTGGTTGACTGCAGAGAGCCACAAGAGAGCCTTACAGGAGGGATCGTGTTAAAATGTAACAAGAATTCTATTCAAAAGATACCCCTTGTCTCACTAACAGGCAGCCCTGGTGTCAGTACCTTTGCTCCAGGTTTTGACACTGAGGTGGTGTTTGACCTATGGAATGAACGGAGTAGATGATGTCTGTCTTTGCATATTGCGACCATGAAAAACAGTGCCTTTCTCAACTGCAGAGATTCCTATGGAATCGCTTCTCTGTCTCCTGGCAGGAAAATTCCTCTGCAGGGCAGGAGGTGTTCTGCCGTTGGAAGCCCTGCAAAGTCAGGCCTGTCATTGCAGTGGAAGGAGATTGGGGTTGGCGCCTCTGTGGGTGTGAGTGTAAACACCCAGCTGGGTGTGCCAACTAAAACGTGCCCTGGCTTTGTTATTACTAAGACCCGGCTCCACTTTAGCTTTCTCCTGAGTGATTATCGATGTGCTTGCAGTTCCGGGGACGTGGAAATTGGCTTGTTTACTCTAATTTGGCAACAGTGAGCTGTCAGCCCTGTGAGGCACTAGAGCACTTCTTTACAGTCAACAGTTGCTGTTCAGCAACTTTTCAGAATAGATCTGTGAAGAAACCAAGGACTTT
>NW_028186448.1:400727-447262 GCF_003343005.1 Rhea americana
AACTGTATCCTGTGCATTTCTTCCCGCTGATCCTCCCATTGCTCTCACCAGCCTGTGCTTAAACTCACCAATGCCAGGACAAATCAAGGTGAAAGGCTGTATAAATTCCTCCTTGGAGCTGAAAATGCCTAGATTTTTTATTTTGGTCCTGGGACTTGTTCAGGAAAAACGTCAAAGCCTTCTGCTCCGTTATTTGTGCTGAGCTAAAGATAACTTTGGAGGCCCCATCTTAACTGAGCACACTCTCTTGAAAACAGAGCGGTATACAAATTCCCATGTGCTGGTTCTCTCTAGATTTCTGGCAGCCAGAAACCAAGGTCATCAGAAGCTAGAAAACTATTACTCTTGGAGTTGTCACACTTCCTAATAGAAGTCAACAGGTCTATTACAATACAAAGTAGCAGCTCCAGTACATGGAAGGCCTTGCTTTATTTCCAGGGGACATCTCTAAGCCTCCACAGTCAAAGCCACCTATACAATATCTAACAGTGATGATGTCTTAGATCAGTGTAAAGAAAAAGCATTCCCCTGTAGGGGAGCTGCCCTCTGGATTGTCTTCTTCTAACAATACTGTGAAAACAGAACTCCTAGGAGTCTAGGTAGTACCTTGAGAGCCCAGCTGYCTGCCCTCCAGGTAGTCTGCCACGGGGTTGTATTCTCAAGGCAGTTGTGGGACACAGGTCCTGGTTGAATTTATGTTATCAGAGAGGATGATGCTCTTGTCCTCCAGGCCCTTCATCTGTGGTTGGACACATCCTTGGGAACTGCAGTGGGTCACGTTACTGAATATGTATTTGCCATCTGTGATGATCTAGAGGATATTGCTGGTGGGCCGGCCAGTTACCAAGCAGTTTCATATGTGCACTTGTAGCTACCTTGTCTTTGATTCCTGCTGTGCTGGTGATATTCCATGGGCTGAAATGTCACTTACAAGCACCAGAGACCAGTGCAGATAGTGTTTCTCTGGCAGGGGAGGCCTTTCAGGTCTATATGAACTTGTAGAGCAGAGCATTTCTCCTAAAGGAGCACCACTTCTGCTTTCTGGCAGGACAGTCCTATCACCCTCAGATACCCAGCACTTTAGAGGTTGGATCAATGGGCATTTGTTTAAGAAACACATTGAATTTTCCCAGTTTGGGAGTCTCTCTCTCTTCTTCTTCTTCTTTTTTTTTTTTTCCTAGCTCTTAACAAAACTCCCAGAGATTTCAGAAAAAACAGAAAAAAGATGAAAGTTTTGTCATAATTTTTGTCAAGGGCTAAGAAATAATTTCCCAGCTTGCTCTACTCCTTCACAGCCCCCAAAAGATTTTACAAGTTGAAGCGATCAGTCTCTGAGGAGGTGCTTGAGAGGAAAAGGGAGACCACGAAACCAGGGCCATATTTCCATCTGGTGTAGGCCAGCATTATTTCAGCTGGTGGAAGCTGAGTGCTTTCCCCCAGCATGGACTGGGCCTGCTGACCCCCGTCAGTGGCAAACCTCTTACATCAACGTCAGGGAACTGACACCTGGCTCCTCTCTGTGGTGACCGTTTCTGGGGACCAAATACATCTTGATTTCATATTTTGATTTTACAGGCCCTGCACAATAATCACCTCTTAATTCACCCTCCCACCCTCCCTTTTCTTTTCTTTTTCTGCTGAGGAACAGCAGACGGGAGATTTCATGTGCCATAAATATTTAGATTGTGCCTGTGTGTTTATAACACTTGCCGAGAGTGTAACTAGAGCAGCTCACACTCAGCAGCAACACCTGATGTTAGGGAAAGTTTTCCATCACCTCATATGGACCAAACAGCCATGTGCCGTGAGCAGATCATGCACCAGGGACCAGTAGCTGTGTTGTCCCTGCCCCTTTCTCCCCCTGCCACACTGGGAAATAATAACAACAATAGCAAAACAAACATACTTTCTTGTGCTTCAAGAGCTGCTGCTCTCAAAGACCCTGGAAAAAAGCTGTGGCTGTGATTAAATGGAGACTTTTTGTGGCATTTCACCATGGGTATAAGGCATGGAGGAAACAGGTCCTTTATGTGACCCACAGGCTTTAGATCACCAGTGTTTGGAGATCTGTAGTGCTTGTACATGCTTTGGCTTCTCTGTAGCTTTAGCAGCTTCAGCATGCATGGGCAAGACTGTGGAATATGTAATGGAGGAGGTTTTTAAGAGCAGGGTAGACCTCAGGAAGGAGGACAGTAAAACTGATCCTTACTTAAAGCATATGAATAGTCCAGCTAAAGTCTCAGCCCCTTTCCATCGCTGCCTGGATCTGGCCAAGCTGGGCTGTGCTGGTCTCCCTGGTTACACATGGAGAAGATAGAATGGCAGTTCAGGCTCTTCAACTCCTCCTTGCTGGAGCAGCAAATCTGCATGGGCGCAYGGCCGTGTCTCCTTAGCCTCGCTGGCTTATGAGCAGCGGTCAGCCCTGTACTTTCCAGATCATCAGGTCTCTTAAGTGTTATGGAATTTTTTGTGCTTTCATAAATGTGTTTTTGCTAATGYTTCTTTAGGGGAAAATATTTTTCTTTTGTTTCTCTGTGTAGCCTCTCTAGGACTTTCTGGGGAAGTGAAGCCAATAGTACTAGCTTTGGCTCTTTTTTTCCCTGTCCTCTGCTTTTTTCTCTCTTTTTTGGAAAGGAAATAAATCTCTGTTTTCAGTCCCTTCCCTTGCTCCTATTCCATTTTACCTGCTCGGTTCCCTATTTTGTGGCTTTGGAAGTAGGCATAATGAGTCACTTACAAACTAAGGATGGATTTTCCTTTGGGCAGGCAATTTGACCCTGGTCTGTTATGAGCATTGCTCAAACCTTTCYCTGGAGCATTTAATACTTGCTATTTTGAGAGGTAAGATACTACAAGTGATAAGCTGCAGATGATGTCCAGTTTGGTCATGGTTGGGTTCTTTAAAGATTGCTTTTCACCAACAATGGCAAATTTTGAATTAGTGCAGTGAGGACTGGAATCAAGAAGGAAAAATAAGAGAGAGACAACCCTTCCTCTTCTTGTTTTAGAACCAGTGGATGGAAAGGAAACATAAACTCAATTTTATGTGGATTATAAGGCACCTATAAAGAGAGTCGTATGAACTGAGACACTTGGCTCTGTTACTCTAATGATACCTATGGAACAATATGTGAAATCTATTACACTGTTCTGGATCTATGTGTATGTGTGTGTGTATATATATATGTATATGTGTATTTATATATATGTAAAGAGAATGAGAGAGAGAGACAAAATATGGGGCCTTTATTTTTATTGGCTTCTGCAAAGAATAAATTACACAGCAAGGGCAAGGTTAAATTATTGTAAATGTCTGTATGAAAGACATCACTTAATTATTAACAGTCGGCTACAAATAAAAGGTACATATGCTAAAATGGCTTGACCTGCTGGATTGTGGATTGTGGGGCTTTTTGTTTAAAATCATTGGTGAGGCCCACAGCTGACTTGTACTCTGTCAGGCAGGCTGGAAAAAGAGACAGGGTAAGATTTCATTGCAGAATTGCTTATATCCTTTTCYACCAGATGTCAAGTGAATGCCTAGAAAATGGGTAGCGGAAAGATGGAGAATGCCAGGTTTTCTGAAAGCAGGGACAAACCACTGTGAGGAGTACAGGACCTGTAAAACCACCTGGACAGAGGGGGAAAGAAAGATACTCCAAGAAGCGAATAGTATTACTCATTGTAAATTAGGTGTTACAATCCTTTCTCTTATGACTTATCYGCAAAGGATATGAGTTTCTTACAGCTCAACTCCTCACCTATCCCAGCTAGGAAGAGGCTTGAACCCCTTTAAGCCTCTGGTGAGCCCCATGTCCTATGGACTGGCTGTGCAYGTTGCCAGGACTGGGAGCTGGCACAAGGTGAGCAATAAACTCAGGTGCTGCATACTTCTATTTGTGGAAGGAGAAGATGAGATCTTGGCTTAAGCTGTCTCAGCTCCTGGTTTTATTGCTGGGGGCTCCTGAGTTGGGCACCAGTAGTGGATGTCGCTCTAGTTAAGGCAGTCTGACATGAAGCAGAGGCTGACAGGCTGATGCTGCCATGTCACTGTGCCACTTGCCAGAGCTGGTCCAAATGCTAGAGTTTCCCCACCCTCCTCTAGAGGATACTGGGCTTGCTGGCCCCAACTCCTTGACTCTGGCAGTTCCTCTGTTAATAGGAGTAGGAAGGTGAGCCTTTCAGGACCCTTAGGCAAGTTTGTGTTCTTTAAACACTCTTTGGACACATAAGGAACTATTTTACTGCTTTTTTTTTGTTTGTTTGTTTTTATTTCAAAAATATCTCTGTGAAGGGAGTAGCGCATAGGGCAGAGCCAGTCTCCCTGAGAGACTTCCCCTCCCCTTCACAGGCAAGGTTAACAGAGGTGTCCAAGACAGAAGTCTTGCTGATAYAAACCCAGCAAAGTTGGCCTGGATTTCTCTGGAATGCAGCCCTCTCACCCTCTGCCACTGCAGCCCTCTGCAGCCCTCTTGCCTTTCACAGAGCATTTGACAAGGGTTGGGGTCAGTAGAAAGGACTATTTGGTTCAGTGATGCTTGGCTCATGGGGTAGATTATAGCAGATGTGGATCGACTGTGAAGCTCTATTCTGAATGTGTCAAAGGCAGTTTGAATTTATGAACAAGGTAACTTCTCATCACTTGCATCCATTTAAATTAGCAGAGTGCCTTTTTTTTCTTTTTCTTTCTTTTTTTCTTTGTGTGTGGCCCTTGCAGTCATGTGGCTTACACCTGAGGAATCTGCAAAAGGTAACTCAAAAAGGCAAACCATTCCAGGGATGGGATTTCCAGAAGGAAACTTGGAGGCTTCAACAGATTGGAAAAAAAAAAGTAAAAAAAACCCACTAGTCTATATGAATGAAAGAACTTGGTGGAACGCTCTCTTTTTCACTCCCTTACAAAATTAAAACTCCTCTTGGCAAGCCAAGAGACATCTCTGTGATTTCACATTCAGTTGCAAGGCCAGATGGACTCCTTTGTACCAGTTGGGCTGACCTCCTGCTTATGGCAGGCCAGGGAATTCCACCCACCACTCCTGTGCACGTTCCAAGCTGACTGTGGTGGAACCAGGACATTGTCTCGTAGGTAGAGACATCCAGTCTTGATTTAAGGACCTCAAATGATTGGAGAATTTGCTGCTTCCCACCCTTGGTAACCTCTTCCAAAGGCTAGGTGTGCCAACAACACCATTTGCTAATATGGAAAAACAGGATGACTAAGAAAGTATTCAATGTTAGCTTGCTTCTGATGGATTTTAATGCAGTTTGGCACCTGAGGAGAAGGGAAGCGAATGAGGAGCCCAAACCATGACTGGTCCCTACACCCATCTGTAAGTGCTCTGCAGAACATCCCTGTAATTGTTTTTGGCAGTTGGAGTTAGTAAAGCCACATCARCTGTTACTGTACTATGTCTTTAGTGTGGCCTTTCCATCCACTATCTTCTCTGTCATTAAGAGAGGTTCCCAAAATGTCCATCTCTTCTTCTGTACTGCTCAGATTCCCATTAGTGGCTTYATCTCTGCTTCCTATTCTCTCTCCATTCACTTGACACTGAGCATTCTGTGCAGGAACATGCATGAAGGCTATTCAGCATGTACTGGATGGACTTGTTCTTGTTCTGAGCTCTGGTCTGTGAAAGGTGTTGAAGAAATTGCTCCAGAAAATTTGAATTTTGGTGCACTTCCTCATCACATCAGGCTTTGCTTCTGTGTAAGGGTTTGGAAATGCAAGCCTTGAGTGGCTGGGGATATTTTGAGTCTAGGTAAAGAGTTAGTTGGGTGGAATTTGTGGCAGATGAATTCTGTGTTCTATACCCTTCATTAGTTTCTGTCTCTCTATTTTATCTCCTTGAGAGTCTGATCTTTTCTCATAAAGCTTTTGATGACAGTGGGAGCAAGAAAACACTTAACCCACTGCTTCTTTTTGTTTTGGTCACATGTAAAGAAGAGCAGGGCTCTTTTACTCTAGCTGCAGACAGGAATAGAATTCCTCACTGAGAAAACGTGACTCCACAGGAGGTATGTCTTAAAACAAGGGGAAAAGTGTGTCGTGACCATGCAAGCCAACAGTAGCACAGTTTGCTACAGACCCCATGGGCTGCTGAGAATCTCTATCATTCACATCTTATGAACTGGTTTGGCGCATCTCCAGAGGACATTGGCAGCTGTTCAAGGCCTTGCAAGGTGCTGAACATGCTGAAGTTCTATTGTCTTCAATTTGTGCACGTGTACAGGGATGGATTACCAGAGCTCGCCTGTGTGAGTGGGACTGGGATTTGGCTGAGCTAGTTATGTATCAGTGGTTAGCTAGGACTAGGGGGGGAGTGTTGCACTGTAAGATTTTTTTTTTTTTTTTTACCTTATGTATGAGTTGCAGCTGTATCTCCAAATGCAGTAGTTTATTGTTGCTGCTTATGGTTGCCACATGTAGCTACAGTGTTGGATAGTTGCAGGTAAAGCCATGGTATAGGTGCAGGGAATGTTCATTAGATGTATATGTATGGGATCAGGGATGGTGAGCCCTTGTGTTGCAGTGACACTGGAGGGGTAGGGCAGCCGGTGAATGGGAGATTATGATGGTTGCTGGTTGGGGGTGTAGCTGCAAGGGGTAAATGACTGTTAGTTTGAACTGTGCATGTTGTCATAGGGTGTGTGATTTTTAGTTGGGCTTGTGAGTAGGCGGGAAGGGCTGAACTGAGGGAGCTGCGAGGGAAGCAGCCACCATGGGCTGGGGGCAGGATGCAAGGGAACTCTGGGAGGAGAGGACATTTTTCCCGGGAGCAAGATTGGGACGAGAAGCAGGGCACAGTGTGTGGAAGAGGGCTAGTCCGCGAGCATAGTCTTGATGTGTGTATTCCTGTGCGCCATTCTCTCAATTGGTCCTGAAAGGAGCTGTGACTGGGGGATAAAATGTCATGGTAGCAGCCAGTGGCTATAAAATCTGGGGTCTAAACGAAAGGGAAAAAGTGACAAGGGGAAAAGCAAGGTCGGCCCCACCTTGCAGGGTCTGCTCTGGAATGTGTTTGCACTCCAGGGTGTGCAGTGCCTGAGAGTGCGTTAGCAGCAGTGTTGAGTTAGTAATATGAACCCTATACAAATACCTCCGGGGCAGACAGGTCCATTTCAGGCTGTGTTTATTTAATAAAGAGCCAGTGAAGTAACTGCAATTTCATTGTCAATTTACTAATGCGTTACAGTTATGTTTCTTAACCTCATTGTTTGGGCTCAGGAGCTTGCAGTGCCTGGCCAAAACTTTCCTTTTTTCTCCCCCTCGCTCCCCCCCTCAAGTGTAAAACACGTTTTATTATGACTAGAATGTCTTCTATTTATCAAAAGCTAGGATTAAAACCCTCAGCTCCCCCCTTCCATGCACATATCCAACTTGGCAACAGGTCAGTTTATTAAACTCCTAAAAGCCTCATGCGCTTGCTTGCCTTTTTCTTTCTATTCTGTCTTTTAAAAGAAGAAATGTGCACACTTGTGCACACGCTTACACCAGACATATGCACGCACACAAACACACACACATGCATTTTAAAAGTTCATCTGGGAAGAATACAATGGAAACTCTGGCTGGAAAGAGRTTGAGCTGTGCGTCTTTGTGGTCTGGGAAGTCTGACTTCGGCCTCCTACTCTTTTGGATGGAAATCTGGGTTTGAAACACGCTTGCACGTTCTCAGGAAAAAAAAGAAAAAAAAAGAAAAAAAACCCTAACCCCTCCCCAACACTGAATCGGAAAGAGAAATGAGCTTTTGGATGAAGATGGAGGCGGGTTGTCAGTTGGTTGAGGAGCTGTTTCGAGCTCAAGTCTCAGCAGGTCCTTCCTGCATAGAGGAGACAGTGGAAAGGAAGGAAAGTCACCTTCTGCTGAGGTTTAGGGGATTCCCTTCATCCCACCCAGGCTTGTTTTCCCTGAGGGTCCCTGCAGGAGAGTACTTTCTACCTCTCAGTGCTGTGAGAAGAGCTTTGGTCCATGAGATCTGACTTCAGGAAAAAGAAACTAGAGCCTTTTTCTTCCTTCTCACTCCATGATAGCTCTTGTTGCAGCTTGTTTCATGGCTAGGCTGTGTATAAGAAGGGTGGCCAGGTTTTCAGCTGGTGCAAATCAGCATAGCTCCACTGAAGGCAGTTGCTCTGAAGTSAGTTTACACCATCAGAGGATCTGGCTAGAAACGAGATAAGCACCCATTTTGTTCGTAGGCAGGAGGTTTTTGATGTCAGTCTGTTGGTTTGTCCCCRAAAGATGCAGGTAGACAGCATTACTCTGGGAGGAAACAGAGGGCCAGACCCCGCGGAGACGGCTGGAGCACACTGATGAACTGCAGTAAACTCCCTTGGCTTCTCTCCCTTCTGCCTCCAGGAACTCTTGAGGGACACATGGACCTTTGGGCAGTTCTCCAGCCTCAGGCAGCATGTGCCAGCCTGAGTGCAGGATTTGCCTCTCTGTCCCACACTTTGGGGCAGTGCTGTGTTCCTGGCAGGCTCTTGCCCTCCACAAGCAGGCTGCTGTTGGTGTAGTGAAATCAGGAGGCTGGTGGGAAGCCTGGCTGTAGACAAGACACAGATGCCTTCCGGGGTTCCCAACCTGGCCATGTTCTCGCTCAGCACTTCTGCACTCCKTCCTACCCCTCCGTCGACAGGGCCTGGTTGTGCTGGGCAGCAGCCGTGTCTGCAGGAATGTCTTGAGTCTGCGTGTGTGTGAGCACGTGTGTGTCCATGTATTTACCTACAAGATAAGCAACATTCAGCAGGCCAAGCTCAGCCTGTCTGCTGCCCATTTATTTATCTACCCTCTAGGCTTAAAGCAGCAACGCAAATTTGGGTTTTTCACATGTAGCCCAGAATACTCCAGATACCGCTCGCTTAAACAAAATGCTGCCGACGCTGTGCATTGCAGACAGTGAATCTGTGTTAACTTCCCTCCTCCTGGGTTTAACAGGAGGTTTGTCTCTCCTGCTCCTGCAACACAAGCCAACATTTTAGCATGGGGCTTTCCCCACATCKTGCTTTGAACATATCCAAAGGCCAAACACACTGCAGACAGCTGTAGCACCCTGCCCTGCCCTAACCTCTGCCGTGACCTAGAAGAACCACAGTGTCTGCTCCGTGAAAGGAGTTGATTCAGCCCTTCATGCCAGATCAGCAGTCAGGCCCCTCCACAACACAAGCTACCGGTCGTGACAAATTACATGGGTTGGCTTCAGAAGGGAGCTGAGAACTGACCCGGCTCGCCTCACCCCAAGGCTTTGAAGCAGCCCTTGAACCGCACCTCRGGCTCTTTGTCTGCTGCGCCAGGCGCGCGTCCGCCGAAGGGAGCAAATTCGGACCGGAGAGATTGCCGGACTTGCTCTGTAATTAGAAGGAAGATTTCAGCTAATCTCTCTCTAAATGAGGGGCTAATTCCTAGAGCAGAAACTTGTCAGCTGCTTGTTAACAGCTTCTCAGACCCACACTCACATGGCCTTCATTATTTTTAGGAGTGTTTTCTGTTGTACCTTTTTGGTTTGGAACAGGAGCGTAACTTTGCTTAAATGCAGACTGATGTCTGTTCACACTGGCTGTGTTAATAATACCCTGCTTAAATCAGATGGTTTGAGAGAGAAATACAGCAGCAGTGGTAGCAGGGAGGGGGGACATTTAATATTGAATTTGCTTTTTTTTTTTTTTTTTAAATGTGGAAAATTTTAGACACAATCCCGGCCCTGTGTTTAAGTCATTAAAACATCTTTAAGCATTTTCTGGTTTTAGTTTTCTTAGCAGCAGTCCTTTTCCTGGAATGTATTTTATTTTTCTTTTAAGTTGATGAAAAAAAAAAMCCACCCCTTGCATTTCCAGGCGATTTTTTAAGGGGAGTGAAGAGAGGGAGGGCTGGGGAGGCGGAGGAGGTTGTGAGATGAGGAAAGTGAGAGAACAGGGCCCTTTCTGTGTTTTATTTCTAATCCGCAGGAATCCATTTTAGCCTTTTATGGCTGTTGCACTTGCTGACAGGATTTACATTCTCCGTATGTTATCTGAAACATCGCAATCTGTGGCTGTGGGATTGTTTCATGCCTGGGTTAAAAACACGCCAGCGCTTCTGGGAGGCTATGGGGAGGCAGACAGGGAGCAAGGTAAGAGCAGAGAGGAAAAGAGAAAGCTTTTTAAGAAAGGGGAAAAAAAGGAGGGAAAGAAAGAGCTAAGCACTTTGCAGGAGCTGCTGTTGGCAGAGTTCATGCCCCAGACAAACTGATGTTTAAGTGAACCAGGGAGGGTATTACGATCCCTTTGATTCCAGCAGTGTTCGAGCACGGCTCTGCTCTAGAGAAGCAGCTACAAAGAAACACCCTCTTCTGACTCTCAAAATCCCCTTCGTGCTGGGTGTCTTTTGAGGCACATCGCACGCCTTTCCCGACGCCCCGGTGAGGCTTTGCACCTGTGAGCCAGCGGAGTCCGCACAGTTGCTCTGTCTGAGCAACCTGCTCTCCGTACGGGTCCGTACGGGTCCGTGCGGGACCATACAGGTAGCTGCGGTGGGAGAGAGAGACTCTACATTGCAGCCTCCTGGGAACAGCAGCGCTCCAATACTGTGGTGAGGAGTAGACAGACAGATGACTGTATACACAGATTTTTTTCTGGCCTACACATCTAGAGTGCTTTGAAAAATATGTGGTGATTTTTAATAATCTCTTTGGAAGAAACCAAAGATGCCATTAAAATTCTTACTGACTTTTCCAGGTGTTTTTTTGAGGAAAGAGTAAACACTGAAAATAYTCTGTTCCTCAACAGCTACAAATATTCTTGTGCCAGTCTGGGATGTCCAACAAGGGACTCTGATTTTTCAGAGAGCGCTCAGCCTGTGTCATCTCAAATGTGTACCCTCTCTTAGAGTGGATACCCCMAAAAATCACTTATCCCTTTTCAGTGTCTTGGCTGTTCTCCTTTGGCTATACTGGCTCTGCAGTTCAAGCTGATATTCCTCACTAAAGTTAGCAGATACGTCTCTGAATACACAAGAAGGTGCCATTTTACATAGTTGGTTTTCTGATCATGACCAAACTCTAAGCTCTTAAGGTAGGGCTTTCAGTTTTTTAATAACTCGCGGGAGAACCCAGGGAAAATGTAAGTTTTATGGAGTCTAGAGAATATTTTTAAAGGATTTAGATGTCTGGAAAAAGTGTCTTAGGAGGTTTAACTGCTTTTCTGTGGAAAAAAATATATTAACAAATATCCTTGTTCCTTTGTTAGTCCCTTCCGGAGCAGAAGAGCAGCCATCGTGCCGGACGGTGCTGCGTTCTAGAGGCCGGGGGCCAAATCCTGACTCAGCGCAAGGCAGTGCAGCCCCATGTAGGGTRGGCTGGAGCTTGCTCCCACGTGTTTCACAGGGTGAAAGCTCCGTAATCAGTAGAGCTTTGAGAGCTYATTCTTTTTGGAGTGGCCTAAAACTCACTGGGTGGTAAAAAGTGCCACGTTTGAGAATCAGCAACGTTATCTCGGTGCCAAAGCTAAACAAAGGGAGATTTAGGCTTCCTCGTCTCCTGCTTCTTGCCATCTCTCAGCTCCATGCCATTTTATGCATTTAATGGGGATCAAGCCCTGCTCCCCAGGAGACTCTGGAGAGCAGAGAGTCACAGCGAGGCATCAGCTGGGGCTTTCTGTGGAAGAGGGAGGCGATTCCAGGTTCTCTGTCCCACGTGGCGAGCGTGCTCGGGCCGTGGGAGGGCGCGCTGGGCAGCGCTCGGCCCACGCCTGGGCGCGTGCGTTGCCCGTGTCTTGCACGCAGATCCCTTCCTCGTCACGGCTTTGGTCTGGAACTCAACTTCCAGCCTCCCTGCGAAGGTCTGTACGTGCAAATTCGGCCCTCGGCAGGCAGCTAGCGTGAGGGGGTTAGTGCGGTTGCCACGTCCCTCAGCAGAGCCTGTGCCTCGCAGCCCGTGGTGCCCGGCAGTAAATCAGCCAGGAGGCAGCGGGGACCCACCACACCCTGCGCGCACACCGCAACCCGCCGCAGAGCCTCGGCCCCCCGTCACCCTCCCGTCTCCCTTTCGCGGGAGGGAGTCAGGTTACGCTCCCTGTCCCTGCGAGTGAAAGAACCCACCTGTGTCTGCGGGGCCTGCTTTGGATTCCTGGGAAACTTTAACCTCTATTAATACCACTAAATTATTTCTTCATATGGCAAAGTACTTATGTAAACTGATCTCCTCCCGCCTTCCCCTCCTGCCTCGGAGGAGGCAGGCGCTCTCGCTCAGATGGATCTACCTGCTCTCAGGGGGCTTTCAAACCCTCCACATATTTCTGCGGCACTGCTTTTTGTTGAAGAAGGACGTGCGTTTGCTGGAAGCGAGCACGTGATGGGAGAAGGGGGAGAGAAAGAAGGCGGCAGGGAGGAGTGAGATCACCAAAGTAATTGGCTCGGAGGCCTCTGGAGCAGCGGCAGGTTGTAGCGTATATTTGTCTGTCTCTCCGTCAAGTTTTACCAAGCTGATGTCTGACTCGGACCTCCCCGGAGCTGGAGTAAATTAGGAGTAGGCTCACTGGGGTCAAGTGGGCATAGCTGTCATTTACACCAACACCTCTTTTTATATCACATCACCTTCCAGTGCTGCCAGACCAGCGTGGAGGGGCCGTCACATAAACAAGAACCAGGCCCAGGAGGTTATTTTTACCAGTGCCAGCACCAAATATTCCCAGACACAAGTGTTCAGAAATTGTGAAATCACGAGACTAGCCTGAAATTTCTCCGATTTAAACATCTTTCTTTCTTTCTTTTTTGGGGCTTATGGCTTCTATCCTTGGTCACGAAGTCTAAAAATATGTTTTTAAAATACAAATGAATGAACGATAAAGTGTCTCATGAAATCACGGGACTCCAGCAGATGGGGCTCAAAGAAAAGAATGCCAAAATAGCTGAAAGGTGACAATGCTGCTTGGTGTAATTCAGGGCAAAATCAAAATTTGCCGTGTGGCAGGACATTTCACTGGGTGATTTTGCCTTCTTCCTGGCTGCTACCTGGAGGATAGTTCCATTGCTTTTAAACTTGTACAACTAAGTTAAAGCTCTCAAGTCTTCAGTAGGGCAAGCGATCCTGGTTTTGAGATCAAGAAATGGGCTCAGGCTCCAGCTATTAGGCATCCAAAGTTGGCTTAAACCCAGTGGAAAGCCCATAGTCACAAATGATCTAGTATAGTTACAAAAGAGTTTGGGATTTTCAAACCCAGTAGCAGAGGAACTTTGGCAAAGAGGAGTGAAAAGTTCTACAAAGTGCTCCCCCAACAGGTTTTTTTTGTTGTTGTTGTTGTTGGTGGTGGTTTTTTTCAGGAGGAGGTGAGATTTGAAATACCATCCAAGTTTGGAAATTCAAAAACCCTTTTTCACTCCTGCAACTACCCTTCCTTCAAAGCCAAGGGAAAGAGGTGTTAAGCTTTTTTACTTTAGATTTGCACCAGGCTAGAAGTCAGCCTTTGCCCAGTTAATACAGTTCAGCTGAGCAGTGGTAAACTGCTGCACCCCAAAATTCAGCTGTCCATGATTTTTTATCCATACACTCATTAAATTAACCTTGTGCAAGTCAACTAACCCAGTAAGTRTTAAGTAAAATTGATAAGCGAGGCTTCTCTCTTATCCACCATGCTGTGCAGTCACATGCAGTATTGTAAAGTTAGTGCAAGGACATGGGATTTTAGGTAGGGAAGTCAGCTGTGTTGTCTGGATTTGGCCTGGTGTTTGGCACCAGCCGGGAGAGAGAGTTCATTGCCAGTATCCACAGGCTTTAGGGCTATGGGATAAATCTGATCCCTGGTGCTATGTTATAGTAATGCAAAAAGCTGAGTGGCAATTCTTATTTTGGTTTGTGTGCTCCATTTCTGCTCAATGACAAAAAGCCACTCAGACCAGAACTGCTCTGTCTTTTGCTTGTTCTACTAAATCTAACTAAATCATTTTGTGTTCCCATCTGATTATATCACCTACCAACAACTCTTTGCTCAGCTTTAAGCTGATTCACAATAGACAAGAAAAAGGATGACAACAGTCCATGCATTAGCCAGTTCTGAAGCACTAATCAATGCATCTTGCCCTCCATTGGCTCCCCAGCCTGAACCAGCACACAAAGAATAGTAAAATTTTAGAGATAAGGCTAGAGAAAAGTGAGGAAATTGTATCAATAAAGATGAGAAATGAAGACCCAAATGTCTGTACAAAAGTCACCAAGTCATGTTTGATGCAGACTCAGATCAAAAGTGCAAGAAGGTGAAAGCCTCTAACTTCAGCACAGGCAAAATGCTGATCCGTGTGGGTAGCAGCTTCACCATCTCTTAAATAAYGTTTCTTCCTTGCCTGCCTTGTGCATTTTTGCTGGTGAGCTCTCCTGGGTTCAGTAGCTCTCTCTTAAGAAATGGATGTGCAGCACCAAGCCCAGTGGGTACCAGATTTCAGCTGAAGCCATGTGATGCTACCATGAAAAGAGGCTGGATCCCAGAGTCCCAGGTGGCACTCTGAAACCTGCTCAGGTCTCTGCATGTGGCCACTCCAGGCAAGAGGTGACTGAACCCTGGGGTGAACCAYCACAGGAGCTAGTGATGACTTTAGATCACGACTGCCTTTCTGAAAGGGGTGTTTTAGCCAACACAGGGTATTGGGTTAAGTCTGGACAAATCGAGACATAGGAGTTACTGAGTAAAGTGTTCTGGCCTGTCTTATTCAGGAGGTCATCTAGATGATCTGTTTGTCCCTTCTGGCCTTTAAATCTACTAATCTATTTTCCCTTCCAGGAAATACAACTATATTCTGAGAACAACAGCCCCTTAGGAAAAAAAAGAAAGAAAGAAAATAAGCAAGCATGTCTTTGAAAAACAACAGCAAAGAAAAAACCCCTTCAACTATAAAATAAACTAAGGTACAAGATGCAATTAACAATGCGCAAACAGCAGAGCCTGGAATGTAAATTGTATTTAAATAGGGCTGTGAAGAATGTTGCAGTCCCCTAAATGGTTTCTCTCTCCTGCTGCCTTGAACCTCCAATCAAGCTCTGCCTGGGAGTAATTTGGTGCTGGAAATTGTTGCCACACGAACAGCTGAAGGCTGGCAGGGTCACCGGCCCCCAGTGTCACACCCTGTCATTTTAGATTAAGATATGCAAAGGCGACAYGGCTGCGAACTTTCCCTTTGCTGCTGTGGCTGTGTCCATCCCCTCGGCTGTAATGAGAGGAAGGCGTAATTGGAGTCAACTGCTTGATTATGATAATTGCTACTGTCTGGGGGAAGAAACATTTGAGTCCTGGAGCTTGCTCTGTGCTGCACCTTTTGGGTGATTGCTGTCTGCTTGCCAGCAGATGGGCCTGGTGGAAAGCGTCCTCTTTGGCCCCACTTTGGCCTCTTGACCTCTGCTTGACCACTTGTTGACTCCACGATTTCAGGCAGGGTCACAGGGTTTTCTAGTTGTTCTCTGCTTCCCACCAGAGGATTGGTCCTGAAGGATTTATCCCCAAAGAGGGAAAGGGTCTTTTTAAAATTTATCCCCTGCTCTTCACGGCAACACAAGTGGGAGATGAGGTGCCATATATTTTCCACTAGGATATTTATCACTTTCATTGTATGTCTCAGCAACAATCTGTGGGAAATACCTCCAGGAAGCTCGGCTGGTCAATCTGTCATACCCTGCCTGTTTTCATTTGTTGAGAGAGCAGAGATGGTCCTGGAGGTCAAGGCACTGGGATGGGAACAAAGAGATACGCGCTCGATTTTCAGAGCTTCCAGCAAATCTTAATGCAATCTTGTCCGAGTTACTTCATCTGTCTCTTTGCATTGGTGCCCCTTTGAGGAGCAGAGGTGGCCTCTTTTCTGCATGAGTTTGTTTATTAATGCTTTTAAACAGCCTTGAGATCCTGAGATATGGAAGGGGAGGATCTAGTAGTTAGGGTGTGAACCTGAGTGAAACACCGTTTTACTCCCAAATCCACCACAGGCTTGGGCAAGCCTCTTAGGCTGGGAGCCTTAGAGCAATTTACAGTTTCAGTGGGAGTTAAACTCTTAAATATCCCTGGGAAGCTTGGCCATAAGCTTAGCTCCATATGCAGCAATTTCCCCTTCTGTACAAGGGAGCCAGTAACACTGCCCAGCAGTGGTGTGAACACAAAGGCATGTAAAAACACTGGAATGGAGATCACATATATAATTTTAAGATGGCAAGAGGTGTATTGTTAATTCACGGCTATTATTTATTAATATCAGCCTTAAGTRCAAAGCTTAACTCCTGTTGTAGAGCAATAAGCGAAGCCTGAGCAACAATAATAAATAACCAACAAGGTAATTGGGTAATTGTTTCCTTAGCATCTTAAAAGTTTAACAAGATTTTTTTTTCTAGATGTTCATGCTCCAAAGTACAAAGGGCAAGGCACTGTTTGCACAAAGGGAGAGATGTAAAAGTTGTCAAGAATAGAAAAGAGCAGAGCTTCTAGTGATGCTTCAGGCTTTCTTTTCCCAAAGCACAGTGTTATGCCCCTTTAACAGCCAGCTCTGTGGGGACAAGGCTTTAGGAGCTGGCACTCACCTGATCCCATGCTGGTGGTATAAAGGGAAGCCCTTTGCAGTCCTTCCTTCTTTTGAGGGATGGTGGGCAGAGGGAGGCATGGGCATTTAGCTCTCTCTTGTTCTGGGAACCTTAGAAAATGAGTTTGGCTAAATAAGTGTGAATTCTTCTTATTAGTGAGGCTTCTCTCTACAGATCCCAACAGGCTCTGTATTAGCAGGCAGATCTTTCTGAGAATATCAGGTTGTTTATTCTGAGTGTGKTGCACAACCCACATATTTTAGGGTCAAGCAGAGGAGGATCCTTGATAAGAGAGGAGGAAGTTTAATCTGCTTTCCAGGGCAGATTAAGAATCTCCGTAGACTGTAGCTATGTGYGACGGTGCATGACACTATGCAACAGTGTTAGCCCGACAGAGCAGAGATCTTACAGCAAAGAGGTAGCAGTTATCATAAAATGGCTACCTAAATTTCCTCAATACAATTCTATGAGTGCTCTAAATAACCCTGTGACTGTTTGYAAGGCAGCCAGCTCTTCTTAGACTGTAGGTCAGGAGGAGACTAATGCAAGCACCTGGTCTGACCTCCCATGTACTCAAGGCCAGAGACTTAAATTCAAATGGTTCTTGTACCAGATCATACCATGAGACTGAGCTGAAGCAGTGCCCTGAAGAAGATACCCACCTGAAGACCTGGACCTGTAGCTTGGATCTACCCTTCTGCATAGCAGTTATTTCCACAATAAGTAATGAAACCCCTTTGCAAACAGTTGTGTCAACCAAACCTGTAGGAGAAGAGCATTTGGTATGAACTCCAGCTAATCCTCTCTCTGTAGCTCATGGAGATGATAACTGTTTCTGGCCTGAGTATATGCATTGTGGTGATTACTTCTAGAAGACTTGGGTGCATCCAAGAGTTTCTTGCAAGGTCTGATCTCTTTATATAAGATCAAAGTCACATCGGGTTTTGTTTACAGCACTCTCCCTTTCAAAAAAAAAAGGCAAACAAAAAAGATTTTGTGTTTTTACTCATTTAAAAATATTGTGGCCCTTATTTGGCATTATGTTTAAAACATATGAATGGCCAGTTCAAATGTGGGCTCTGTCTGTCCATAATGTAATCTGCAGAGTAGCCAGCCCCAGCTGCGTTGGAGGAGGGTGCACAGGCCTTTGTAGCACTTAGTGCAATGAGTCAGGACCCTGTGACTGAGGTCTGCAACACTATTGGTTCTATTAATTTATGGGATAACAAGTCCTTTGGGAAAGTTTCTTCCTAATCTCCATTAGACAGAGATTGCTTTATCCTTTGCACYGAAGAATTTTGCATCCCTTTCCTCTCTAAGCTTTCTTTTCTCCAATTTTATCCCTAAGATTCTAGGTATTATTTATTTCAGTTTCCTTCTTTTTTTCTCTTTATGCGTTCTCCAATGCTATTGAACCTCTGGCCTTGGGAATATCTTGGGGAATAAGCAGAATAATGTCTGTATGTGAACTCTGCTTCTATAAATATAGATCCTTTTGACAGCTTTGTTTTATTTTGCCAAAAAATGCCAAAATACATTCAGTTCTCTTACTACGTTTTCATTTTGAATAGGAAATGCCAAAGGCAGCTGACGTAAACCTCTTCTCATAGGTTTCCATCTTTGTTTTAYCAAATTCTGAGCCATCATTTGCTGCCAGTAATTCCACCTCTTTTATCCAGGAGCTGGTGACAGGGCAGTCACTGATCATACGGAGTTTCAGGTGTGCGGTTAACAGCAGGACACAGAAATCCAGCCTCCAGGGGCAAGTGTCCTGTCAGATCGCACGCTGAGGCGGCAAAACCTTGGCCCTATTTCACAGGGAACTGTTGGGAAACTGCTCTCTGGACGCCAGTTTGGCAAGTGAACGGAGCTTTTGCAAACCTTGCTAGAGCTTCCCCAGCCCGAGCGCGCGGGCGAAGAGGAGCCTGTCCGAGGGATCGCGTAGCTGAGCTGCTCTGCTGCGCTGGTATGCCAAGGTTGGGGCACGGGAACGGCCAGCACCCTGTGAGCTGAGGACTGGTCTCCAGGACTCCTTGTGTGTGCGGGACGAGCATGGCCCTAATGCTGTAGGCGATGCAAATAAGGTTGTGAGCTCAGTTGCTGAGATGAGTAGAAGAGCTGCAGTGGGCTGGGTGTAGGAAGCAGTCGTTTCTCATGGCTATTGCAGGCYATGGGAGTCTGAAAAAGAATTACCTAAGAGTTAACAAAAGATCTGCTTTTTCTGAACTTTCTTTATGAGTATTAAAGCAAGCCTGGAGCTGGGGTTGTTCTATTTCTCCCTTTTCCCTTGATTGCAAGTCAAATGTGAAAAAAAAAAAAAATCACGACTTTTAGCACTCAGAAAAAGTTGCTTCTCTTCACTGATGATGCTGGAGGAGCAAGGAAACCTCCTGCCTCCCTGACAACCCCTTTTCCTCCTCCAGCCTGACTCAGCTCCGAGGCTGGGCTTCACAGAGAGGAAAAGGAGCATCTCCTTTGCCCCCTGCAGCTGGCTGATCTGGGGAACGCGGTCTGGCAGTGCTAGAGGAAACCCCCAGGCGAGGAAACCCCCAGGCCCTGGGGCAGGGGCTCGTGAGAGCCGTGCAGCGCCTCGGGTGCCTATTGGAGCTGGGCTTTGTGCACCCGGGAGCCGAGCTCTGCCCTCACCYGCGGGGTGACGTAGCGGCAGATGAGCTCTCAGTGCCCCGTTCCCTTCTAARACGGGGGTAAAGACGGCAGCCTTCCTCACAAAACACTCAGGGCTCTGCAGAGGCAAAATGCTGCGTAAGAGCTGGGTAAGAGCTGGGTAAGAGCCGCCCTGGGACAAACGTGGACCAGGCTCCAAGTCACCGTCCCGCTTCTTCCCCTGCACCTACTGGAAAGTCTTAATGGGTTGAGGGGGATGTAACGTTCACCTTTAATTAACAACCCAAATCCTGGCTCAGGAGGAGATTTAAGCTTGCTGTTATCTCAATATTTTGCGGTTGGGTGCTGGAAATCCTGGTGTGGTGCCGCCAGCGGGATTTGGGCCAYGGTTACCTTGTGGCTCGGAAAGCTGGAGCTGCTCTGGCATGCCGCTGCCGGGCGAGCGGGCGCTGCCGTGTCTGAGCGGGCTGCCTGGAGAGGCGCTTCTTTAATGTAGCCAGGTGCTAAGCCGAGGAGCTTTAAAGAAGCTTTGCCTAAATCCTAGTTCGAGGTGGACACCGAACTTCCCCAGCCTGCTTTGATGTGCGCACTGAGGCCTCTTTCTTTAGCTGAGGCACTTGCTGATCTGGGATGTTTTTCCAGTGCAATTTCCTGCATCTGAATAGCCAGGGGAAGGGAAACGGAGGCACTGATGGGGGAAACCTGTGGACGACGCCCAGCTCTCCTGCGCCTTCATCCCCCTTCAGCCCCCAGTGACATCCTGCAAGTCTCCCCTCAGCTCCCAGAGCTGGGGACAGGAACGGTGTCTCCTCTGCCTCCCCCGGGACCGATGGCCTCCACGTGCCTGGCGGCAGGGGAGAGGCATGCTGAGGTGGGGAAGGTCAGGCGTCTTCTGAGCATCGGGCTCAAAAAGGTGKGGGGAGAAAGCATTTTAAAAAAGAGAGCAAAAAAGAAACAGTAAACGCATCAAATAATAATAAAAACCCACCCTTTTCTTTGAGGCTGAATGTATGCTGGTGCAGTGCTTAGGGGATTAATCTCTTAAAAAATAAGTGCCATGTGAGTAGACAGGCAGTGATTAAGGTTTTAACTGATCAGTCTGCATCTGACAGTGAACCAGCTATTATCTTAACGGAATCAAACGAACATTCAGAGCCTCAGCTCAGCCCCAAACATGAAAGGAGATGTCATCTGCTGGCAGTTGGCAAGCCGCAGGGGAAGGGAGAGAGAGAGAGAGAGAGAGAGAGAAAGGAGGGAAGGAAAGCAAAACAAGGGTGAGAAAAAGGAAGAAAGAGATGCACTGGCAGAGAAAGGAGAAGAGGGAAAGGAGGCAGAAGGAATGAGAAAGGATGGAGGAGTTAAATAAGGAGAGAAAAAGAAAAGTAAAAGGAAGGAGAGACAACACTAGCGGTTTGAAGAAGTGTGGAATTGTGCTCTCCACTTGCATTTCTTTCTTCCGACTTTCCTATGGCTTAGAAACTGTTTCCTGAACAAGTTGGGCCTTTGGCAGCCCTGTCCGGCCCTTGCCCTGCCTTTTCCCACACTGGCTGTCACGCTCGCTGCCAAGGTCTCCTCTAAACCAGGGAGGTCTAGCACTCTTGAACCTAAGGTCAAAAACAAGAGGGAGGAAAAGAATGGCCTTCAGGCCAGAGGAAGAAACCAGGGCAACCAGGCTCTTAACGTGATAAAAGGGCTTTATCTCAAAGCACTTAAACAAAACACACAAGCCTGAGAGAAGAGGCTCTGTCAAGTATCCGCCACGGCCACAGGGGAAATTGCAAATCCCTGCAGGAYAGAGGGGCTCTTTCTTTACACCGTGCAGCCAGTGGAGCTGGGTCCAGTGCAGGTGATCAGCGCAGGGGARAGGGAGAGCGGGAGGGATTTACCTTGGCCGGAGGCTGGCAGCCAGCATGCACATGACAGTAATTCGTAGGAACTGCTTAGCCTCACGCMGATCAGAGTGGAGCAGTCTGGAAGTGAGCAGCTATTAAAGAAAAGATCAAGGGCACGAGAAGCAGGAAGTGGGTCTGGAGAGGGCCAGGAGGGGAAGGGAGGCATCCAGGAGCCGGTGGACACAGTCCCCTTCGCTTTCTTCAGGGGTCWGGTGTAAATTGGTGTCATCTCTCTGTAGTCAGGGTGAAGATGCAGTTTGCAGGAGCCCTCTGCAAAATCAGGAGCCAAGCTGGCCTTAGTGATGGAGCATTTTCCCTTGGGACACACTGGTAAAATCAAATGGAGGAACTGCAATGGCCAGCATGGGGGTGTAGGCTGGAGGTGGGGAGYTGCACCTGGCAGAGAGGCCGGAGATACATGGTCATGTCTGAATGGTCAGTCCAGAGTCAAGGGGGACAGCGGGATTGATGGTCTCAAGAGTGAAGAAGTAGCTCGGGCTGGAGGAGGACTAGGGGCCCCACACAAAAGGGGTTGTTAGCCTGGGGGGTGCAGTAGGTGGAGGAGGAGGGCATGGCTGGGAGACAGCCGAGGCTGAACAGCCAAGGGGGTAGGCTAAGAAGGAGTCAGAGAGGAGACCTAGGGAGACCTGGGGCGTGTTTGGCCTCTTGTAAAACATTGTAGGGCAGGATTATGCCATGGAGAGSAGAGGAAAGGTCTGGGGGTTGTTCCCTAGTGCACAGGAAAGGAAGGGGACCTATACTGACTGGAGAAAGGCAGACTGCTTGTAGCAGAGCTGGAGTCSCCAGTCCCAGAGAAGCAGCAGTGCCTGCCATCCCCAGCCTTCCCACCACCCCAAAGATGATGCATTGTAGCAGTACTTCATGCTGGCGCTGGCACAGCTCCACTTTTACRGGCGACTCAGCCCCTGCTGTCAGAAAGGGCTTGATGGCTCAGGGACAGCACCCTGACGGGAGACCCCACCACCCCTGGGGTCTCTGCACTGCAAATCTCTCTCATGGATTGCTTTCCTGGGGGAACAGTCAGATGCCAGAGGGGGCCAAGGCCGCTTAACTCCTTGTGGTACCCTRCTCCAAGAGGACAGACTGTCTCCTTGGGCTAATTTTCTCCTTTATTCCTTTGAGACTCAGTCCCGAGCCTGCTCACTTCACACTGAAAAAGAAAGGAGGCTTTGTGGCAGAAATCCCCTTTTTGGGAGGGACATCCCAGGCTGGGCTGGGGAGCTGTTCTTGGTCTGGCTGCTCGTTTCCGCTCCCTTTCTGAGGCATGTTCTCAGTCCCACCAGTGGGGCTGAGTGCACTTGTTGGGAACTCCTATGGTTCTCTACGGGGAGAGGTGACTCCAGGTGTCCTTTCCCCATAGATTGCTGTTGGCCTAGGCTTCCAGGCCCGATGAGGGCCTGTGACAACTCAGTGAATTGCAGCACACCAAGAACACCAAGGAGCCGCCAGGCTATGAATTTTCCTCCGTGCAGACACTGCTGCCAGGCTGTTATTCCTCTGTGCTCTCCCTCCTGACTCCATCTGTCTGCATGGTGCTACTGCTCCATGCCAAGAGGGCTACAGGACCGCCAGGGTCACGACTGCCCCATTACGGGGTGAGATTTATCATTGGCAGGTGTGCTGCGGGATGGTATATTATCCAGGATTATGAACTGTAACAGGATAATCTCTCTAATGTAATTCAAGCTCTCGACATGGCTTATGGCTCCTTAATGTACCTCAGACTGAAGAATTACAAGAACATTTTCCCCCCTCCCTACCTTGTCAGCTCCTAAATGATTTAGGCAATCGCCTGAAGCCAGATCTTGGCCTCCAGTCATAACTCAGAGCAGTTCAGTAAATATGATGGGGAAGGAGTTTTCCTGGCTTTGCTCTCTTTCTTCCTTCCACTGCTCAGCCCTCGCTCAGCCAGGGAAGGAGCAGGGAGAGCTGGGGCACGCAGCCCTGCCCCTTGCCTCCCCTTGCCTCCCTTCTCCAGACTCCTGCTGTTGCTCTCTATCCTTAGCTTTCAGGGTAAATAGCTGCCATGCAAACCCTTGAGAATGGGACCCAGGGCGTCCTGAGAGACTTGAGAACCATGGACATCTGGCAGGGGCTCTGCTGGGTGGATTGTGCCTCTTCTGGGTCACCCTGAGTTTGTCCCCTTAGAGCATCGCCTTTCCCCATCACACCAGCGGCCACATCAGCAACRCAGTGTCCTGGCTCAGGTTGTCTGAAGCGAGTGTGCAATGGGGGGACCTGGCTTGCACAGCTCGAACGCCTCAGGAAACCGGGGCCCACAGAAGCGTCTCCCCATGAGCAGGGGAAGTCCCCTTGTCCTCTCCTGGGACACTGCAGAGAGCTGCCGGTAGCAGAGAGGGGCACCTTCACAGCGTCCCTGTAGTGTCTGAGAGAGGAGACCCTCCTGTGTGCAGACTGGCAGGATGGGATCTCTGCTATCACCAGCAAGACAGATCTCCAGCCACCTGAAGGAGTTTTTTCCCTCCCCTCCCCCCTTCCTGAAAGCTTCTCCGAGACACAGCCTCATAAATCTCGCTTCCCAAACCCCTCAGGCGGCCCGTTGTCTACATCCTCTCCATCTTCCTTTCTTTTCCCTGGCGCAAAGCACTGCGAGGGAGTGTGACGGCGAGAGCCCAAGGTGGGAGGCAGGAGACCTGCCTTTCTGTCCCTGCCTGCCACCAGCCTGCTGTGACTTTGGTGGCATCTGGCCGTCCTCCTGGTGAGGACAGTGTAGTTCAGAGGGGCTGTCCTGGATCTTCCTGAAACTACTTTTAATACAAGTACCCCAAAGCAACCAGCCCYTCTCTTTTGGATGTCTGAACGCTTTGAACCCACTAAGGTGCCTGCTTAGCTGGTGGCTTACCTAGCAAATAGCAATTTGGTACAAAATTTTGTATTTTGACAGACGTTGTTATTTKTATGGATGTCCAGGCTTGTTCCGGGCCCTCCTGCTCAGCCAAGAGGAAGTTTTCTGATCTTGTACATAATCGACCTTTTATTCTGCCTCTCCGTTCCTTGCTTTGACCCTAAACGATGGGGTTTGGGCTCATGGTGGTGGTTTTAAGTAGAGTCAGGTTCATTCCCACAGATGAGGTTCAAGGTAAAACTTGGAAAAAATGAGAAATTAGGGCTGTGACAGGAAGGGCTGCTCCATCTCAGCAATATTTTGGATGTAGGGTATAGATGGAGGCAGAGGGGAACTCCAGGCGCCCGGCGGCAGCTGCACCTTGGAGCGGTCRGGAGCCCTCCTGGAAGCCCTTGTACTCTGCTCACCCCTTCCCTTGCTCTGGGGGCCCCTCTGGCCCCCTGAGAGCAGGGCAGTCTCCGTCCCACYGCACCCCTTCGCGCAGCCACCTCGGTGACCCTGATGGCAAATTAAACTTTGCAAAGGGGGGAGGGAGGAAAGAAAGCAAAAGAAGAGAGAAAAGCAGAGATTAAGAACAGGAACTGCAGGGATACAGCTTCCACCCGGCAACCGACTTAAAATAAACATCAGATATGCAGAGCAGGGCCGGGAACCCGCTGCGACTTGGAAAAGAAGTGACTCTGGAAAAAAAATGTATCCTTTATTTAGCATTACTGGTTTTAGGCTAGACATGGCCTGGTTACCTGTTGCTAATACAAGTGTGGCAGATGTGTGAAGTGCTGAGTGATGGCTAGAAGGGGAAGCAAACAGGAGAATGTGCAAAGAAAAGGAAAGGGAAAGAAGCAAAAATAGGTGGAAGAGAGAGTGGGCAGAGATGCAACATCAAGCTGGCGAGGAAAGAAAGAGCTGAGCTGCTTCTTGGTGGGGACGGCAAAAGGGCGCGTGTACGGACAGTGAATTCCCTCTAAGCAAATCCCACCCTGCTCCGGCCGGGGTCCTGCCAGGAGCCTCCTGAGGCCAAGCGGGTCTGCAGAGGGCTGGCTCTCTGCACGGGGCTGCACAGCCCGTGCCTGGCCGGGCACATGAGCCGTTGTGGTGCTGGGACCCTCAGTGCCCCAGGGACGGCCCTGGGGGACTGCTCAGAGCCCGCTTTGGGCTGTGCACCCCCGGGGCGGGCACGGCCACCCCGATCCTTCCCCGCAGCTGCTGCTGGAGCTGCTCGTGGTTTTTAGCTCTGCAGTGCCCCCATCTCACACACACGCTGGCTCAGCAGAGGAAAATAGCCTTGCAGAGGTAGAAAGCAAAGGAACGAAGGGGAAAGGAGGGACGTGAAGAAGCGCTTCAAAGAGAGCCAGCTGCTTGCACTCAGCAGGGCCGGGGACACGGGGCCGGCTCTGAGATGCCTCCGAGGGAGCAAYGAAGGACAAGCCCGAGAGCCGTGCGCGCCTGAGCGGAGACCTGAGGGCAGCAACAAGAAAGCGGAGTGTCCTCTTGAAATCTGGAGGCAGTGCGTGTCGTGTTGAAGCGTGACGCCCTTCCTGATCCCCAGCCCGCGGGCAGGGCACCGGCCGGGGAGCTTCAGGCAGCTGTATTTACTGTTGCTATTTGTTGTCGCCTTGGCAGCCTCCGCAATGTGAATTTTCTGTGTCACTGGCTGAGAGGATTCCAGGCAGGTTTTTGATAATGTGTTTTTTTGTAAACCAGGGAGGGAGAGGGAGAAAGAAGCCATGGGCTAGAGAAGTGCTCAGCCGAGAGCTTTTAACTCCTTCACCACCGCGAGTGTTTGACTGGAGTCTGCAGTTAAAGCAGTGAAGAGTTTTGCTGGAGATCTGGATTTAGCTCCTGTTTTCCCTGGCTGAAGCAGGAGGAGGAGAGAAATGAGGGCACCTGAGTGCTGTAGGAGAGATGTGCCAGCCCGGTCGTCCCTCCTCGAACATCTGTGCACAGTTTGGGGAGCAGGGCAGCAGTTTTGCTGAGGAGGCATGGGGGGCTCCTGTGACCCCCTTGGTTCCCTTGACACGCAGTCCTGTGAGACCCTGGAGGGTTCCCCAGTTGATGCCCTGTGGAGGGACTTAGAGAAGGGTCTTCAGGGCTTTCTCCATGGGACTAACCAGAGTGGCTGGGGCAGAAGGATTTGATTTGCAGCATAAGGGACTGGTGCAGGTGCGGGACGTTTTTGAGCCAGCTCCAGCAAACATGGCATATCCATGGCCCTGTCCTTCCTTCACGGAGATGTCAGCCTGTCTCTTAACCCCCAGCATCAAGAAATTAACCTCTGGTTGTCCTTCCACAGGCCATCAAACCCTGCCTGCTCACTTTGCTGATCCCCACGTCCATACCCTGTTGGCTCCCCATGCCCATTCATATTGACGTCCCCTACCCGCTGCTCGGGGCACACATGCTGAATCCCCCCCGCCTCAGTTTCCCCACCTTTGAAAAGGGGAGAAAGTTGTGAAAGCAATGGCAGAACGCAGTGCCCAGCTCATAGTATCAGTCCTCGGGGTGGCCAGAGGCAGTGCCACCTCTGCCCAGCCAGGCATCGCTCGGCACGTGCTCCCGGGGAGGAGGCTGCTTCCCCGCAGKCCCGAGCCGGAGGCTCTTGCCACTTGAAAGCCAGACAAGAAATTGTGAAGGGTTTGATCTTGCCATAAACAAACTCAAAATCCAAGTGTAATCTTCTCCTCCTTTGTTTTCAGGCAAACAGAGCAGCAGCATCTGTCCCCTCCCCACACTGCTGCCTGATCTCTCGGCACACAGGGAGAACCAGCACCAGGATCCCTCCTTTCTTCCCTTCTTTCTTCTTCTTCTTCTTCTTCTTCTTCTTCTTTTTCTGATTTATGCTTTAGGTAATTAGTGTATCATGGAGAGGCAGCATTGAGGGACAGAAAGGAAAAGCTGTTTGTACAGTGAAGTAACTGGCAAAGCATCTTCAGACCTGTCTCTGCTTCCCCGGGCGGCACCTCTGGCTTAACCGCTTCCTTGCTGTGACGCAGAAGGGGGATCTCTGCCAACCTTTGCTGCCTCCTCCCGAGCAACCTCCTGGCRTTATCCCTTCACCGCTCTGCCAGAGGAGAAAGGGGAAGTTCCCTGCTTGACTCATACCTAATTCCTAGGTGCAYGCTGCTAGAGGAGGAGACAGCGACTCCAGGACCAAACATGAAACAAAGAATGAAATCTTAATTCTGTGCCTTCAGGCAAGCATGGGGCTTTTCAGCCCCTTGTTTCTGGTCTTTGCAKCCAGCAGTGCTTTCTGGGGACCTTGTGGTCAGCCTTAGTCTCCTTAGAAAAGGGGAAACTGAGGCAGCAACTTGTCTAGGCTCGCACAGTGAGGCAGTGCTAGACACCAGCTCCAGCACGCTTCCCCACCAGCTCTGCAAACCCATCAGGTTTAACACTTTCCTCAAACAGCATCAGAAACTGCCGGTCACCTTTGCTTTCCCAGCCAGGAAGCCAGCAACCCCTCATCTTTAACACTTCTCTCACCGAGGCGGGAGAGGCTGTGTGAGCCAACCTGATTGACACATGATTGACAGAGCCAATTAGCCAAAGTAAGCCAGCTGCAGTCAGCCTGGTCCTCCAGAAGGCTGGGGGAGGAGGGGAGAGAAGCAGAGGGGAGGCCAGAATCCAATTCCTCTCCCATCAGGCTTGATTGCTGTTTTTGTTTTATTCTCTGTCTCTTTTTAGATGTCTTGGAGAGGCTGCATCTCGTTTCCTGGATGCCATTCAAATAGTACTCACTAGCTTCCCATTTGGTTGTCAGACAGTTTGAGGGGGTTGTCATCACCTGGGCACGTTTTCCCCAGCTCTGGGATTTCCCCAGGTAAAATAGGGATCTCCTCGTGCTGTAATACGTTGCAGATGAACATGCAATTCGGGGAAGAGACACAACTCCCCCTCCTTGCACCCAGCCACAGGGGCTCCTGCAAAAGGGTGCAAGAGGCGGGCAGAGCCCTGTTGGGTTTGTAGTAGAGGTAGGCAGGGAGCTGGCCAGGCTTTCTTTTCTGTTCTGCATGTTCCCTAGGAGGTGGCGCTTTTGGTGGCTGTTTGAAAAGGAACAGGTCAAGGAGGCTTGGTTGGGAGACGGAAGGCCGGGAACATGCAGTCACAGTAAGGACAGGCTGTGCATGGAGTTTGTCTCTCCGGAGATCTGGGTTTCTTCTTTCTCAATGTTTTTTGACTCATTTCCTCAGCTCGCAGTCAGATATTTACTTAACCTTGCAACTGCACTGCACTGGGAATGCCAAGTTTGGGGGCTGCAGGCGCTCTCTCTGCTGCCGTGTTTATACATGGAGGCACACACGCTCTGCACACGTGCATGTGCGGGCACGAGCAGCCCTTGGGCACACATGCGTTGGCACACACGCGCTGGTGCACAGAGGATGCACATTCTTGTCCACACCCACGCAGAGACAGCGCCTTGCTCCCTGCTCGTGGCCAGGGCTCCAGTGGGCAGTGAGGCACCAGTACCTGAAATAGCATCACACTCTGTCCCGGCACAGGCACTGCTGTGACAGACCTACTGCACGTGCCGCAGCCAGATTTGCTCATGCCAAAGCCACATGCTGTGAGAAACATAAGTCTCTCCATGTATTTATGCCGCTGGACCCAAATGCTTGCATACCCATCAGGTGTAGTGCGCACATAAGTGGTCACAGCCTGTCCGCACATGTTTTTATCTGAGCATACAGGGACCAAGATGTGGATTAAAGTCACCTCTGTTGTGCTGCAGACAAGTCGAGCAGAGCTGGGACACTGCAAAGTGAAGGAGCCCAAGCCTTTCTCCAGAGATCATGCACTTGCGAAGAGCCTTGCTTGGGTGGGCAAAGCATGTCTGTGACCGGTTGTTCTGGCCTCTCTTCCCAGCTGTTCCACCCCCCCCCCCCCCAGTTCAGATGTTGCCATATTCCCTCAAAGGCTGCCTTGTGTTGAGTTTTTGGGCCCAAAGCCTCTTTTACGGGTGCACAATCAGCCCTTGGTGACTACCGCCAAGGCCTGGACAGTTCCCAAAGCCCTTTACAAATTGTGACCACTATTGAAAGGGTTCATTTCTTCTCCTAATGAGATGCAGCCCTTGCTGGGGGCACTGCCGCATCTGTTCAGCAGCTCGTAGCAACCAGGCATAACGATTCAGTCAAGGAGTAGAGAGGAACCCAATTTCAGCCAGGCTAAGGCTCTTCCTGCAACACTTTCTTCTAGCTTTTGCAACAGCCAKAGTCAGCCAAGAGATCCCATCCAAGTTCCCTTCAGGAACAACGACACTTGGATGGGATCAGCGCAGACTGGGAGAAGAAAGCCCCAGGGAGCACAGGGCTTGCCCTGCTCCCTCCGGCACAGCCGCAGGGCACTGGGGACAGCCCTGACTCAGAGCAGAGCATCCAGCTTAGTCACACAGACCACTTCCTGCAGAAGGGAGAGCCGCCTTTTCAATCTGAACAGCTTTCACCTGCAACAGCCGAGAACAAACAGCTGAAATCTACTGGACAGAGGCCACGAGCGCATTTCACAGCCTGCCTGACGTGCCAGAGAGCCTCCTCCTCCTCCCCGCTGCCGGAAGCGAGCGCGGCCAGCTGATGGCAGAGACTTCCCAAGACCCGGGACCGGCAGGAGCAGAGCGTGGCCCGGCTCGCGGTCAAGAGGTGCCCCTGTGCCATGCAGGAAGTGCTCGAGTGCCTCTCCAGCTGGGGAGGCAAACACGACTGCCGCTGCACAATGCCAGCGGCGCACAGAAACTCACGGGGGAGCTTTTTGCAATCAATTTTTGCCCAGCTAAGTGTGCATGAAAAAGTCATTCAAGAAGCCACTTGAAAACAGTCTCCCTCTCTTACTTGCACGCACACACACAGACACACACACTTAGGGTGTCAGATGATTTTAAATCAGCCAAGAAAGGTTTGACCAGCATAAGATGAATGGAAAGAATCCGTCTGACTTAGTGCACTTTGGATCCAGCCCTAAGTTATTAGGAAGTAGCTATCAACCCTTGAAGCAGGCAGCTGAGAGAAGTGAAACTCTACCCAGGTGTTAAAAATCCTTAAACAGAGAAAGAATTTTTCTTCCCCTTGGCCCAGGAACAACAACAACAGTGCTTAAAAAAAAAAAGAAAGAAAGAAAGAAAGAAAGAAAAACTATTTCTGAACAAAGCGGGCAGACAATTATTATTGTCATCAGCGTTATCATCTGAAGCTGTTTGAGGCCAGACGTGGTCACTTTGCCAAGGGGTCGCTCCGCCGGCCGCTCGCTGCTGCCGGGCCGTGCTCCTCCGGAGCAGTCTCGGGCCAGCTGCAGAAAGCGGCGGTGCTGAACGCACCATGTAAACGAGCGTTTGCCAAGGGGACCCGTGGGGCGAGATTTTAAAGCAAGTACAGGAGAGAAGGCGGAAACTGGCAATAGTCCTGGAAATTTAGAGCCTTCTCACTGGCCAGCCCTTTAAAATAAAAAGTATTTGTGATAAATTAATGAATTAATATTGTTCTGCCTCCCAAAGTCGTCTCTCTTGCTCTCTCTGGGAATGGAAACCATATAAGTACCTAGATGGATAAACACATCTCCCGGCCTCACGGATGCAGCCTCCTCGCCTGTCCTCACCCCGGCTCTGCCAGCTGCCTCGCAGCGAGGGGAGTGTAATTCCCCTAATTCCCTTGATCCCAGTAACATGTCCCAGGAGGGTCTGCGGCTGCCAGGGAGGTTCCTGCACCGCGTTACCGGCTCGCTGGCTCGCGCAGGTCCTTCCCGGAACCCGCCTTCCCGGCTCGAGCGTTTCTGGGAATGAGGTCCCAGGGCTGTTGGTTTGGGGCGCCTGCCAGCATGGTGGGGATTTGGGGGAAATGGACGGGGGGCCCCTGCTTTTCTTAACCCCTTCCCCGCCAGCAGCATTTCACCGGCTGCCACCGTGGCGCCCGCTGGGCCGGGAGGCACCAGCTCGGTGCCACCAGCCCTAAGGACTCGTGTCTCKGCCTGCCGGGTGCCCCCTCTCCGTGTCTGCCGAGAGATGATGCTTCCTTGGGCTTCTGGTGGAAAAAGGGAGGGAGGGAAGAAGCTTGCAGCCGGCTGCAGTCAGCGAGAGCCAAGCCTGAGGCTTGCAAATCTCCGGCCCAAGCCTCACGGGTTAAGCGAGCCGAGAGGGCTGCGTGCGCTAAGGTCAACACCGGCTGCACCTGCCCACAGGCTCCTGTGCGCGGCAGCACAATTGATGGCTTGTTCCTTTCATAAGTGCCGTTGGAGCGCGGTGCCCAGGCCCCGAGCCAGCCTGCTGATCACATAAAATATTATTTGTGTTTAAAAATTCCAGTAATTGACTATGCACCGGTTTTTTCCAAGCCTTCTGCCAAGGGCAGTAAAATCAAAATCCGTCCCAGGTTATTTTCATCATGCAAATTCCCATTTCTGTAAACAGGAGTAAAACGGCAAGACCCGCTGCTCGCAGCCGCTGGGCTGGGCCGGCAGCCAGCGTGTGGCGGGGCGCGCGTCGGAGCCCCGGCCCGGCGCGGGGCCGGCCGGAGGCAGGGGGAGGCGGCGGCGGCGAGGAGGCCGCCGCGCAAGGTGCAGCAGGCGAGAGCTGCCCCCACCCTGGCTGGAGCSCGGGCGGGATGCGGGGCCCCGGACAGCCCTCTTTTTCCGGATCCCCTTGTCCCGACTCCTCCCTCYGTGAACTCTTCTCTCTCCCGGGATGCACACCGGAGCCCAGCTCCTCGCCTTGCCCTGCTGCTGACTCCTTGCTCGCGCCAGCTGCTCAGCTCAGCCCCAGGTCCCGGGATGCTCCARTCTTGTGCAGGGATCTGCCCAGCCCTCACCTCCCATATATCAGGGCAGCCTGGACGAAGGGAGCGTCCGTTAGACAGGAACTCGGCGTTTCCTGATGGAAACCCCCTTGCAGGCTGCGTGGAAACAGAGCATCCACAGAGCATTTCCGGCGTGTTTTGGCTGGCTTGCTCGGGAAGGCTGCCCTGCTGTGTGCACACYGCACTCCCTCCCTCGTCCCAGAGCGCTGGGTTTTCTCTCGCTCATCCCAGCAGCGCTAGATTTGCCCGAGCCTCTCGTCTCTTGAGCTCCAGCACTGATTTCTCTCAGAGTCCACCAAAGGTGCTCATGGGGCAACCAAGAGGTGAGCAACCAAGAGGTGACAGCTCTGGAGAAAGAGGTTGTTTGGACCTGGATTCAGCACTAAATTATTTGATTGCAGCTTGCAGAGCTGCACCGACTTTGTRCTATCAATAGGTTACGTGCGCAGCAGGTAACTCATGGAACTCACTGCCGCAAGTAATCTTTGAGGCTGAGGYTAAGAAAAACTCTAGAAAGCACTATAAAGTGTTACCAAAGATGATAAAAACTTCTGAAGTCCCATTAGAGAAAACACCAATTTCTAGTTCTGTGCCTTGGGGCATGCACCAGCCATGGCCTGGCTGAGGTGTGGGGGAATAGCGAGATGAATTATCCCGTTATCACTCATTATGAGACCTTTTTGTACCCTCTTTGGAAACACATGGGAACAGCTTAGGTTAGGGCTGTGACACTGGCCAGACAGGCCCCTGACCTGCTTGGAAGTGGCAGTTTTGTGTTCTTCTGAGCCTTTTGGTTTTGCACACACGAGCAAAGATGACATTTTATCCTCTCTAAAGAGAGGGGCGGGAGACCTCACTAAGAATTCACATCTGTTTTGGAAACAAGTCGATGCMGGAAAACTACCCACATGGAGAAGTAATGTGGTTTTGATTGTATTGCACTCTATAGAAAGTAGTGCACACATATTAAACTATATTAGACAGTATAATAATAGCTTACAGTTAGTCTGCCTTTCATCTGGACGTGCTTCACAAATGTCACATAGATGCAAAAGCTCCTTCACTGCCACTGAGATGCAACCACCTCTGTTGCATCTCTGCAGCTTTGGACCTGTGCAAAACTGTCGGACAATCACCCACCTAAAAATGCCTGTCAGGATACAGGGAAGCTGGAGTTTGGGGTCCAGCAGGTTCCTATGCCCCCATGCCCCAAATCTGAGAAAAAGGAAAACTTAAGTAAGAATAGTTGAACAGGGACAGCAGGGAGGCAACTGCATTGAGCTTTATGTTAGGGTGATCCCTGAAGTCTAGATCTTGGCTAATTAATTTGGCTCCATCTGAAACGTTGCACAATTAATAGATATGGATGCGTGTTTAACTAGAACCTATCACGTTTGAAGGGAATAATAACAATAATAAGTTTTTCCATCCATTGAGATCCAGACCACTTATGATAATTAAAATTGCATGACACTGCTAGTGAGGGTCTTGAGCTAGTTTCCAGTTACCCAGGTAATCCTGTTCTGCCTGCCTTTATTGCTCCTGGGATCTCAAGTGGATACTGGCATTTTCTTTTATTTTTCCTTTCCTCCCGGACTGCTGCGCAGCCCCCGTCTTCTGTCCCGCAGCACGGTCTGGCAAAGCGCTTTCAGTGCGCTTGGTGCAAAGCGGCCAGTTAAAGACGAGCAGGATCCCCACCAAAGGCCAAGCACCGCTGGGGCCGAGCGGGCGCTGAGCGCCCTGAATCCGGCCGTGGAGCGTTGGCAGGGGCGGAAACGCTGCTCCGAGGGCTCCAGGACCACGTCCAGCCCGGCACTGAGTCTTGCCCGTTGGGTCCTTCTTTGGTCAGGGTCCCTCTCATCCCTTACGTGACTCGCTTCATGGCAGAGGAGATGACTGTTCGTATGTGTTGTTTATACGATGGCGGTGACTAACAGGCTCAGCTCGGCAATTGCAGGAGGCTTTGTACAAACAAGGAGATGAGAGGCAGAGGGGAGGGATCGGGGTTTGAAATACAGGCTGTAAACACGACACATTTCAAGCAAAGACAACTCGTAGCGGGGCGATCCAAACTAACAAATGTTGCAAGAGCGGAGCAACAGGGAAGGCGCCGTGCGCCCGCGTGCCTGCGCGGAGCTGAGCTTTCACAATAAATGATTAAAGCATGGTTCAGATCCCGTCAAATGGAACGGTGCTAATCTAATCACAATCCATCTGGCACTGCCACATCTGTCCCAACACCTCCACCTCTTCATTTTCAATCAGCCTTAAATAGTACATAATTATTAATGTCTACCCGCCTGTCAGACGGCGCGGGGGATTCACTTATCTCTCAAGATCGGCTAAGCCGAGGCACTGATATCGATGGATTTAGCGCCAGGCTCAGAGGGCAATAAGCCGTTTGCCCTTGGTTTCCGTCGTGGCTCGGGCGCTCTGGCAGCGGGGACGAGAGGGGAAAGTCACGGGCAGCACCGCAGAGGCGGYGGGGGCCTTGGCAGCGGGTGCGCGCGGTGATGGGCTCCTCAGCGACGCTTGGCTCCGGCCCCACTCGCCCGCGGCTGCGGGGCCAGGCTGTCGTGCTCCGCCTGGCAGAGCCAACCCCTGTCCCCAGCACCCAACGTCTCCTGTCCGGTGCTGCGCCGAGCCCTTGGGTGCTACCGTCGGTGCACCGTGCCGATCACCCAGCACGCCGGGGCCGCCGCGGACTGTGCTTGCACCGTGGGGCTGTGCTYGAGGCTGTGCACCCCGGCTGCACTGCGGGATGTCTGGAGGGCCGGGGCCGAGTTGCACCTGCGCAGCTTCTCCAGGACCTGCTTTGCAGCTGGGGAAGGAGGATGCGAGTGGGCAGACCTGGGCGTAGGGTCGCCTTGGCTGGGTTATCACACGAGCTGGACGGAGCTAACACCAGCCGAAGCAACGCGCCGGGGTCTGCTGCCCTCAGAGGAGAGCAGAATCGGGACGGGAAGCCTGTGCCCATCCAAAGCGAGCTGGGAGAGAAAAACAGGGAGCAAGAATTTACCTAAACTRTAGTGGCTTGGTTTCGTTTACACCTCTGAACCCAGAGCTCGCAGGTGTTTCCCATAGGCTGCTGCGATGGATTTATTTGGCTCTTCCAAGAAACGAGACAAGACCAAAGCCCCAGTTGCAAACCCACCCTGGGACTTGGATGAAACCTGGGGTCAGACCTTCCCGTGTGGGTTCTTCTGACTAGCCAAACTAAGCAGCCCAATATCTTACCAATCCTTAGAATTTTTACTGTGAGACTCTCAAAAGTTGGAGATTTATAAAACCTCGGGAATCATGTGGTTATGTGAAAATCTGGTCTCTTTCCTTTTCTATATAAAGAAATACTTTCCTGCCCTTGTGGCTGAGATAAAACTCAAAAATATGAACTGGAGCAATGTGAAACCCAAAAGATAAACACCATTTGTGTGTGTGTGTGTGATGATTTTTAAGCCCGCTGCCTTAGGTGGGGAGACGCGAGCCAGGATTTCCTGATGGTCAGGATTAAAGTCCTACATCTGCCCAAATCAAGCAGGCAGAACCGAGCCTCTGTCCCAACCCCAAATCTGCTCCGCTGCAGCCGCTGAGCCCAGCTAAGCCAAAGGCAGGGAGAGGAGACGAGCTGGATGGCGAAGCTCAAAAACGGACTTAAGAAAGTCGAGCAACGAGCAGAGAGTAATACCTTGTGAAAGTTGAGTGAGCCACCGCGGCATGTTTACAGAATAAGTTACCAAATAACCAGTTGTCTTGGGGATATCTGGCGAGCCCTTGAAGCAGATATTCATTTTTTTGATCAGCACGATCGATCGGCGGCTGGCGCGCGGTGCTTAGGTGGATTTGGGGGTTGAAAGGCGCTCCGTCGCAGTTCACAGTTTGTTCCCAGACAAATCCTGCTGGTTTGTTTGTTTGCAGCCCTTTCTTCTCGGAAAGAGCCTGCTCAGCACATCCAGGTGAGGAAGACGCTTTCGCACCGCTCTGGGCATGTAAAGCAGGGGAGTTAAAGGCAGATGGATCTGCTGGAGGGGGGAGGCGAGATGGAACAAAAACTGCTCCTCTCCTCTCCGTCGGGCTCCGCAAAGGCTGCCYGAGCCTCAGCGAGGTGCAGGAGCCGGGGGAAGGACTCGGCTCTTCCGCAGCCTTCTCCAACTCACCGGGTTTCTTTAAAGACCTTGAAGTTGTGACCTTTGGGCTGACAAAGCCGTTTCTGAGCGTTTTGATGCTCGCGCTACACGTGTCGGGCCCAGCCAGCCAGTCCCCAACCGCAGTGAGGAAGAGGACTGTCCCGTTTCAGGGCAAATCTGCTCTTTGGCCAGGGGCTTGGGCTCTCAGATCTGGGGTTTGAATTTTGAGGGGGTCGCGATAGCTGTTTGCTCTGGTCTAGCCCATTTGCTTTCCAGCAAATGTTGGCCCCGTGCTGTTTTGCTTCAAAAGTAAGAATAAATCAATGGCTTCTCTTGGCTAATATGCAAAAGCTTGGGAAAAAGTTGTGATTTATAGGCCTCTGTTTGGTTGGAGATTTCAGGCTTGCTTGAAGTTTGGGGGGAAACGTGGAGGATGCAAAGGAAAAAAGGAAAAAAAACCACATTTAATTGAAACCGATGGGAACGTCACTCGGACGGGGGGGCACGCACTCCATTCGCGGCTCCCTCCCTTGGGCTAAGCTCGTGCCTGGCGGCCCCAGGTCTCGGCATCCCCCTTCTCTTCCCGCGCTCTTAACTCCAGGTACTGCTGCGATAGCGAGACGCGTACATAGGAGGCACRGCCTCTCCGGCGAAGTGCAGCGGTGCAGGACGCGGCCGGCCGGGGGGGGTGGCCCCCTCCGTTCCCCTGAAGCCGCGGCGGGGACTCTCAGCGCGGGCAAGGCGTAATTTTGGCCGCCGCGCGGGAATCGGCACTTGCCAGGCAGCGCGGAGCCGCMGCGCACCGGGGCTGCCCACCTCCGCGCGGGGCAGGTCTCGTCCCGGCCCCGGGATGCCCCCTGGGATGCTCCCCCCCCCTCCCCGGCAGGGTCAGGTCCGGATCTGGCCCCGCAGCGGATGCAGCCACCAGAGGGCACGTTGCAGCCTGTGCCGAGCCCGCAGCATCCTCCGGCTCGCCGCGCTCCCGAGCGCAGCCTTCCCATCGCAGCCCGCTTTCCTTCCCCCCTTTCTCTTTCTTTCTTCCGTTTTATTGTCTCGATCATCTCTGGACACTGGTTTCACTTTGATCTCCGGAAACTTTGGCATTGCTCCTAAAAAATATATGTATATATTAGAAAAAAAAGGAGAAGAAGAGAAAAGCCGAGCCTTTGTTCCCCACAGCTGTTGTCATGCTGTAGCAAATCTCCGCGCAGGTATTAAACGCTCGCCGCTGATCAAACGGCCGGTGGTCCAGCATTGCTGGCACGGACCTGCTGAAGCCGGGTTATTTACATTAGAAATAATTTGGTTCCTGAGGTCTCGCTTGAGTTAAAGAGAGAAAATAAAAGCAAGAAGGCACGGAGCAGACTGGGGCAAATTTGGGAGCCTCGGCGACACCGGGATGCTGCTGCATGTCCTGCGGCTCCCCACGCTGCTTCCCGGGGGACCCCAAAAGGGACCAGCCTGCTTTCCCCCCCCTACCCCCAGCGAATGCAGCAGGCCCTGCAGTTGAAAGCATCCTCTTTCCCTCCTCCTCCTCGTCTTCCTCCCGCGGCCGCCCCGGTCCGGCGAGCGAAGGCAGCGCGGAGAGCAGGGGAGCCCCGGGGGGAGGCGGGGGCATCGTCTGGCTCCCACATGTGCCGAGGCTGTTAGGAAGATTTATAGGGGAGAATGTGAGGCTTTTTCTTTGGGGCTTTATAATAATACATTAGGCTTTTAACCTCTGACCGGGGAGCGCTGGAAGGGGATGACGCAGGCAGCGCCGCGCGGCTCCCGGCCCCGTCGGCGCGGGGTCCCCCCAGCCACGGCCCGGCCGCGGTGCCGCAGGGGTTAACGCGGCGCGGAGGAATGCGAGAGTTTAGCGAGAGGCGTCGGCTGTCTTGAGGTCACCTGCGAGGGATTAGCCCGGCCCGGCAGACAGTTGTTGTTTGAGGAGTGTCTGAGGCCGGGGAAGGGGTGGCGGGGGGCCGGGGAGCGGGGGGCTGCCGGGAGCGCCGGGGCCCGCGGCACGGAGCGGGCGTCTGGGGCACCGCGCTCCTCCTCGGCGTCCCCTTCCCGGGCGCGTTGCAAGGGGAGAGGGTGGCTGCGGTGGCCCCGGCGCGGCCAGGGCCCCCCGGGACGTCCCCCCGCCGGACGGGGACCGCCGGGGAGCAAGATGGGACGCTCTGTGCTGGCGGGGGCCCTGGATGAAGTCGTGGTGACTCCGGGCACGGCGCCCGCAAATTGGCCTGTTGGAAACACAAAATAAGAGCAATTTAACAGGAATTTAACAGCGCAGACTCCTAGCCTGGACCGACAGGTTCAGGAGGTTTCAGTGAGAACGGACCTGTCTGTCCAAGGCTGTACCACGGCACCCAGCACCTCCCCAGCGTTTCAGACCCAAAACAACAGGAATTTGTCCTGCAGCTCTAAGCCTGGAGAAAAAACACTGTGATTTACTGATGGRTTGGCTGGCTTATTTGCGTTTTTGGGGGCTGCAAGGGTGGCCCTAGCTGGGTGCAGACGGATGCAAGGCAGCGCTGRGGACTCGCTGCAGACAAACTGCATTTAGCTCTTGGCGTCGAGTTTATTTTTTTATATACTTTTTGCTTCGTCAAAGCTGATTGGAAAGGCTTGCCTGGGACTGCGGCCTCATTGCTGCTTGCTACCAGCTCCTCGTACAACCCTGCTCCCTCTGCCCCAGCTTTACCCCTTGGGAAGCCGGGATCRGGATATCCATAGTCCTTTCAAAGGGCTTGTGATTCGAATCAACAGATGAATTCTTCCTGTGCTCATTGCTGTAATATCTGGAGTGCCACTGCAGATGAAAGGTATTATATGAGGATAAATTCTTAATCATCACAATAATCAATCATTCTTTACCYATAATTTAGCTGAAATTAATCCAGTAGAAAAGCAGAGGCCCRAATGGTAATCTGTGTCCTGGATATCTTTATTGACTCAAAAGSAGAGCATCTTCCATTAAAATAAAGAAAGAGGAAAGCTTGAAAAAGTGCACCCAGAAGTTTTCCCTTTTAAAACAATTTTTTTAAGAGCACATAGAATTAAAACCTTTCATCTAAAGAAACCTCATGATTTTTAAAGTCATTCTCTGGGTTTGGGCTAGATCTGACTCATGGTTTTGAGGGCTGAAGGGAGGGTACGGAGCTGCAGTAAGCAGGGAACACCCAGTGCTTACCTGCAGGAGGTTTATCTTTGTGGTTTATTTACATAAAGGAGCCCAAGTTGCATTTCAGGGCTTGCAGCTGCCCTTTCACATTGGTTTTACTTGAAGGAGGCCTCTGTTTTGGGGCGGGCTAAGCAGGTTTGGTGGTAAAGCGGGAGGCCGCATGGCCGTGCTGCCCAAGCACCGATTGAGAAACCTTCTAATGCGAAGAGAGGTTCCCTCGAGCTAATGGATGCTTTTATTGCACCAGCTCTGTAATAAAACACAAAATAAAACAATTTTATTGAAATTAAAATGTAAATGGAACATGTGCCTCGCGCCCCATCCCCGCCCCGGCTGGATCCTGCTCAGGCAGAGCCGCTCCGCAGAAAAGGAGCCCGGGCAGAAATTSGGGCTTCATCCGCACTTCGACGGGCTCCAAAGCTGGGTCTGAATATTGCACGGGATCCCCCCACTCTCTTACCGCACGTCGCCCGCTCTTCTCCTGCGTTGCCCTCGCCGGTGCTGGCGCCCTGCGGTGCCGGGTGTTGTGTGAACGGGTGGGAAGGGAGCAACTCAGCCCCGGAGGATTTGTAACCTAGGCCAGGAAAGGGCAAGGGGAAGGAGGACAGCGACGTGGGGAGGAGGAATAAATCGCTTAGAGCTTCCTGCTGGGGGACATTCATAACGCTCCACTTTAATCCATTCACGCTCCTCGGGCRGTCAGCGAGAGGGAGAGGTTTTCTCCAAGGATAGTTCGGAGCACCCGAGGAGTCGAGGGACGCGGCGAGTCCGGGGCTGGCGGCGTCCCGGCCGCGCCAGCGCCGGGGTGCGGGACGACCCTGCCTGCTCTGAGCGGGACCTGCTCTGACTCATCTTTTCCAGCTCTGCCCCCAAGCAGGGCTCCCTTTCCAACCCGTTTTGACAGCGCAAAGCAGCTGACAGGACAAATAACAGGATTCCGGCGGCTTAGCCGGTCAAGTGACCCAGCGAGCTTCACGCTCCGCGCCGGACTCGGCGTTAGCGGCGCCGGAGCCGAGCTCGGGCACGTTGCAGCCCTCGCGCGGGGACCCAGAGCAAAACACGGCCCCGAAAGGGAGGTTGTGCAGGGGCCCTCGGGGTCACAGCCAGCGCCGGGGGGGATCTGCCTTGCCCGGGAGAAGGGTCCGGCTCAGGGCCAGCGGCCGCGGCAGGAGCCACCCGTCCGCCCCGGCGGCGCTGGCGGGGCCGGGACCCTGCTCTGCCTGGCCAAATGCCTCCCAGCTGCAGCCCGAAGGAAGTGTTCGCCGAGCCGGCGGAGGGTTTCTGGTAGCGGGTGAGGGCCAGGATAATAAAACAGGAAAAAATTAACATGTAAGAAAACATAGCTGCACCTGAAGCAACAGAGGCAAAGAGAGTCCGTGCAGTTCCCCTCCAAGCCGAGAAGGAACCGTAAGTCAGAGGAGCAGGCCGGTGCCCCCGCGCTCCCCTCCCGCTCGCGCTGCCTCCTATTTCAAAGGCAGACAAACAACACACTGTACTGTGTGGCATCTCCACTCTTAAATCTTCCTGTCTTCGGGTTCGTGTAATGTGAGCCGGCAGGGCAGGATCTGACCCTCTCGCCAAGCCGTCCGGGGCACAGTCTCGGCTCTGGCAGGAGAAATCCCGCAGTTGGAGCTCTTAAAGCTCCTTAACAAGCCAAAACGCGTCCTCCTTGGAGAGGAAGCCRGTCCGCAGCGCTGCTGTCGCCTGCGATGCTCCGGCGGCTCCCGGCACCCGCGGACGCGCAGGGCGACGCGGGAGGAGCAGCAGTGCCTGCCTGCAAACCCCGGGGCATCAGCCCGGGCGTTTGGGGCGTCCGAGCAGCTCCCGAGCCGCGCTGCCCTCCTGCCTGCCGGCGTCGCACGCCTGGGGCCCGGCTCCAACTTCCGCTGCTGCGGGGCTGGCACGGGGACGTCCCTCCACGCCGCGGGGGCGACGGCCAGCGCTCCCCGGCTTTGCATCGCGCCGGCCGCGCAGGGCCGGCGGCTTCACCCACCAGCCTCCCTGTAAAAGCCGCTCTGCGTAAACCTCCCTTCCATTTAGCTGCTGGCTCTGCTGCACCTTGTTTATTTGGTCCCGGCTCGAACATGGCAGCCTGAAAGCCGRGCGTCCCCCGAGTCATTTATCTCCCTGCGCCAGGCTGCAGAAAGACATGGTCAAAGTTGAGACTGCATCTCCAGGCTGGAGGGTAAATCACGGCTCCGCGGTGCCCCGCCGGACGTGCCCCGGCTCCGAGGCCGGAGCGAGGGCCGGGCGAGGTCCCGCTGCCCCAGCCGCTTTCTCCCTGGGCAGCCCAGCCCTTGCCTCCCGGCTCCTGTTTTACCTGCTTGCTTGGCTCGCCCCCAAAACGTGGGGATGGGAAGAGAACAGACAGGGGGGAGGACAACCCGCCGCCTCCTTCCGCGTAAGGGAAGTGGGGACGACCTGCACCGTCGCCCTCCGAGAGAAGCCGGGAGGGACGCAGCGAGGGGCTGGCGCCGGTGTCCCCACGGGAGGGACCACGGCTGCGGCACTTCCCTCCTCCGGGACGATGCCAGSTGCCAGCCTGCCCCGTCCTCCAGCCCTTCCTTCCCCCCGTTACCTCCTGGGGCGAAGTCAGAGGGGGCAATTTGAGCCTCCCGCCTCCAGGCTCCGGCGAGCCCCGGGGCCGGGGGTCCTGCCGGGTGACACAGCGGTGACGGACACCCGGTCGGAGCCTCCGTGACGAGGATGGTGACGGGGCGCCGGGAAGGTGGGGAGGTCGCAAGCCCGGGCAGCTCGGCGCAGCCCCCCAGCCTCCGTTTTTGTCACCRAAACGGGCTCGCTGGGGGTTTCTGCTTTGCATTGTCTGGCCCTGCCCTTGCGGTGGCCCCGAGGAGAAGACGGGGCCGTCAGCTGGAGGTGGCCCTGGCTGGATCCRAGCTGGGGCTCCACACTCCGATTGCTTGGATGTCGTCTTCTGCTGTGGACTGAATGCTAGGTGCTGGTTACATTGACTGTTTTCCTTTTCTTTCTTTCCTCGTTTTTCTTTCATTCTCTTTTTTTTCCCTCTCTTTCTCTATTTCTTTCGCAAAAAGACGTAATCTCTCTCCCACTCTCTCCCGCTCTCACTCTGTGAGAGCTGATGCAGTTAATTGGAGCTTCTTGTAAGTGAACATTAACACAGGGAGAGCCAAGAAGACGTCTTGGCAGCAAAATATCATTATCAGTTCTTGAGCTCCAGCCAAAATCCCCTTGCGGTCAAAACACAATTCTTTAAACTAAACAATTAAAGATTTGTGCAAGTGTTGCTGCCATGAGCTATCAGGGCCGGGGAGGGGCGGCTCGGTGCCCGTGTCAGCAGCAGTTAGCAGACCCGCTCCCTGGCAGGGACGCAGGTGACGGGCTGCGAACGGCGGCGGGGCCGCGGGAAAAATCTCAGCGGGGCTCCGGCCGCGCGCCGGCGCCCGTCCGAGCCTCGCCGCCGCGCGGCGGGGTCACCCCTCGCCCTGCCCGGCGACGCGTTTTTCTCTCCGTGTCCTCCCCTCTGCCCTCCCTCCCGCCGTGGGAAGTGACCTGTAGGTCTGGCAGGGGTTTTCGCCAGGACGAAAAGCAAAGTTTCCAGGTTTTCGGTGGTTTCTCAAAGAGTAAACKCCGTCTCCCTTTCTAAACTCCAGATGTCTGTTCTGCAAGGAGGGTTTTCGTGTGTGTGTGTGCTCAAAAACTTGTAAAAATGTGGGCAAAAAGTTGTTTTTCAGTGGACTCTTCCTTTTTTYCCCCCCAAGCACAAAAATGTGGCATTTCCCAGCTAGACTTAGCTACTGAAGAGGAGAGTTTGCACAGCACAGTGGAAGTAAAGCGTTGCAACTTCTTGAAACGTTTTTCTTTGAATTAGGCCCTCATTTCAACCTGCCTGGCACAAATGGGGAATAACGCAGTGAAGAGGAATCAGTCCCTGAGTATAAACCAAATCTTGTCTGAAAGTCCTAACCTGCTGCTCCGGCATCCCCAGGAATCAAATCTTTGGGCCGATCYTACCCAAGATACGGAGGGGTTTGGAGGAGGGTCCGCTCCAGGGGCTGGGAGCGAAGGCGAATTCTGCCGGCGGCCCTCGCGTCGGGATTCACGCGCTCCTCTGCTGCCGTAACGCCCCGGCCGCGCTCGGGAAGGGCTGTTTAGCCCCTCTGCATCCCCCACGCTGGGCCACGCGGCGCCGGTTTAGAGACTGGAATGGCTCAAACGCAAAGTTGCATTTCTGGGGTCGGGTGAATCCGCCGCAGATTCACGTGGCCGATGAGCATCTTCCAGGTAGCGGTGTGATGCCCGGGAGGATAATTAAATGTCACGCGACGGTGCCAGATGGGCAAAGCTCCCCCCGGCAGGCTGCAGCCTGGCAACGCTCAAAGAGTTAACGGAAGAAATGCTCTTAATCATCACAAGGGAAGGGAAGGGTGTGCGGGAGGGGGGAATTTTAAAGAGATGCAGAAATATTCCTGGATAATAAAATATCCCCTTTTCAGTGTCAAAGTTAATGTTCCAGGCCCTGAGTGAAATCAGCTCCCGATGCCAGTGCTGTGGATAGGCGAAGCAAGAGCCGCTTCCCCTTCGCGCCGGGAGGAGAGGCTGCTCCGGGCCTGCGGGTTTCTCCGAAAGGCAAAGTTGTAGGGGATGATGCGAGGCAGAGAGGCTGAGTGTGCATGTGAATAATCCAGGGGAGGAAAACATTAGTTTCATGGTTATGCTGGGACTTCCCTGAGCTGRCTCTGACTTTCCTCTGGGCCCTGGAGGTTGCTACACTGGGCCCAGCAAACACCCTCCGTTGGGCATTTTCACCCYGATGCAGATGAGGACCAGCTGCTCCAGGGAAGGGTTCAAAAAACTCCACAAAGCTGTGCTGGCACAGCACGGCCCGAGGMAGAAATCCCCCTTCGTTCTTGTCCATCAGAGTTCAGATGTCCTGAAAGATGCTAATCATCTTTCCGACCTCTTGACTTGTTTCCATCACGTTGGACATTCTTGTTATCTACATGAATGCCCAAACTATGTTTTAATCCTGCAAAGCTCTTGATACCTTGTGGCAAGAGCTCCACGGGCTGGAACAAATTCCCTGCACTGGGATAATTGCCTCCTGGTGCTTCTCCTCTTCCTCCAAGTGCCCTGTCCGTTGGCTGCCCAGGTTGGGAGTCTTTTGTTGAGTGGTGTCAAAATCCCTGTGTCAGGTCCTATCTTCATCTTTCTTCCTGTCCCTTCTTGAGTTGTTTATTTCCCTTGCTTTTTCCTACCTTACAGTAGGACTCAGCTTGGGCAGTCTTACCCTGGTGAGCGCTTAGCAGGCACAGGGCAAAGRTATCATTACTGCCTCGGGGAATCCAGACTTTCCCTATTTTCTTTCCTTCTGACTTTAGCTTATTTTCTCCTGACCCAGTTCCCTTCCCAGGCTCCTGCCTGCCTCTTCCTGACTCTTCCACCATCCCTCCTTGCTGCTAACTCACTGCCTGAACTTCCTGGGTAGGAGGTATCTGTTCTGCCAACATATGGTGAAAATACAACCATTTTGACTACTAAAATTTGCAGAGATCATTATCCAAGACTAACGAGCCAGTCTGAACAGGCTGCCTAACGCCTTGAAATGGGGCACTTTAGGAGAACTGTTTTGATATTGCTCTCCCACCTGCTCCAGAGCAGAGCAGAAGAATGTCCAGCTTGTAAGGATAAGAAAAATAAATAAATGCTGGGCTCTTCCCAGGGAATGGAGTGATGTGCTTTAGGGTCTGGAGAAACAAGGTTGAGGGCCTCACTGAGACACAAGTTGGGCAAAGCTTCTCCTGTGCATAATTCATTAAAGTCATGACCTGAACCTCCGAGGTGCTTCTCCACCGCTAGTAGATGAAGCTGTCCATGCTTAGACCTACCAGCAGCTCCTCCTTCCCACGCGGTGCCTGGTTATAGCTGGATGAACTTGAAACAAGTGCAGAGCTGGTGCTACGCTGGCATTTCTATGTATAGCAGTTGGCAGAGGAAATAATAGCTGAAGCGATGACTGGTTTAGAGCCAGAAGGTGTGGAAATCCGGCTCGCTCTGCCTCTTACTACACCAGCAATAAACGGCAGTACTTTTTCACGCTGCCGTGCGCCCAGGAGATGTTGAGGCCAGGAGCGCAGCAAGACTCGGAAGGAAACCAGACCAATACAGGGATGCCAAAACCTGCTCTGCAAATAATAGCAACACCATCAGGCATCTTAAATCTCTTAAATACACCTGTAATTGCTGTAGATGAAGATGAGCCTTCTGTAACGAGAAGATTAGCTGGCACGTTACCACTGCGAGATTTTTAGGTCCAGACCACGGCTGAGCCGGAGTGCGAGGCTAAACCCGCAGGGCGACCACAGAGGGGCACGGATGGATCCGCCTCCGAGGAAGGAAAAAGCCGTCCCGGGGGGTCGATAGAGCCAGGGCTAATTCTGCAACAGCTGCCTGGAGCGGCTTTCCCATCCTGTCCCGCCGGCGGCCCGGCGCGCCGGTCTCCTCCGCGTGCTGGTGCCTCCTTGCTGAACCTCCCGAGCCGCAGSCCTGCGCGTGGCTGCGCCCGGCGCCAGGTGTAGTGTATATTTTTGGCTTCCCGTTGAAGAACCAGCGATGCGGCCCCCGGCGCTGCCCGGGGACAGACCCGCGGCCACCTGCCCGGACGGCAAAGGCTCTTTATCGTGAGCGCTGGGTAAACAGCTGCTGCCAGAGCCCCTCTCTGCCCGCCCCGCGTTCATCCGGAGAAAGTCAATAAGGAAAAATAAACACTCCTCGTCCTTGTGCACACACGCCGCCGGGCCGCGGCAGCGCCGGGCCCTCGGCGTCCGGCGCAACGCTCACCCCCCCCACCAGCATCGCCCCGCTAGAGGCAACGCCGGGGCTTGCTGCGTCGAGCGTCGCRTCCCGGGTCCCCGGCGGTGCCGGCGGCGCTCGCTCCCTGCCCGCTCCGGCACGCGCTTCCCGGCGGCAGGGAAGGCAGCAGGGCAGGCGGGAGCCCCCGCTGCGGCAGGCGCTGCAGATCCGCGGCTGAGCATTAACATGCTCGGGCTGTAATTAGGGCTTCAGCGCCGTGACACCTTTACAAGTGTCTTTATTCAAAGGCAGGTAAATTGGAGGCTTCCAGGTTGGGCATGCCGGCGGGGGGAGGCGGCGGTGGGGAAGGGATGAGGCAGGAGCGAATTATTTTTAACCAGACCGGGTGCCCGTGGCCTGGGTGACGGGCGGGGGGAGGCTTGGAGGAGTTGGCCGAACGGGAAGAGGAGAGGGGCCGGCCGGAGGTGCCACGTGGGCGCGCGCTTGAGCCCCGGGGCGGCTGCATGCCGCGCTCCCCCCGCCGCCCCGCTCAGCCCGCCCGCGCCGAGCGGCACCGCTCGGCTCCGGTTTCCTTCGAGCCGGTGCCCGACGGACACCGCCGGCGCTGCCGTTCAAAACCACCGGCCTTCGGGTCTGCCCGGCTGGTTAGAGAGACAGCTTCAACATTTGGATCCAGACGATAACACCGGCAGCCTCAAAGTTCAGGGATATTCAGATCTAGACCAATCTCTAGGCTTTTTTTTCTTTT
>NW_028186448.1:448345-449520 GCF_003343005.1 Rhea americana
CTGCCGGCGGCTCGGGCGCCGGCCCCGCGCAGGGCTGCCACGCCGAGACACACCGAGGAGGAACGGATCCGTGCGCGCTCGGAAAAGAGGCAGAAGTTCAAATCTGAGTTCAAATCCTCCCTGCTCTTTTAAAAACAAATGTTATAAGCAGATGAAAAGCGATGCTGGCAATTCAATCACTCGGTAGTCTGGAATTAAATACCCCTACGTCAGACTGACCGTCCTGCGGCCCAGGGCAAGGCGGCCCCGGGGGGTTCGGGGTGCCTTGCTCCCCTTGGYGTGCTTCTCCCACGGCAAAGCGGCGGCTCGGGGACGAACGGCCTTAGCAAGGTGGGAAAGACACTCGGAGGGGCCAAACCCTTCCCGAAACAACAGCATCGAAGTAGGATCACAGACCCTCGCGTTGCCGTCGCTTCTTGGACTGATTACAAGCAAAATATTAATGGCAAATAGCACATTGGTAACATCTGCTCGGAAAGAAACGTTTTCTCCAGAYACAACTAGCAACGTCTGAGCATCTCGCCGCAACCCTGCGGCGTGGACAGGAGAGCAAACCTGGAGCGGGGCGGTTTCCCAGCCCTGCCCGGCTGTCCGGAGGGGAGCCGGCGTCCGGCGCCGCCTTTCCCAGGGGCTCGGGAAGGAGCGGRGCCTCGCGGCTTCTCCTCTGCTGCGAGCCGGCCGGCCGGCGGGCCGAGGCGTAGCAAGGGGGGGCTCGGTCCCTGCAGCGCATCGCCAGGCTGCAGCGGCGCAGAGGCCGCTTGCCGTGCACGGAGTGAATCAAGCTGCCACGCGAGGAAAAGGGGCACGTTACTGAGTTTTCCCAATTTAATAAGCCGAGAAGGCGCCGCAAGCAGCGGCCCCCAGCCCGTGCCGCCGGGCGCCCCGGCTCCTGCGCCCGATCCGGTGACGGCGTCTCGCAGCAAGCCCGAAAGCCGGGGTGCAAAAAAACCGCGAGGCTCAATTCAGCGGGCAAACGTTGTTACGCTGAAAAAAAAGATCTAGCGAGCGGGGACTTGGCTCCTCTGCTCGCCGCAGCGTAGTGCAGGAGCGGAGAGTAAACAAGCGGCGCGGCGGGGGCTAAGCCTGCTCTGGCGGCAGAAGCAGCCGACGCCAGCGGCGCCGAAGCTCGGACGGGATGGAAAAGCTCGAGAGGCCGCTCGGGCCGCGGCGGCGGC
>NW_028186448.1:450363-452238 GCF_003343005.1 Rhea americana
TCCGAGCCGCTGGGTGTCCGAGCCGCCGGGCGTCCGAGCCGGGGAGGGCTCCCGGCGGCCGGCGAGGCGGAGCAGAGCGCCGGGGCTCCCGCCGCCCGCGGGGGCAGAGACGCGGCCGCCGGGGTCTCCGCTCCCCCGCCCCGGGACCCCCGCGAGCCCCGTCGACTCCGCGCCGTCGCCTCCCGGGCTCTGCAAACCGGACCCGGCTTCGGAGCTGAGTTTTCCGAGTCGCYGGCTGTTAGAGGCGGGAGGAACCGTCCTGCTCATCTGAGCGGCGAGCGCCAGAAATCCTGGTGCGGGTTTTTATAGCGGCAAACCTCTTTCCGTAGAAAAACAGGAGCACAAGTCTCCAGGCCGTCATTTTGCAGCCCCGGGGCCGGCTCCGCGCCTCGGCGCTGGCGAGGCTGCTGCCGCGCACGCGGACCGCGCGCGCTGCGGATTATTCCGCCCTTTGGTCTCCTGGCTAGTTTTACCCAGCCACGAAGAAATTTATCCCAACTCTTGAGAGCAACTCAGCTGTTAAATTCCTGGGGGAAAAGAAAAAAAGAAGAAAGAAAAAAAAGAAAAATCTGCAGCCCCAAAGCTCTGTGCAGGGATTTTGCTTTTCCCCTCGCTGGCTGTTGAACGAGGGGGAAAATCAGAGAGCGGACGGGTTTCACCTTAACAACCCGGGTCCGGGCAGCCGCCCCCGGCTCCGGCCGCCCCGTCCTCGCCCTTCGCGTCCCGCTGGCGCCGGGGCAGCGCGCGGCCCAGGACGCAGCGCCGCGGTCGAAACCCCTTTTTCCACGATTTTTGCGTGAAGACGGTAGTTATATTCCGTAGCTGGTCTGAAATTCAGCAGGTGCCCGCGCRTGGGAGCCTGTAGGGAGGCTTTTATCCATCAGCTATTTTGTAACAATAAAGTAACAGTTGGGAATTTATTATTTATTATTATAATGTCTGATYGTTGCGCAGAGATTGTTTTGTGGCTGCTGTTCTTTTAACAACGATTTAGCATCATTCCAGGTGAAAAGAGCTCCGCGAGCGAAAACCAGCACCGTCGACTGACCTCGGCACAACTTTTGCACTGGTTTGGGATGGCGCTTTCACGCTCGCCGTACGGAGCTGGGCAAAGCCCCCAGGCAGGGTCACTCGGACACTTTTCCACTTTCTCGGCGATCGCGCGTAGGCTTCTTCCAGGCCCGCTCCTGCAGAAAGGCTCCTCTGGCGGTTCGACCCCTTCGTGGGAGAGGTCCGAGCCCCGCAAGCGTTTCCGTAATGCCTGGACGCGGGAGAGCCTCGAGGGCGCGGAGGAGCCGCCGGGGCACGGCGGAGGAGGGAGCATCGCTCCTCTCCTCGGTTTCCGTCACCGCGGTGTTGGACCATTTCCCACCGACGTATTTACCCAGCGAGGTGACTACCATCTGTCTCCTCTTTATTAAAACACCGCAGGATTTTCCCCCCCTCCATGAGCCCTTGTCCTTGGGAGCAGGCGGGAAGGATGCGAGCGAGCTGCAGCGAGGGCTGGGAAGTGGGTCACGGGCTCCAGGAGCGCCCGGAGCCCGGCCGAACTGGGGCACGCCGTGAGCCGGGGCGCTTGCCGCCGCCGCCGCCAGCCCCCAGCGCGCAGCCGCTTGCTCCCCGGCGCCCCGCAGGAAAGGGAATTATTCGGGGCCGCGGCGCGCCTGGGAAAATCCTGCAAATCAGCTAAGCGTGCGCTGGGCTCCCCACTGCCCCGCTGCCGAGGAGCGAGGCCAGCCCGGGCCGGGCGAGGTGGGCAGCCCGAAATCAGAGCTGCTGCGAGGTTTTGGGGGACTCGGTTGATGAAGCCGATTTTGCGGAATTTAGGAAAATGCCCATTTCCATTGGGGGAAAAGAAAAGAAATGAATGATGCA
>NW_028186448.1:452626-484194 GCF_003343005.1 Rhea americana
CAGCTGCCTCCACCTCCCCGTCCCGCTCGCCCGAGGCCGGGTCCGCGCTCGCCCGGCCGGCAGCGCCTCCGCGGGCCGGGACCAGCCGCCGCCGGCCCCAAAGCGGAGCTTCCCGAGTTTTGCTCCTCGTCCGCCGCGGGCTGGGGGAGGCGCGGAGGGGGGAGACGGCAGCAGAAGGGGAGGGGGACGAAGGGGGTTTAATAGGCTCCGGTGACAGCGCAATGTCCACATTGGGAAAAGATTAATGACGAAAATTAATCGCATGACCTTTCTTTCGAGGAGCTGGAGGTGAGGCGAGCCATTAAAGCCTCTTATGTTGTAATTAACGTTTGAGGGGAGAAAAGACTGGCTTTAGAATGGATGTGATCATTTAATTAGGGTTATGCGTCAGTGCCACAACAGGTTCAGAGAAGTCATAATTTAACTATAGCTTTAAATTACACAGTCAGAAGGCGGATGGCAGGGTTTAATGGCAGGAAGGCGCTGCCACYGCCGAGCAGGGACAACAATTAAATAAACACCTCGGCCGGGAGCGGGAGCGGGCGCGGGGCGGCGGCGGCCGGGAGGGCATCCTCGCCGGGGAAGTCGCCGCTTGGGTTTGTTTGCAAGGGAAAAGCTATAAAACCCGAGCGGGGCAAACCTCGCGCCTCCTCCTTCCGGCRAGGCGCCGGCCCCGGAGGTGTCCCCGCCGAGCCGCCTTTCCAGGGCGCTGAGTCTCTTTCTCGGCCCGGTATTAATCCGCCAGCCCTGATTTCTCCTTCTTTCAGCCCAGCTAACAAAATGCCGAGAGAAGCGCCCGGTTTTTCCCCCAGTTTCGCCGCCGCTGCTGGAAGCGGGTCTCGGCGGCCCGCGGAGCGGCACCGGCGCGCCTACCTCTTTTTGGGGGGATTTTGGGGAAGGAAGACTGCGTTTGACTTCGGCGCGGGGAGCGGGCTCAGCAGGCGCGGGCAGGGGTATATCCTGGAGAGGAGGTGAAGGTGGATGTGTAGAGTCTCGGAAAATTATATGTGAGAAATGAGTGTCATGATCAAGTGCTGCATATTGGATGGATTATTAAGGTTCAAAATTAAAACATATACAATATTGCCGATGCCAAGAGCTCTCTAATCATAAATCAGTTCCCCTGACCCCTTCATAATCATGAGATTGCCCTAAAGAGCATGAGATTTTACATAATAATAAATGTGAAAGGGTTTTTTTTTTAATTGGCCTTCTGTTTTTTTGAGCTTGCAAGTGGCCACATTTTCAAACTCTTCTTGGCAATCCAAAGAATGTTTTATTTGTTTTTTAGTGAGGGTTTTTTTGTAATGCCATCTCTTTGTGAAAATACACTGTAGGAAAAAAAARCACAGCTCTCAGGAGACCCTTCACTGGCAGCGCTGCAAACAGGAGCGAAACCCCGAGCTCGCTGGCGACGATGCTGAACTCCCCGYGCTGCCCGGGCTGACGGAGAGAGAGAAAACGGCAGGTTGAACTCTGCAGATCCCATTTGGCTCTCCTTAACTGGGGGTAAATCGCCARCAGCTCTGCTGACTCCAGCAGGGGCAGCAATCCGGAGTAAATAATTCCCTGGATCTAATGCGTTGCTTAAAATCATCCTTATAAGCAGTATCAGCAGCGACGCTTGCCGCAAGTGAAGAAATTTCCACGTTCGTCTTTCTTTCATCATTCACTTTGTCCTTTCTCTCGTTTTCCCTAAGAGAGGGATTGCTATTACCGATATGTGAGTTTTACTTGGCTTTTTATGTGTTTCGCTCTCGGCGACGGCCCTGCTGCCTTCCCGCCGCGCTGTCGGGTTTAGGCGGCAAAGCGCTCGGGGACATCCTTGCTTCTGCTTGGGGACAGCCCCTGAAATTCTTGCAGCACGTGAAAACCGCGGAGGAACCCCCCGAATGCTAGCGTGTTATTAACTGTGAGCCCTGCAAAAGCTTTTCTCTGCTGCCACGCAGGGGCTGGATGCCTCTCGCTGAAGCGGAGCTGCCCCAGTTAGCACGAGCCAGGTTGTGACAGCAGCGCTGCCACCGACAGCCTCTCCGTGCCKTCAGCAGGAGCAGGCTCAGATCCTGGTGTCTGAATCCCGGCGTTGGTTTCATCTAGCATCAGAGTGGGCAAAAATGAAAAGGGAAGGAGGTGCACATCATCCCCCCCCAGCCTGTATTTTGCACACTTGCTCTCGGCAGAAAGGATCCCAGGTGGCAGTCACTGCACCCATTTCTGTGCAAAAAAGAGAAATGCCAWATTTTCCACCCTGTTCCTCACCCTCCTAGTCTCTGTGAGTCTGGATTTTTGCCAGACCTGCCCTGGGGCGGGGAGCGCTCGCTGCCACCCCGCCGCCGAGCTCCATTTCGGTCTCCTCCGCCGCTCGCACGCCGCGGCACCGGGCGCGCAGGACGCGAGCCTGCCTCCAGCGCCGGGCGGCCCTGGTMGCTCTGCAACTGCCGCAGCTCCCGCGGCTCCAGCCCCGCAGAGCGGGAGCGGGGGGAAGTCCACCCCTGCTCGGACTCAGCTCTGCTAAATCCAAGCCAAGCGCCATCCCGGGCTGCCTAAACCGAGGCCTCCTCTTGCCAGCGAGGCCGGACCTCCGTCTCGCACCTCCTGACTGGTCAGCAAGAGATTCACCCCAAATTGCTGCCCGGCACACAGCCAGCACCCTGACCTGACCCTATCCAAAATCCTTAGAGAGCGTTGGATCYTGGGGCCCTAACGCTCGGATCGCTTCTGGGCTGAGTTTTGCCACGAGCGAGCGCTCTGCAGCTCTGCCCCCGCGATTCCTGCGTGTGCGCTGGGTCTTCCTGCGGACGGGGGGGTCCGGGCAGCCCGGGCAGGACCGTGCRCGTGGCCGCGCCGGTTCCCCTGCTCTCCCGTGGGGTCAGTGCCGGAATACACAGACAGGACCCGGGGGCTGCTTCCTACGGGATAGAGGTGCAAATATCGCTTTTCTGCCCGTGCGACTAGAGCGGTACAGAGTAAACACCGAACCGCTCCGTCCTGGAGCCGGGGGGGCTTCATCTCCCCGGCCGCTGTGCGCTGGGCTGCGAGGCCCCACGAGCCCAGCACCCTCGCAGGGCAGCGAAGAGATGGAAACGACTTCTCTCCTTCACGGAGGCCTCGTGGCCTTAAAACTTAATAGTCTCTCAAATGCCGTAATGCAAGAGGGGACTTTTATGGACTCGACAAGGGATAATATTATTAAGGTGTGTTATGATATTAATTCCGATATTTCACGAGGGTGAAGAACGAAGCCCTTCCGCTGCGGCCCCGCGGCGGCCCTGCCCGCCGGACGCGGGGCGAGACGGGCCGGCGGGGAGGGAGCCGCGGGGCTGAGCGCCGCCGGCAGCGGGGAGCAGGCGGAGAGGGGCTTGGAAGGGAGAAACCGCCCGGCCGTGCGGGGATGCGGGGCCGTCCCGGGGAGGGGGAGAGGCTCGCGCGCGGTTCCCTGCTCGCCGCGGCGCTCTGGTTGCCCCTAGTTCAAGCTACGCGAGCCGGGATGTTGGCTTTGCACGGCCGGCTCCGAGAGGATGGACAGCGCTGCTCCGCGCTGCACGCCTTGGGGACGGGGCTCGCCGGCGCCGCGTTTGCCGAGCGYGCAGGCAGCTGCCCCGCCGGCTCCGTCCCGGCGACCCGAGCCGGCGCCGCTCCACCGCTTCCTTCCCTCCTTCCACCTCTTTCTTCTTCTCGCTGCATTTCCCTCATCCCCGTCTTTCGTTTGCCTCCTTTTTATTTCTCCGGGCCAAAGYGCCCGCTGGGGTTTTGGAGGCCGGCCCCTGGCCAGCCTCCGCCGTGTGTGGGCAACGCCAAACAAACACCCTGTAAATAAAGTGCCCTCTCTCACACACTCACATATTTTCTCCATTACCTCCGCTAATACTGTCTTTCTTCCCTCTTGAGTTCAATGTTGTTTTTTGTCTCTCTCCAACCCCTCCTCCTCCTCCTCCCCGCAATTTATTCCAGCTGTGAAAACCTTCCTGCCATCCCGCTGCCACACGGGCGGAGAGGTGAGTGGCAGCGAGCGAAGCCCCTCTAAGCCGCGGTGGCTAATCTATCCCACATGTGCACGCTGGCGGGCGTCCCGCCGCCGGAGCCCGCGCCGCTCCCGCCGGGATCGACCGCGGCCCAGGCGCTTCCCTCGCCGCGCCGCGCTCCTTTCCACCGCGTCTCCCCGATTCGGTGAGGTCTGCTGCGAAAGGGCAACGGGGAACGCGCGGGCTCGTTTGGCGCGCTCGTTTGGCTGGGCAGCCGCGGGCAGTTCCCCCTCGGCGAGCGGGGCGGGGAGCCCAGGAGTCCTGCGCCGCAGCGGGATGCGCTAACCTGTTCGGATCCCGCTGCGGATCCCCAGCGGAGCCAGGTAAAAGCAAACTAAACCCTCCGCATTATTGCAGTCCCAGGGCGCTGTGTTAGTCAATACCACGTCCTCGATCGTCAGCGCGGGCATGCCTGGAAACATCAGATCGTCAAATCCTTCCTTTCTCTCTCTTGTGCTTTTTTTTTTAATGCCTATCGAGGCTTTTGCAAAGTGAAGACGAGACGTGTTTTCGGCAGCGCAGGAGCCAAAGCGCCGTGCCACCTGCCAGGTCGGTCTGTCTGTCACGCGGAGCTGCCGGCACAGGCGACGCTCCGGCACCCCGGGGAAGGCTGGCAGAGCCAGCCCTGGAGACCTGGGGGGAAGAGGCGTGCTAAACCTTTAAAGACTGCTTTATTTAACAGGTAGCTTTAGTTAAGCGGTGGTTCCTGCTGGGCTATTTTCCCGGCTTCCCTCTAGACTCAACACCAAGCAAATAGACGGGARTTTGCCGTGGCGGCGAGGGGAGAGGCGCAATCCTCCCTCCGGGGCGGTCGCAGGCGGAAGCAGGACGTGCGCGTCAGCCCTCGCCCGCTGCTCGCCGCAGCCGCCGCCGCGCGTCCTGCGGCGCTCACCTCCGCGCTCGGTTTGCCCCGGAGGCTCCCCGCAAGCCCTGGCTGCTGAACCAGGGCCGATCTGGGGCTGTCGGGGATCTCCGCGGGCCCCRTCGCCTCGCTGTTCACCACCCGGGACTGCTTTTCCTCTCCCAAGCTGTGGTCCCAGCTGCACTTGGAGATGGGGATGCCCTCGAGGAGGCTGCGTCCTCGTGGTGACACCAGCTCAACCGGGAGGTCTGGAGCGATGAGCATGGCTGAGAAAGCCTATCCAAAATGAAGCGTCCGCTGGGTTTGAACCTCCACTACTGACCGAGACAGCTCCGCATGAAAACCACATCCATGCCTGTGCACACACCAACGCGGCAACACGCGCGGGSCAAGCACGCACCCTTGCCACCCTTGGTGACAAGTTACCCGTGCTAGCCCCAAAAGGCAGCAAGCCAGGTCTATCAATCAGATTTTTCTGACGTGCCTCTCACCTTGCTACTAGGGCTGCAAATGCAGAAAGAAGCCRGTCTCCAGTGGAGGACTAACCAGTGGGTGGGCTTCGTTGGGCTGTTTAGGTGCAACGTGTATTTTTAAATAAAGCTTTTGGAAAAGGTGGGAGAGGAATTGGTAAAACAAATAAACAGGAGGCCTGCTTAGTGAATCCACGGTCTGAGGCAGAGGGGATGGTGCGAGGATAAACTCCGGCTTGCCTCTCCTCCCCTGCCTTTTCCCGCTGTCCTTCCCCCTCCAGCTCCGCTTGGGCTTTGCGTGGGCAAGGTGGGGAGGTCGGAGCCCTTAGGCAAAACCTCAAAATCCCTGCAGAAAGCTGGCCACAAGCTGGGAATCCGCCTGCCCCGAGGAGACCGGCTCGTGCGAGGTGCGACGGCCGCGGAGGAGTCGCGCGACGTTTGGGTCTYTGCAGTGACGGGGAGCAGGGGCTGGAAAAGGAGCTCGGAGCCGGCAGAGCCGGGAAGCCGGGGCCGCGGGGACCCGGCCCGGGGACGGAGCAGGGCAGCCAGCCGCCGGGGATGTTGTCGGCCGAGAGGTGAAGGTGGGGAGAAGAAAGGAGAGTAGCGGCCCTGGATTTCCCGCAGATGTGTGGCGGGCCCGCGTGATTGATGGCATCTGTCTTCTGCTTTATTAAACTTGTGCAGCCATGTTCAGCCCGGGATTTGCAAGCGGCTTAATGAGCATTAGGGAAGAATCTTCTGGCAGGACGGAGAGATTTCAGGGGTTTGCCAAGCCGCTGGCAGGAAATGTCCTGCACGCGGCGGCGCGTCCGGCCGGGCTCCTCCGGAGCCCTCTCCTCGCTCTGCGCCCGGCACCGGCCCGGGGAAGCGGGTGCAACAGGTCTGGGGAAGGGGGCTGGCACCAGGCTTGGAGGGGGTCTGGTGCTCTTCAAAAAAACCCCACTTTTGTGCAAAAAGGCGGAACAAGCAGCTGGGCCCGCTGGCAAGAAGCGATGATGCCGGCTTTGGTCTGCCTTCTCCGTGCTGAATCCACACTCAGAGCTCGGGGGGAGCAACCCGAGCGGCCGGCCCTGCCCGGGGGCGAGCTGGAGGGAGAGCCCCTTTGCCGCGGGGCTCGAGAGGCACCTCGACGGCCGAGCTAACCCAGGGCGGCGCGGCAGCCAGCCTCGKGGCCGGGCTGGGCGCCCCGGGCGGCCGCTGCCTAGCCTTTTCCCCTTTTCCTAGGGGATTTTAGACCGCCGAGACTTCACGCCACGTGCCTGCTTTTCCCAGTTAAGAGTCGATGTGCGCGCAGGTGTGTGCATGACTGTATATACATAAATATAGATATATACGTAGTGTTTGTGTGTGTATCCATATGCAGACGGAGGGAGGCTGACATAGAAGTTTCCATTTGCAAACATTTGCTAATTAAAAATCTAATTAAACACCTAAGTTTCTCGGCTGCGGAAGAACACGGTGCCCTCGCCACGCCGCCCTGACCCAGGAAATGACTCCAGGGTGTTTCTAAGTTGATTCTCCGCTCACGTGATTGCGTAAAGCCGTCACCTGCATGGGTGTTGCACCTTCTCCCGGATATTGTGCTGCTTGCTGCATCACCTTAAAGCCTTGCTTGTCMCCGAAGGCGCCCCCGGACTAGACCCCGGAGCACGAGTTTGCTCCTTCCTCCGCCAAGCTCCCTCCTTTAATCCTTCACCTACGTCACTCGCCGCGTCCGCCCCGCACACGTCACCATCACAAGTCTCTGCACAGGCTCCGGCCTCCAAGGCATGACAAGCGTTTTGAAATGAGACCAGTTTGGTTTCTCTCCATTTGCCTCCTGATTTGGAGTGCTTATTAGGGTCTGTTTTTTTTTCTTCTTCTTCTTYTTTTATTTTTTTTTTAATTTAAGCCTTCTATCTTGGCCACAGTAGCAGGACACTTAATTTTCCTTTTTAAACGAAAGCCGAGAGACGTGGGTATCGATTCCACAGTGTTTAATTTTAAAGGGTTTATAAAAGAACCGAACGRGGATTTAGGAAGAAGCCGGCCCGGAACGGCGGGACGGTCCCGCGGCCGCATCCCCGCGCGCCCGGCGAGCGGCGGGATCCCCGCCAGCCCGGGAGGCCGCATCGGGAGCGGGTCCGGGGCAGCCGCGGGAAGGCGATTCCCGCCCCCCTCCCCATCCCCATCCCTGGCTGCCAGGGCAAATCCCGCGGGGAGGCGGCTGGGCACGGCGGTACCGGCCGCGGGAACTCGCGCCCGCCCCGTCCCTCCTGCCTCCGCGCTGCCCGCTCCTCGCGGAGCCTCTCCCCTGCCCGCCTTCCCCTCCAGCTCCCTCGTTTTTCTTATTTTAATTTTTTTTTTTTTTTTGCGGAGATTCCTCCCCCCCCTTTTTTTTTTCTTTTCCTCGTGGTGCCTCCTTTTGTCAGAATTAGTCAGGCCTGAGCTGCCTCCGCTCCCCGAGGAGACCCTATTTCACCCTGCCCAAAGTTCACCGCCTTGTCAAACCGAGCTAATCTCCCACCGAGGCGGGGGGGGGGGGAGGTTTTCCCGGCTCCCGCCTGAAAAGACCCCGCTCGATAATACGGCTTTTGTTCCAGGACAGTGGGAGGGGGCTCGGCGGGAGCAGTGAAAGATGGGGGATATTAAAGGAGCAGGTGAAAGACATGCGTCTTCAGCAGCCGCAGATAAGAGCCGACCCCCCCCCCGCTTCTAATCTGACTGAAGCTTATTATCTTACTGCCACAGTCATTACTATTAATATTAAATGCAAAAAAAAAAAAAAGAAAAAGAAAAGAAAGAAAACCGCGTGAGACAACAACCCGAAACAGTCCCCGTGTCTCGCCAGGCCCCCTCCGCCCCCGAGCAGCTCCCCTTTCCCCCTCGGCGCCGGTTCCCTTCGGGCCGGTTCCCCGCGGCGCTGCACGGCGCCGGAGCGGCCCTGCGCCCGCTCGCACGGGGGGTCCCGGCGGAGCCGGCGGGCGGGCGGCTCCGCTCCCGGCGCAGCAGCGGGTTGCGGCGTGAGGACGCTCTCGGCGCGTGGGTTTGGCAGCGTCCAGCAGCCGCCGGCTCTGCACGGAGGAGCCCGGCGCCCTCCTCGTCCCCAGCCCAGCCCAGGGGCTGAGCCCCGCTCCCGGGCGCGGAGCCCGTCACTCCCCAGGCTCCGAACTGGCCCAGGACACGAGAGAGACGGGGCTGAGCTCCTGGCACACCAGTCCAGTCCTTATCGGGAAGGGGCTAACGAGGCCAGGACCTTGTTAAGCACCACTAAATGCCACGTGTCTTCCCTTTCATGCGTCGACCACATCTCCTCTCCATAGCAGGTCACAAACCATCTTCCTGCGTCTAACAAACACATTTGCTTCTACGTCTACACGTCTGCTTCCACACCTGCATGTCTACCTCCACACCTACACGTCTACCTCCACACCCACATGGCTACCTCCACGTCTACGTGTCTACCTCCACATCTACATGTCTGCCTCCACATCTACATGTCTGCCTCCACGTCTACATGTCTACCTCCATGTCTACATGTCTACCTCCACATCTACGAGTCTACCTCCACACCTACATGGCTACCTCCACGTCTACGTGTCTACCTCCACGTCTACGTGTCTACCTCCATGTCTACATGTCTACCTCCATGTCTACATGTCTGCCTCCACATCTACACATCTGCCTCCATGTCTACGTGTCTACCTCCATGTCTACATGTCTACCTCCACATCTACAAGTCTACCTCCACACCTACATGGCTACCTCCACGTCTACGTGTCTACCTCCATGTCTACGTGTCTACCTCCACACCTACATGGCTACCTCCACACCTACATGGCTACCTCCATATCTAATGCACCTGGCCGTTTCATTGCCTCACTGCTTGGATGACTGGGGACCTCCTAACTCCCAGTCTCCGTTGCCCTGGGAGGACGAGCTCTTCCTAGTTCGCCTTGGCACCAACTGGGCTCCTTTACCTTCAGTGGTTCTTCTCCATGCCTGGTGGCTATTGCCCCTCATGCACTTTGTATAAGGGCTTACAGGTCCGTTCCCAAACCCCACCAAAGTCACCGTGACCAGCCAACCAACGAAAAGGCCTCTGAAGCGCCAACTGATGATGTTTCTCCTGCCGGCTGCCGCGGCTGCACCTGCGCGAGGCGGGCAGAGCCGGGCCCCGGGGCCCGAGCAGGCTTTCCCAGGGCGCCGGGGCTGCCGGCCGCGGCGGGAGAGCTCCCGCGGGGGTGAGGCACCAAGCAGGAATGTTTGCCGCGGCCTCCTTCCCCTACAGTAAACATGAACGGATGACCCCGGAGCGACAGGCTCGCGTTGAAATAGCCTGCCCGCGCGCTGCGGAGCCGTGGGAACGCAGCGGCGGTTACGTCACGCCGCCGGGACGCCGCGGCCCCGGGGACCACGCGCGGGAGCGAGCGGGCTCCGGGCACGCCGGCTGCTCCCGCGGACGAGCCGGGCGGCAGCCGGCGCGGCCGGGTGCTCTGCTCCCGCGCGCGGAGGCCCGGGACCGACGGAGGCGGGTTCTCGGCGGCGGCGAGCAGATAATGTGGTTTATTCGTTAAGAGCGGCTGGCTACAACGTGCCGAACTGACAATTGCATTAGCTAAGGTGCATCAGAATATAACTCATCCTCCAAAATCTACAGGCTGCAAACCGGTGCATAAGGGAACAGTGTTTGCCCGGGCGATAGGGTGCTCCCGTGAGGATGAAACCTCCAGAAAGAAAAGGCCTGATAATTGCAATAAATAAAACACATTTCAAACRACCTAACACAGCTGTATAACTTCACCCTCCTACAGGCAGAGAAAATGCACCGCGTCAGTGTTACGGGCCCCACACTGTTATCTGTTTAGGTACTAAATGTCTACGGMCGTTTCTTCTGCGCTCGGCACAGCTGACCCGGGAGGTCGCGGGTGATTCTGGCGTTCTTATTAAGTCATATCGGAGCGATGACTTGTTGTTTAGTTTCAGACCAATGCATGTTTTCATAAAATTAGTCCATTTAAGCAGAGAAGGAGGCCATAATAGTATCACGCATGCCAGCAATTTTCCACTCCTGTTTTTCAAAGCTAGGTACATTTTTCTTTTGCTCTAGACAGCCTGAATGTGCTGTTCCTTATCTAATCTCGTATTGATGTGTCTGTTAGACAAGGTATGCAGCATGTGTCGCTTCTCAATACTGGCATTCAGGACCAGCAAACTGCTCTGGAGAGGCTATTAATATTTTTGCATTTCGTACTGCATAAGAGTTTCTATTTGTAGATCTTAAAGCACTTAGTTAGTTCATTATTCTTCCCGTTTATAAAACAGCAATAAGTAGTGTCTATAGAGACAGGCCAGCCTTGGACACACACACGTGAAACCACATCAAGTCAAGGGAAAAGACGGCAATACCATATCCATAACGATAGCAGCGGACTAAACAGCCCCCAAAATAAACCTAATTCCCCGCGCCGCATTAAGCATTGCCTGATAATGCTCAGCTCGCAACAGGCAGGACGCCTGGCGCTTCACGAGGCAGAGGCTATTCCCGTCTTAACGAGTATTAATTAAGCCTCTGAGGAGGGATATTTGTTGTATCTTTTGCTCTCGACGCAACAAAAATAATTCGAGGGAATTGCAGGAGTGCACAAATTGCTGCGCAGGCGCGAGCAGCCCGGCGCTGCCGGAGAGCCCGCGGGCCGCGCGAGGCGGCGCCTCCCTTTCGGAGACGGGGGGTTTTCCTGCAATTCCAGCACAGGAAAATCGGGAACCTGTCAAATCCCCGCGGGAATGAGGGTTTCGCCCCTTGGCTTTTATCGCGCGCTGCGAGAGGGCAAAGCGAGCGCCCTCCCCGGCGCATCCGCCGGCCGAATTTGGGTGCGCGCATCTGCGTTTCGGCGGCCAGCTCAGCAACCTGATTTTCTAACTGATCCTGGGGGAAAAGGGGGAGGGAAAAAAGAAAAAAGAAAAGCAGGAAGGGGGGGGCAGGGATGGTGGAGTTTGTAAAAGAGCAGGGTTAAAAAAAGATGGAGAAGAAAGTTTTCTGGAAAAAAAAAAGAAGAGAAAAAGGAAAAGTAGCTTCACCAAGTGACACTTAATTCAGAGCTTTTACTTTGGCTTTTCCACCTCGGAAGCATGAAAGCAGCTAAATTAGCAAAACAGAAGTAAACTGTTGACTGCTTCATTGCAGGATTAAGTGTGATAAATGGAGGTTTTGTTCAGCCTCTGTCCAGATGTTGTGTCTACGCTGGGTGTTTTTTTTTCTTTTTTTTTCCTCCTTCTTCTTCTCTCTCTCTCTCTCTCTTTTTTTTTTTACATTCTTGGCCTAAGGCCCATATATATTTTGGATACTGCAGGGAGTATATAATATCATTGGAAAATGATGTGGTCTGGTAACCTTTTAAATAACATTTCCTCCCTCCTCTCTTTTCTAATAGTTTGTTTTTCTTTCCATGTTTTCCTTTTATTGGGGGGAAATTTTTTTTGGAAATTAATGAGGGCAAAGTTTGAAAACAAACAAAACAAACAGCTCCCCCCACCCCCCGAAACCAAAGCAAAAAAACACACTATTTCCCTCTCTGTTTAGGGGGGGAAAAAAAGAGTTAAGGGACTTGTAAGGGCGCAGCCTAAGGATGTGTTTGGGACTTCTATTTTTTTTTTTTCCTGTCTAGAAAACCTTCCTGATTATTTTTTAACATTCCCAGTGCACTTGGCCAGGCTGCATTCGGGACAGCAGTTTCAGTTCCTCGCTCTGTTTGTGTTGTCAGAGCCTCCCACCCCGAAAAGCTCTTTTTTCTTTTACTTTTTTTTCCCTTTTTCGGGGGCTGGCGTTTGGGCAGTCGGAAGTACCTGCCGCTGGAGCCCGCCGGCCGGCCTTTCCCGCGTCGCCAGCGGCRGCATCCCGCAGGAGCTGAGACCTCCCGATTGTGCACGAAGCCCAGGCGAAGGGGGCAGCTAGGAGGATTAGTTAGATTTAATATTTAGACCTGGCTTCGGGGCAGCCTCAGCGGCCCTTATCCGTTCCCGCTATCCGAGCGCGACGCAAAGGCCGAACCCGCTGGCTCCATCCCGTTTTTGGGCGCTTTTGCCCGCCCGCGCCTGGGGCAGAGCCGGCGCAGCATCCGCGGTGAGCGCGGGAACCATCCCGGGCTACGGCAGCGCCGCCGGCACCGGCATCCCCGGCACCGGCACCAGCATCCCGGGCACTGGCATCGGCATCCCGGGCACCGGCACCGGCATCCCCGGCACCAGCATCCCGGGCACCGGCACCGGCATCCCGGGCACCGGCATCGGCATCCCCGGCACCGGCATCGGCTGCACTCGAGGGCAGCGGTGCACACGGGGCGGGGGTGCACGCGGGCCAAGCCCCGGCGCCAGGGCCTTTGATTTGCTGCAAAGCAACCTTAAACAAACCACCAAAAAAAAAAGAAAAAAAGAAAAAAGTGAGAATTTCAGAAGATAAAAACGCAGAGCGGCAGCCGTTCGCAGCCGTAAACACCTTGGAAAGTCGCTCTCAATTTTTTTCCCTCCCCGCCACCTCCCTGCCTCCCCTCCTCTCCCGCTCCCTCTTAAGGTAGCAGCGCGGGAGCTTTGCCAAAACATTGCGGTCCCGCGGGGAAGCTTTGCTCTCACTGAAAGAGCCCTTGCGCCTGCCAGCCCAATTAAAACAAGGCGAAAGGCAAGCGGCATCTGGAATTGCGCTGCCGCTCACAGCCAAGTCACAATTGTTTAGTCTGAAAGCCGCTGCGGGCGGAGCGGGGCTGGCTGCCTGCGCAGTGGCCCCCACATCTGGATTTGCGGCTAGACAGCCTCTTTGGCTGCAGTCCTGCGTGCATGTGCATTTTTAACTTTAGGATATGCTGACAAGTTAAGAAGTCAGAAAGTCAGTCACAGTAACGGCCTCCGCGGCCCCTTCCTCCCTCCGCCCCTTTCTAACGCACACCCGCAGTTGCCTAAATACAATTTTTCTGACATCCTTTCATCTGGAGAGAGTTTCTTCCCCTTCCCGCCTGCCGCTCGGGTCCCCGATGAGTTACGCGAGCTGAGCCAGCGCCGGCGAACAAAAAGGCTTCTCTTTGGCGCGGGCTGCGGGGCCCGTCGGTGCCGCCGCCGGGCACCCGCCGGCGATGCCGCGGCAGACGGCAGAGCCTTTGCAAGGCGGCGGTGCCGCTTTCTGCGTGACGTTTTAAAGCTTTTGCCTCTGTTTTTTCTTTTTCTTTTTTAACTCCAGAGCCCTGGCGGTGGTGACGATGGTGCCGAGATCCCGAGCGCCCCGGCTGCGCGGGTTCCCCTCCGCAGAGCAGAGCTCGGGACTGACCAGCGCTTTGGGGTAGTTTTGCATCTAGGTTGGTTTCTCATCTAGAAAACCCGTAGCCAACCCCTCACCMTGGCGTCAGGCCGCGTTGCTCGCTCTCTCAGCCTGTGCTTAACCGGCCCCCAGAAACGCGGGGAGCCCGGACCCCCCGGCTCCGCGCGGAGTCGGCCCAGCTCTGCCGGGCGGCTTCGCGGCGCCGGCTCCGGGACGGCCGGCGCGCTTGCGCGTGCAGCCGCGCGTCGCTCCCAAACTGGTTTAGCAGCTCTGCGGGGTGAGTTATGTTGTTTCGAAAGGCTCCCGAATACACGTCGTTCGCAAAGCTCTCCTGGATAAATAAATACCAGCGTTTCTCTCCTGACCTTTACTCTTTTTGCCGGCTTTCTCCTAAACGCGGAGCACGGGAAACGGCCTTGTCGCCGTGCCGCACCGCCGCAGCCGGGCTCCTGGGGAACCGTCTTCTCCATCCTCCTCCCTGCCGGCGCCGCGGAGCCAGAAGCGCCGGAGCTTCCCCTGCCTGGAGCAGAGGAGAGGCCAGCGGAGGGACGGAAAAGCCAAACCCTCCATGCCAGCGGCCCCAAATGGCGTGCGAGGCCTCCGGCTGGCTCGAACGCTGGACGAGCTGGAGAGCTGTGCGTGAGAAAAAAAAAAATAAATACTCGTTTAGCAGTAAAAGAAAATAAAACCTCTCAGAGCACAGGCCTGACCGCAGCCTTGGCGTTGCCGGTGCAGGAGCAGACCCTCGTCCTCGGCTCGCGCGGCGCAGACCCCAGGGGTGCTGGTGACGTGCGCCTGCCCGGAGGCTGTTCCTGCCGTCGGGAAGCAGAGCCGGCTATCGATACCTGCCGGATTGACGGCTGGGTAAACTCGCCTTGTTTACCCGYGTGGGTGTCATCCTGACAACAAGCTGGTCCCTACCTGAGTGTGTCACAAGCCAGGGAGGACTGTAAATACGGAATGACACGGCGGGCTGCAGAGCCCGGCGCCGCTGAGCGCCCGGGAGCAGCTTCCTCCTCTTCGCGGCACGTTGCAGCGTAAGCAAATCGAAYGCTCGGTCGTCTCCTTGGAAAGCACGGGAGAAAGCACCGTGAACTGCTTTAGAAAAAGGAGGCAACGTTTTACCTTGTCCAGGGCTTGCAAGGTCTTCGGGGCAAGGACCGTCTTTGCTCTGCATTCGCCCAGCACGGCCCTGGCGCGGACACGTCCAGCGGCGCTGAGCCGGAGCCGCCGGCGTAGGAYAGGGATGCGGGACAGCCGAGCCGGCTGGCCGCGGTCCCCCTGCAGCTGCGGCCACGGCAGGAGCCCGGCTTTCGTCTCGCCGCATCCTTTCCTTTCCGATGAGCGAAAGTCGTAGCTGTGCCAGAGTTTCTTAATTGCACCATCGCGGTGCCAGCTAAAACCCGTGACTGGTGAAATTAGCTTGGATTTCAGCAGCAAGGCCGTGGAAGCCCACAGGAAGAGCCCCATTACCTTGAACTGACGTGGGCACGGGTGAGAGCAGGATGTGCCCCCTTCTCCCACCGGTCCCCCCGGCCGTGGTGAGGGGACCCAGGGTGCAGCCTGCAAGACCTGCTGGAAGCCATCCATCCCCTCAGCCTCTCAGACCTATCTGGGAAGAAAACAGAGCCAGATTTTTTCTTCTCTCCCTCTCTGCAGCCTTTTGGCCATGATGTCTTGTCAGCATGGGCTCAGCCCCAGCTCAGGAGTTTTGCTTCCTGGAGCAAATCTGAGCAGAAGTGATGGTCTGCTCAGGAAACTCTTGTGGGCTGATGGCAGAGCAGCGGTGAGGGCATCCGTATCCCACTCCCCAGCACGTGCAAGCAAGATGAGACATGGGACGTGGGTTGGAGACCCAGGACGCGACAGTCTTCTTCCACGGTGCCCCGGTTCAACCCTCCATCCTGCTCCCGCTGACATGAGCTGACCCTRCCAGGGCTCAGGAGGCCTCAGCTCTGCTCATGGCAAACCAGTTTAACAAACCCTACATCTGAACTCGTGTGAGAACCTCTAGATTTGGTCAAAACTTGGAGCAACCATTGCACAGCAAAAGGCAAGGGTCTTCTAAAAGCACTTTCAATGTGCCTTGTCCCGTTTTCCCCTCTCATGCAGGAGTCAGAAGCAGCAGAGCAGCCTTGGTGGAAGCAGGGCCATCTAGGTTTTAAACTCRGGTCCCGTTCCTCGCGTTTGCTTCCCAAGTGTCCTTGAGCTCATTCTTTCCCTTTGCCTCAGCTTTCCTGTCTGTGAAACGGGGGTGAAAGCACACAGCAGACATAGAGCACTTCGGCCCGTACAGATGTTTTCACCACTACCTGGCAGCAACTCCGATGTCCCTCCTTTTTTGCCAGTGGTGGAATGAAACCTGCTTGGTGAACCAACGTGCGAGAAAGCGGCTTGCCCCATGGAGGGGCTGAGCTGCCTGCCACAAGCTCTGCTGAGAGCCCCTAGAAATGCATAATCTCACGGAGGCCCACAGCGRCTGCTGAGATGAAAAATTTCACGGGAGTGACGTGCGATGCGGGATACCAGCGCAGCRCGCTGGAGCCCACGACCAGCGGTGGCACGTGGGGCAGGACCGGGGAYGAGAGCTCTCGTTGACTGCTGCCTCCCTCGTCCCCCCTGCACCCATGCCGCACGCACGCACGCACGCACACACGCACACACACAGAGTTTCTGGGTTTATTTTATATTTTCCCTTGTAAAGATTTGTGTCCGTGCTGTTCTCGTATCAAAGCCAGCAGTGGCCCCTAGGATAAACATGCGGTCAGAAGACAGAAAACTCCAGGCTAAAACACTATTCGTTTCACCCATAGCAGCATAAACTGAGAGGCTTTTAAGAAGGGCGAATGGTTTTCAGTAAATCTCTCATATCAGCAGAAACCTTTGAAAGAGTTTGTTTAAAGGCTGTGGAGATAAACAGCCCGGCCAAGTGTTTGTTTAAGATGTATGTACTCTGTGTCGACTGGTAGGCTGGTATTTATATCAAGAGGGGGAAAGGAGAGCTAGATCTTTTTGACCCTTTGCGAGCTACAACTGCATGAACTTGGCTGTCTGAAGAGCTGGGTGTCACGCAGCGCCGAGGGACGCGGCTCGGGGCAGCGCCGGGCGGCGGGATGAGGACGGGCTTTGTGCGAGCKTGAGCATTTCTGTGCTGCGTGGAGGCGCGCGGAGGTCCCGGCTGCGATCGCCGTGCTAGGCACCGTATAGATAAATGTCTGCTAGGGATTCCCTGCCTTGGACAGCTTGCAATCTAAATAAGTGCAGCTGGGGAAAGGGGAGAAAGGAGGTACGCACGGCACCATTGGCCAGGCGGGCGAGCCCAAGCCCGGCTTGCCCTCGGCCGTGTAAGAGCCTGGGGCTGCCGGGGAGCGGGAAGTGCATCACCCGAGTCCCACTGCCATGCCTCCACCTGCAGCTGGAAACGGCCTTTCAGCAGCTAGCGAAAGCTGAACTGGATAAAGGCGTGCTGCATTTCGGGCAGCAATGGCTTCAGGGCAGTGGGCCTGGATGTGATTGGCAGTGTGCTGGTGAGACCAGGCTGTCCTAGGAGAACTGAGGTGCCTGGGGAGATGAGGAGGAGGCTGGAGGGCTCTTGCTCCACCTCAGAGGAGCAGCAATGCCAGCATAGGGAAGTACCCTCCTGATTTTTTTTCTTCATTGCTGGTCCAGTTTAGCTCTGGAGAGCCAGCTTTTCCGGCTGTCTTAGCCACGTACGTGCTCTGAGCATGRGGGCTTTGCACCTGTGGATTCTTGTGCCACTGGCCTGTCCTGCACCCAAGCAAGGGAGAGGTTTGGGGAGGTCAAASTGCCCTCACTTCAGCAAAGAAAGGAGAGGGGAGGCTTTCCCGGTGGCCAGCTGGTTCTGTTGCCCTCTCTTTCAGACCTGCCCTGTAGACCATCTGGATGGCTCTTTCCCCCTGAACAAAGTGTGGATGCTTAGCAGCCTGCCTCTGGGAAGGAGATGCCTTCAGGAGGGGTTAGTGGTACTTCTACTCCTATATGACCAGCAGCAACGCTTGGCCCACCTCCTGGAGCGGGCAGGCTGGAAGTATCCTATCGGCTGTGCTAGGCAYGCTAATAACCATGGTAGCATCTTCCCCTGTCCCAGGAGATGCCAGGGGCACACKCAGATCTTCCCTGTGCACTCGCTGCTTCTCTGCGCTCCCAGGGCAGATCCAGCTCAGAGCTTCCTGCCCGTCTGCTGGACGTGGGAAGTGAAGGGAAAATGCTTCAAACCACTCTGTCCGGTGGAAAATCGTACGTAAGGGTTAAGCCCTCAGTTGGTTTAAAGCTTCTTAGCACTGACATCAGTGGAGYAGCACCAACTCACACCAGTCGATCTGGCCCAGAAAGCATGTTGCAGTCCAGCTGGGGCAGCACGATTAACGCTTACAGGCCCTGCCACGGGCTATCCCGGGCCAGCTGGAGCAATGGGTCTCAGCCTTGACGTTGCGTTTCCTTGGAAAGACGGAGCCTCCCTCCCCGCCGCGGTGTTTACGCCCTGCGGGGCAGCGTGTCGGCACCGCGGGTCGTAACTCCTCGTGTGATGGATGAGTGCTGTGTGCGGGTGCATCCCGACGTGAGCCCAGGAGCGCTCGAGCTGCGAGGCGGAGCCTGACGTCGGTAGCGAGCCCCAGAAGCCRTAGATAGGGAAGAAAATCCGTGCAATAATTGTACCTGATGCTTTATAGCCAGAAGAGTCTGCAAGATTGCCTCCCCTAATCTGCTGCATCCTGGGTCGGCAGCCAGGGCCCGGCTCTCCCAGGCACGCTGTGGATYCAATGGCAGTGCAAATCCCACAATTTCCAAAGAAAATTCCGCACTCAAATAGAATGGAAACATCTTTTCCTTCTTTTTTATTTCTTATTTAGCGTGAAATGGAATTCAGAAGGGRAAAAAAACAGTTATCCTAGGCTGACTGGGGCGTTATTTACAAAAAAAAATTTGACCATTCAGTTCCAGCTTTGAACTTTTAAAATTATTGCCATATTTCTAAATATTGGAGGCGCTAAATGTTCTTCAAACAAATCCTTTCAAAAGTGACCCCTTTCGTCCTCCCCGGTTTCTGAGATGCAAAACCAGGACATCATCAGTCAGCTTCCATTTCCTTATTTCTGCTATAAGATATGGCTAAAATTGACCTATTTTTGAAATGTTTGGATTTGGTCCAAACTAGGAATTTTTGATGTATTTACTAACATCACTCATGAACRTTGAAATCACGAGGCTATCTAGGCACCTCGGCGTTCGGCGTGGAAATCCTCATTTAAGCCCTCCTGCAGATTTTAACATTCAAAACGMGTTTGGGATGAGCAAGAGAGCCAGCTTTGCCAGAGCCTGGAGTCGGCGTTTCTCACCGAGTCCTGGAAATATTGCCTTGGAGAGGGTGCTGTGAGCAGGTCAGCCTGCCCCAGGCCATCGGGTCTCCCTTGCTGGCGATGTCCATCCATTTAATTGCTTCTCTTAAAACTCCTTATGAAAAGGATTGTGCCCTCCCTCCGTAGTGCGTTGCAGTGCTTTCATGCTAAGTTTTCCCTARCAACTCACTGCAAACTTCTCTGCTGCAAGCGAAACCCGTTTCTTCTCCTCCTCTGCTCGGGAACGGGAAGAACGATCGATCCCTGTCGTCTTCGTGCGACCTCTTATACACCGTTATCATCTGCCCCCTTGGCCTCCTCGGGGCTAGACTAAACAAACTCCGCTCCCCCGCTCTCTCCTCGCGGGTCGCGTTCTCCAAACCTCTTATCGTGCCTTTTCTGCTCTTCTTTGAACTCCTCCAGTTTGCTGATACCCTGCCCAGCGTCTCCTCTTTTTTTTTTCTTTTTTCTTTTTTTTTTTTCGAGGTAGCAACGCGTTGGCTCACGCCGACGTCGCGATCGTGGCAACCCCGGCTCGCGGCTTTGGACGTGCATGCCGTCCCCCCGCCCCGAACGGCGGCCCTGCTCCACGGTGCTCTTGCAGGCGTTGCACGTGGACTTTCCGCACGTAGCCCGGCTCGCCGCCAGAACCACCGACGAGCCGCGCGCGGGCTGAGCGCCACCCCTCCTCCCGCAGCCCTCAGCAAGCCCTTTGGCTTTAGCCGATAACGCCCGGCGCGGCTTCCCACCCCGCGGGACGGTGGTTTCCTCTCGAGGCCGCGTCACCCGCGTTCGCTGGCGAGACTGCCRGGGAGGCAGCCCGCGTCACGGCCGTGGCTCTCCCCCGCCCCGGGGCCGGCCGCCCTGTCCAAGAGCGAAGTTGCCTTGACGCGGTGGTCCAGACAAGCCCGTCCCGTCGTTATCGTCTTTCAGTTCCTTACCARTTCGTTGGTTAATAATCTATTTGTGTGCTTTGCTGAGTATCAGTTCAGCCCTGCTCGTGCCCTCCCCGCTTTTTAGCCGTAGGTGTTGTGATCGGCCCTTCCAGTCCCCCAGGAATTCACCACCCGAGTTCCTGTAGATGCAAACCCACGGCCCAGCGAGGACTTGAGTCGGCCCTTGCGCACGAGAGGGAGCCGGGCGGGTGTCTCCTAGCCCGTCCCCCCTTGCACTTGCCCCATCCGGAGCAGCGGCGGGGCCTGACGGGGAGTTTCTGACCCGGCAGGCGTGGGGCTCGGTGCTGAAACAGCCGCCAGCCGAGCTGCGGCGGTGATGGAGCCTTGGGCGCACGCAGCTCGGCGTGGCTTTGGTGGCAGGGTGCTGCCGCAGCGGGAGAGCGATGGAGGCCGCCTCCTGGCAGCCTCGCTCCGTCCCCGCTCSGCTCCTCGCCCTGCCCGCTGCCTTGCGGTACACTAAGGAGGWGAATCCCGAGAAACAGCTTTCCCCGTTCGGTGGGAATTTGGACCTTCGTGGTTGCTCTTGCAGCTCGAAAGACGCCCATTCCCCTCTCCTGCCGGGTCCCCCTCCASCCTCTTCTGTTCTCCGCGCAGAGGAAAACCCTGTGCAAGACACTGCTTTAAACCCCAGAAGCCAGCGCTTTTCTCGTCAAACCTCGGCTCTTYATCCCTGCCGCCTTTTGCTGAGCGCGCAGCCTGTAATTTCCCYGTCAGAGCCCAGCAGCAGGTCAGTGTTGTGACTGACTGAGTGAGGATCGCTCCCTTAAGGGTAATTACACCAAATTYCCTTTTGAAGGACGGCTTTCTCTGGGTATGATACAAGGAACCCGCTTTCCCCCCTCCGCTTATATCCACGAATTCAGCGGCTGTCACCGAGCGCCTGGAGCCTCCCGGCTCCGAGGTGAGGCGCTGGGGAGCGCGGGGCGAATCGCCCGCGCCGGGGCCGAGCGTCTCCCGAGCGCGGCGGCGCCGCGGGAGAAGGGAGAGCTTGCTGCGGACCCTCGGAGACCTCGGAAGCGGAGGCGGGACCTCGGCCTGCCGTGCCGACGTCTCGGCGCGCGCTCGCTCTCCGTTTCCCTCTCCACCCGGGTGGCATCGCGAGGCCTCATCCGTTACTTGCCGGCATCTCGCCTGCTCCTGTGGGCTCGCCCACCGTGCGTCCAGGAGTCACTCATCAACAACAAACAGTTAAAAGGAAGAAAATAGGCTGGAAATATCAATGCACTTTGGTAACAATAAACCCCGCTTTTAATTTATGCTAATATGTAGGGTTGTGGTGACAGTAAGAACAAAATTACAGAGTGGCTTTCTAGCTGGTAATTATCCCTCCATTTTCGTTGCTCGGGAAGATGGACACACAATTATGCTCTCTTGCTGTATATTAATACGGATTCTTGACATCTTCAGCAGACCTGGAGCTGTCATCGGGCTTTTTGTCTACTTTAATTGAAAATTAATGGTTACTGTGTTACCACGGAAACCGTGGCAATGGACGCCAATAGCGCTCACATATCAAACAGGCACTGGTGGCATTGTCTGTCCGTGTTGACCTTGAAAGTTAAAAGAAAAACTTAAATAAAAAAAAAAAACAGGGAGAGAGGGGTAGGAAAGCAGAAGAAAACCTTGCAAAGGGAGGGCTGGATACGGTGAATCGAAGATGGGGAAGAAGGGGAAAAAGACGGATCCGACGGAAGAAAAAACTTGGTGCCTTTTGTATTTTGAAGGGGGGAAAAGGAGCCTCAAACCGAGAGCGGCAAAGCGGAGAATTACGCCTGAGCGCAGAAGCGCTGCGGGCCGCGGCGCGAGCGGCTCCCGCTGCATCCTGCCGCCGCGCGGCTGCCGGGCGCGCGTGGGGCCGGAGACGAAACAAAAGAGCCGGGAGGAGGGGAGGGGAGGACCGGGAAAAAAAAAAAAGGAGTGTATGTAGGGGGGAGAGAAATAGGCTGGAGGAAAGAGAGTCCGGATTTGCTGTGCCTGGAAATACGGCCTGAACGGTGCGCGGTTGCAGAGCCCGCGGATTAGAGGAGGCAGCCGGTGCTCTGGAGAGTGTTTGGGGCCTGCCACGGCCCCGGCGGCGAGACGCGGCGGACGGGACCCTGCAAATCCCCTTCCCTCCCGGCCAGATAAGAGCGGGGAGCGGCGGTGCCGGGGCTCTGGCATCGCTCACGGGGACCGGGCAGCYGGAGGGCTGAGACCCTCAGGCACCGCAGTGTGGGGCAGGACAGGGATGGGAGCTTTTCTCCTTCGAGGGACCCCCATTTCGGCTAGATTTCGGCTTTGGCGGTGCTCGCCGAGCCGCGGGCTGGGCGATGCYGGCTTGGCCGTTTCGCAGGTAGCTCTCCTGTTTTGCCTCCCCTCCTGGCTCTCCGTGCAGTTAGAAGACGGGTGGGATCATAGCCGGGAATTTGGACCTCTGGGTCCCGTTCACACTGGGGTTGGCAAAGCGAAATGCCTTGAACGTTAGTCAGCCCGGYACCGGGCTGGGGAGAGCCGCACCGGTCCGGCGCGTGGCACCCGGAGGAAGCGCGCTCGGGGGCACAAGCGGGAGCGAGTGCTCCCTCGACACGTGGTGGGAAACGAGCCTGACRCCTTCTCCATCCCTCCCGACCCAGCACACGACCCGTGGCTTGTTCAGGCTCCATCCGCGCCCGCTAATCCCTGGTTTCTTGCTGCAGCGTCTGCAGACCTTGCCGCAGCCCCGTGTCTATCCGGCCGTCTGCCTGCAGCGGGTCCCGGCTCCCCGCGCCCACACGAGCTGCGTAACCCAGCGGCTTTTCCTCCTCTTTTCCAGCTCTCTTGGAGGCTCTCGTGTTCCYGCTTTCCCCACGCTCCAGCCCCTGCTAAAAGGCAACTGGCTCCTGTTTCCCGTGCACGGCCAAAGCCGCCTTAGAGCCGAGGTGACTGTCCCGGACTTGCAGCTGGGAAGACKGTTGTGTCCATTGCACCAGCCTGGCAGGAGGGCGGGTGGGACCCGCCARCGAAAGGCACGGTGGGGCGTCCAGGAAGGAGCGGCGTTTGGTCGGGAACGGGGATGGGAATTTCAGGAATCCCTGGGGACAGGTAGGTAGCTGTCTCCAAGGGGAACTCGCTGCCTACGCCCGGGCTGTGCCGCTTAGCGCCTCCGCCCGCGCGGGAAGCGGCGGGACGGCGTTTCGGCAGCCCCGCGCGGGGTCCGCGTCCGGGCCGCGGCTGCGCGGGATGCAGCGCGCGGGACGACCCGGGGAAGCAAAGTGCGGCGGCCGCCGCGGGAAGGCGATCGGGGCCTTTCAGTGCCCGCGGAGCTCGTCTGCCTCGAGCACGAACTCGCCAGACCTGGTGGAGGCGCGCCTGGAAGCCAGACGCTTTTTTCCTTTTTTTCTCCCTTTTTTCATTTTTCCCTGCATCCCTGATCCCAACCTTAATCCCCGCTCTGAATCCTGTCAGCCCGGCTGTTGGAGGACTGACATTGCTGCAGGCGTCTTCTCCGCTGGCTTCCCTCAGATCTGCCTCCTCCTGGGACCTCTAAAGAGGACTCCGAGATTTCTGCGTTGCCGGATGCTTCGCTCGGTGCCCTCGAGCAAAGCGCCGGGGCTCCCCGGGGTRGGGGCACGGCGGAGGAAGGCGGGATTGCGGCGTCGGAGAAGGTACCGGTGCTGCGGTGCGCGGTGCCACCCCAGTCTCGGGGCTGCCAGGGGCCGGCAAGCGCGCTGGGTACCTGCGTCCCAGCCGCCGCGTGCCCGGGGACGTGCCCAAGCGCCGCGGCGCAGAGTTTTTGCTGTGCTTTACGCGGGCGCCTGAGTGCGGTCTGCGAGAGTCCTCCTTTTTGATTTTATTAGTGTGCACACATGGATTTTATGGCAGGAAAGGTGGGCATTTTAATGAACTGCTCAAGAGAAGGAGCAAGAACAGAAAGACGTTTTTCTATGGCCCTTTAATAAATAACAAAGAGCGCACCAATGTAAATGTTGTAAGCGACAAAATATTATGCATATATATATATATATATATATATATATAATAGAACATGCATAGTCCTGGTGAGGTTGAAATCCACTGTCAGCCTAGCAGGCTAGCCGTGCCCGCTGTCTGGACGGGAGCGCTTTTGCTTTTGGGCTGGAGGCAAACGACGGGGGGGAGGCTTGGAGGTCTCCTGTGCGGTGCATCTCGGAGAAGCCCGGTTTTGAGCGCCGCTGCCCTGGCGGGCCTGTCCCGGGATGTTTAAGAGGAAAGAGCCGTCTGTCTGTGGCCAGACGGACACATTTTCTCACCGGGAGAACGTCCCTTGCTCTCGCCCTGCAAGGCCTCTCCTTCACCCTTGCTTCCTCCGTCCCGGCCACGGGGAAGCGGTGCCAGGACGGTTGCGTTGCCGAAAAAGCCCCTTGCTGAACTTGAGCTCTGTCTTTTGGTGAAAGTCCTCCTTTTTCTTTTTTTTCTTTTTCTTTTTCTTTTTCTTTTTCTTTTTCTTTTTCTTTTTCTTTTTCTTTTTCTTTTTCTTTTTCTTTTTCTTTTTCTTTTTCTTTTTNTTCTTTTTCTTTTTCTTTTTCTTTTTCTTTTTCTTTTTCTTTTTCTTTTTCTTTTTCTTTTTCTTTTTCTTTTTCTTTTTTTTCCCTCACTCGCAGGTCGACGTGAAGTGGGCTCCAACCTCGGCCGAGCGCGGCAGCGGCTCGACGCGGGGGCAGAGGGGGAGGGCTGAATTCCTTCAAGAGCCTGAAAATATCTTTCTTTTTTGAAATGTTTGTATAGCATGACTTGGCCGATTTACCTCATAATATCTCACGCTGGCCTAAAGCCGAGGGCATTAGTGAAACTGTGAGCCAGATAAATGATTCTAGCGCTTTTTTCTCCTCTGTATCTGCTGCTACAGTTAAAAAAGGGCCTTTTCCACGCAACTGCCTCCCTGTTAACCCCAGTGGTGCCGGGGGCCGAGCGGCGGGCGCCGGGGAGCCGCCGCAGCAGCGGGCGCCGCGGGTTTGCGCCCGCCCTCCTGCACCGCGCAGGCACCGCCGAGCACGCTGCAACCACGGCTGCTGYGCAGAGGCAAAGGGGCTTTAATATGAAATAACCCCCCATTAACCTGCAACAAATTCCCAGMCCCTTTTTCCTGGTGCTTCCAGGGAGAGGAGCAGGACCTCGAGGCCTGAGGAGCGGGTTTGAGACGTCGTCAGCTCGACGTGGGCTGAGACGACAGCTTGCTCCTCGGCGCTCGGGCGTACGTGAGTTTGAGCCCGTTTTTGACGTCGCCGCTTTCTCACGTCCTTCCTCCGCGATGGGACCTTGTGTTTGGGGCGCGGAGGAGGCGGGTGCCGCTGGCGAAATGCCGCGCTTGYGCGGCCCCGCTGCCAGGGTTTACGTGAGCCGCCCGAGTCGCGTCCCTGATTTGCAGAAGTTTGGGGTCGCTCGTGTTGATGAAGGCCTGCAGCTAACGTCAAAGACGAGGGCTTAAAACTGCAGTGATGGTCTGCCTGGAACTGCAAAGAACTGGATACAGGTGACACTAGTATAGGACAGAGTCATAGGGGATGCGAAGTGCTGGCTGTGTGTAGGGGGAATTATTAGGTGGGAAAACCTCCGGAGGAATGGCTTTCATAGGTTTTCGAAAAGCAACCAGCAGTACGAGGAGGTGAGTTTGCTAAATTTAATCGAGGCAATTCGAACGCAGCAGCGGCAGCTTTGGGATTCGGGCCGTAGAGATTAGGTCTCGTGTCATGCTGCGATGGGACCTGGACCCCGGCTGGGAGATCGGAGGCTCGACGCTACGTCAGGACGAAGCGGCACCTTTCAGCCCCGGAGCAGCTCTCCCGAAGCCCCGGACGGTGCGTCGGGCATGGGCACTCGTGATCGGTGCCATCCGGCTTCCTACGCTCGTCCTGCCGTCGCGGCATCTGCGTTCCCGGTGCCTGACTCGTTCTCTGGGAGCTACGCGGGGATTAATTGCCCGTTTCCTCGGCAATGGGATCGGACTGYGGAGCGAGCCCGAACGCTGGGTCGGGATGAGCCAAGCTCCTTGGCACACACCTTGGACTTGCCTAGGTGCACACCTCCCCGGAGCGGCGGTGACCTCATGCCGTAGACATGGATGAGGTCACTCGGATAATTGCTTTCCCAAAGCTACATATCTTGCGGGAAGAGGGTGTTACGGAGCTGGAGGACTCGCTAAGGCAAAAAAATACATTGCGTGCCCCTGGCCGAGCGCGCTCCGAGGGGAAAATCAACAGACGAGCCAGCCAAGACCTCCAAAAAGCAGACTTGGGGCGGAGGGCACGGCGGGAGAAACGGCACCAGCAGCCGAGGCTCGGCGCCGAGGGCACCCGAAGGGCTGACGGCGCGAGGGAGGCGCGAGGCAGCCGGCTCGCCGGAGAGGTGCCTCGGTTTCCCCGGCGCGATCCGCTCCCGCCCTCGCAAAGCGCCGCGCGATCCTTGCTGGAAAAGGCGCTGCAGGGCGCCGCGGCCTCGGGGCGAGCGGGGCTCTCCGCCTTTCCCGCGGCCCTCGCTCGCGGCGCTGGGTTCTGGGTGCTCGCTTTGCAGCTCGGTTTCTTCTCRCCGCAGCCGCGTGAGAGGTATTTTAAAAGAGCCCGAGAAGACACCTACCCAACCGTCGCAGTTATCGAGACAAGTCAGGCTTTAAGGAGACTGAATGTGAGCGAGCTGCACGGGAAAACAAACAGAAATACTTTTGTCAGTGCACCAGAGGGGGAAGGAAAAAAAAGAAAAAGCATAGAAGAAAAAAAAAATAGCCACTCCATGGAAAAAAATCAACTCTTTCCTGAATAAAGCAGAAAAAAATGCTGCCGTATTGAGCTGTGACATATGGTTACACAAATAGAAACCACAGAGGGGAAAATCATGTTTTCTCTTTCATTATTTATCACTCTCTAACTGTCTCCAGCTGGGTGAGTAAACAGCCTCATTGGGCTGTAATGAGAACAGCCTGCTGCCACTGTGCTCCGGGCTGCCGGAGCCCGGCGGTGCGCGGCGCGTGCGGGTGTGCGCGCGCGAGACCCCCGCACCGCCGGCGCGCCGCTGCCCGTCCGTCCGCCCGCCCGTCCGTCCGTCCGTCCTGCAGGACCGCATTGGGGGGGGGATCGGGCGTCCCGCGAAACGGCCGCGCCACTCGCACGGCCGCGAAGCCTGGGGAGCGGGGAGGCGTCCGCGAGGCCGAGGCTTCGCTTGGCCTTATTTTTTTTTTCTTTTCCCTCCACCTCGCTCGGTTTTTATCCGGTTTTGTCGCCCACCCTCTGGCTCGGGCAGGTTTAGGTGCAGGGTTTAGGCTCTCCCTCTCTCTGGGTGCTTCATCCCACCCGTCCCGTCTTCAGCAGCTCCAAAAACATGAAGTTTGGCAGCTCTTCCCTTCCTGCGGCCAGGGAAGAAGCCGTCCCGGTGAGGAGCTGGGGGGGGAAGGGGGTTCTCCAGGTCGCAGGCGGGCTCAGGGCCACGTCTCCTCCCCAAACCCGCTGCGACCCCGAGCGCCAGGACTCCGAGACGCCCTCGTGGCGGCTTTTCCCTCCTTTTCTGGGCTGCGACCGCTGGGCTTTGCTCCGCTTCGAAAACCTGCTCCGCCGCCGGGAGCCCAGGGGAGCGGGCAGCCTCTGCCGGCCCCCGGCAGCTGGCCGGCGTCTCCCGAATCCCGCTGCGCTGCCCCACGCTTCGCGGCGGCAGGATCAGGCTTTAAGGTTCAGCTCCCCCGATTAGAGCAGGCTTTGGATTAGGCCCTGAATTAGGTCAGGGTATAGGATGCTTCATCCTCCTCGTCGCTTCCTTATTCCCCGCCTGGGTGTTTTCCCGCGGCAGCGGCTGAATTTGAGCCAAAACCCGGCGCACGCACCTAAACCGGAGAGCGAGAGCTACCCATGAGCAACACGGGCCAAAAATCACCGCGGCCCAGTCCGAACCCACCTCCATCCCCCCCGGTCCCGGTGCCCCGCTCCCGTCGCTGGCTCAGGACCTCCGGAAGCACGGAGTGGTGCACAGGACCGGGGCGCAGGGTGCAGCCAAGCCCCTCCGGGGTGGCGGAGCCAGAAAGTCCCGGAGCCCCAACAGAGGGGGGAAGCCTGCTCGGGCTTTCTTTCTACAAAATATCTGCCTCCCTCAAGCCCAGCCGCTGCGGCGCTCCCGTGGGACGGGAGCCGGGTGTCCGTGCCCACGAGACCCGCGAGCCCGGGGCTGCAGGACGGCGAGGCGTCYGGACGGAGAGGGCTCCAGGCACTCCCGTCCCGTCCGGGAAACGCTCCCTTTGCTTTCGCAATCACCGTCTGCTGAGCTCATCCGGCCCGCGGCTCCGGGAAGCGATCGCACAGGCAAYGCTCTTTGCAGCTCCTTTCTGCAGAAAATCGGGGCAGGCAAGCGCCAGATCCGGAGTCACCGAGAAAGGTTTGCAAATTGCTARAGGAAAGGGGGAGGTTGGGGATTCGGCTCTTTGAAACTTGAAGGTTTTCCGAAGTGGAGGTGGTTGTGGAGGGGCGACCGCCGCTGCCTGCTCAAGCTCTCTACACGCTGCATGGATGCATCTGGCCACAAGGTGAGCGTGAAGGGAGCAAAAAAATTGCTGAAAAATAGCTCTGTTGAYGGTTTTGGAAACGCAGAGAGGGACTGGGAGACGTGGTCACGTGGCTGATAGCTCCGATCCGCTGTCTGACCGTAAAGCCTCCCGTTTGCTGGTGCATCCACGCACACACGCACGTATATGTAAATGCACAACTCGGTGCGTATTTTGCCCTCGCCAAAGGCAGCGGGGTTAGGAGATGATCTGCAGCCTGAAACAAAGCGCTTTTGTGCTCGCTCTGGGAAGCGACTGGCRACGGCTTCCTGCCACGCTGCTTTTAGGGGGCCGTTTTCCTTTTTCTGGGGCCGCGTCCCAGCCAAAAACCAAAAACTGCCACGGGAAGGTGTCCCTCTCGGTCGCAAAAGGCGTCGAGCGGAGGAGAAGTTTTGCACGTTCAGCGTCCTAAAGCAACGCTCCCGCCAGCTGCCCAACGGTGGGGCCCGGCCCCRGGAGCCCCCCGTCCGCCGCCAAACCCACCCGCGGGATTCGGGGCGCCGGGTCGGGGCGCCGAGCGGGCTGCACGCGCGGCTCCCTCGCCGCCTCTCCTCCCTCCTTCTTGCACCGTCAGCGTCCTCCCCTCCGTGCGAGTTTTAATGAATTGGCATCAGACAAAAGTAATCACCAATCAGCAAAACTTAATTCTACAGCAAGACAAAAAGAGGCTCTGCTCTAATTGATGGAAAATTGCTCGTTTCTTGTCAGGTTATTGCTCATTTCCCGGCCGTTAATGACCGTGTTCCCGCCAACCAGGACCTGGCCGAGGGTCCCGCCGCCGCCGCCCGTGCGAGGCACCTTGTCAGGGCCGGGCTGGGAGAGAGCCCGAGATGAACGGCGATATTTTCCCTAATAAAATTTCAAAGAGCAATGCAATGGAAACATTAAGAAAAGAGAGAAAAAGAGGTGATTTCCTTCCCTCGCATCCGCAGGCCGACGCTGGGCCGGGTCGGCAGGGCTTGAGGAGCCGTGGGGGGGGGGGAACGGATGGACGGAYGGATGGAGAGAGCGAAGGGGAGTGCTGAGCTGTTTTCATCGCAAAAGCAAACAAACAAGGGCGATAGGAAAGAGCCAGTTAAGTGCTGAGATTCCTTTCTGTTTTAATCACCCGAGCTGAGAGCCAGGTAAAAGAGCCCTGGTGCAAATCCGGGCCAGTCTTGCTGAATTCATGGAGTCGAACATCAGAACTGGCTTTTGAGGGGTTTCCAGCCAGACGCTCTCCCTTTATCACGGTGTTTCGGCAAGGGCAGAGGGGAAATCGTGCATAATTTTCTTTTCCTTCCAATATCAGCAGCCCAAAACAGGCTCACGCCGCCCCAACCACTCTTATTTATGGAGCTTGTTGCCGAAGTGCCTGGGGACCCTGCTCTGGGCCCGGCTCCTTGAGTGTTGTACAAGCACACGCGTGCAGCACGGGGCGCCCTGTCGCACACCCGCCGTGGCCCCCCCGGCCCCCCCGCGCCGCTCCACRTGCTTGGTCTACACAGGCTATTACGGTAATTTGATAAGCCCGTTCTCCGTGATATGAATCTTCGCCTTCGTTAAAGGGAGGGGAAAAACATACAAAAACAACAACAACAACAAAAATTGCATTTTGACGGCTCACAGGGACAGTTCATTAAGCAATCAGCTCTTTTAATGAAATATTTCTTTGTTAAAATATTCATTGATCTGCCGCAGTTCTGCATGGAGAGAGGAAAGGACCATGTCCCAAATGCTTTTCTGCTGAGTCTTCCCAAGCACGCACTTAAACCAGAGGCTTGTGCCCTGGCACTGCGAACGCGGCGATGCACGCAGCCGACCTTCAGGGAGGGCAGCCGAGACCCCCGGGTGAAGACCTAGGGCTTTCTGCTTGCTTTTTTTCCTTTTCCTTTTTCTCCCCCCCGCGCTTTAACRCAGTGTTATGCCTAGTGATTGCTGAGGTTTTGCACCCCAGACCCTGGGCTGCTTTGGAGGAAAACAGCCATCGGGGCAGCTGGGTAGGCTCTGCTCCGAGGCCGGAGCCTTCTCCTGGAAGGACGGGGAGAAAGCGGAGAGGGAGCAGGAAGGCAAGGGGAGCGGGACGGGCAGCGCRGGGAGACGGGGGCCGGCGGCGGGGACCGGCGGGTCCTGCCTGGGTGTGGGAGGTGGGGGAGCCCCGTGCACCAYCGGGCAGCGGCGCAAAGGCTTTTCGACACCCAGCGATTTGGCCAGATGCTCTGGCCCTGGCGTAAGCACGAGGAGGAGGAAGCCCAGAGAGCCGGGAAGAGCCAGGAGGGAGAGTGCTGGCAGAGGAAGAAAGGAAGGGGTGGGGRGGCGAATTATATCAAAGAGTGAGAAATGAACAACTGCAGAAAAGGGGCCAAATCTGCCTCTAAAACCTTGCACGATGAGTAATCCCCACCGCTCGGCAGCGGGACGACTCAGCCGAGGAGTCACCGCATGCGGGCGAGCATCTCCCCCAAGGAAACGATGCAGACAAACATCGCAAGCAGCGAACGCAGACGTCCTGCTCCGGATGAGTAACGTTATTTGCAGAGCCGATAAATGAAAAACGGGGAGGYGCAGAGGTCTGAGCCTCGCTGACACCCAGCCGCCTCCTGCCCCCGGAGCCCCGGCCGCTGACAGCCTCTTGCTGCGCGAGCAGGGGAAACTGAGGCACGGCGTGGCCGCGAGCCGGGGGGGGGCCGTGACTCCGTCCCCTGGGCAGTGCCGGGGACGCGGCAGCCCCGGTGTTGCTCCCCCGGCGCCTCCTCTCTGAGCGCGGCTCCTGGGCGGCTCGGCCAGTTTCGGGGTCCCCTCTGCYGCAGGGGGGGCCGTTCAGCCGGGAAAACGCTGCAGGGTTTGGGGGCTCAGCGCCAGCGGCGGGGGCGGTAGAGCCCGGCCGGCTGGGGCAGGGCGAGCGATGCCCCAACCCCGTGCAAACGGCAGCCTGTCGCTTTAAAAGGGAGCCAGGAGCCTCTCATCACTTACAGTAACTCGGTGCATCATTTCAGCGCCTTACGCAAGCGGCGCGCGGGGTCCAAGAGCGCGGCGTCGGCCGCCGGCCCGCCGGCACGTCCGGGCAGAGCCGCCTTCCTCCGGGTGCGAACGCTGCTAAAATCAGCCCGGGCTGGTTTTGCTGCC
>NW_028186448.1:484308-487168 GCF_003343005.1 Rhea americana
CGGAGGGCACCAGGAAAAGCTGCTCTTCTGCRGGAATTTCCCCCCGGGAAAGGGTGGGAGCTTGGGGCTCGCAGGGCAAACGCGCGGCCCCCGCCCCRAGCGCCAGGCTGGGAGGAAAGAAGTGATGCTCTCCCCTTCTTCCCCCGGCTTTGCCGCTCCTGGTTTTCCTCTTTCTCTTCTTTTTCTTCACTTTTTGCCTTGAAATGAGAAAGAAAGAGGGAGAGAATCAGAGACAAGGCAGGAAGTGGAAAAGTCCGGGGGAGCTGTGCCTGCCATCAAATACAGGTTTTCTAATGAGCACCTTCCTTCAAAAAAGTCAGGGTTTTCTTTTAGTAAAGTAACTTTTCCCAAAGAGGAAAAAAACACAAAGCACAAACCAGCTTTAGCTCCTCTGCTTTCCACCATTCTTTGGCCAGAAATGGCCAACGGTTGCAAATGGGCTTCGGACGAGGCTTGGGGATTTCCGTGGAAGGACGGAGCTGCTCTCTGGTTTGGGGCAGCTTTACCTCGAGCAGGATTTAGAAGAAACCCAACCTGACTTTTTTCATGGAAAATTGAAGCTTTCTGTCAACCTCACTGCACGCGGAAACCGTTTCCGTTCTAGGTATCCCCAGGAACAAAACCCACTGCTGAAGAACTGTCACTTTTCAGAAATTTCTGATATTCTGGCTAGAAAAGCAGACACTTTCTGGAGGAAAAATAAATATATTGCCTGGAAAAACATGGATAAGAGTTTGGAGGTTGGCTGTAGAGGCATGAGAAAGTAAAGATGAGCATCACACTTGAAAGAGCTGGAACACGTAATGTTTCTAGAGGTGAAGAAGGGCAGCTGCGTCTGAGACCCATCACGTAACCGATACCAACTCTTTGCTCCTCCGGCCGCGTGTTCTGCACTTTCTAACCGTACATTAAGCTAAATGTTTGGTCTGCTAGCTGTCAGTCCCACCAGCTCCGTTATACCTTCTGCCCTGTCTTTGCAGCTGACACGAGCCCAAACCTTTGCCCAGGCAAAGATTCTTCTGCAGCATAAATGAAGTTTTTTCCTTCCTTCCTTTCTCTCGCTCTCCTTTAGGAGCTCAGTGCCGGAGCGTATGAGCGTCTACGGTCTCTCTCGCTGTCGCCCTGCTGGAAATCTCCCTGCCTTCGCTTGGCTCAGCCTTAGCATCCCCCTGGCAATGAGTTTTCCTGCTTTCCAAAGAGCAGAGCGCTGGTCCTTGGAGCTGCCGGGGGAACGAACCCGCCGTGCCCGGCGCCGTACGAAACGCCCAGCCAAGCACGGTCCCTGCGCAAAAGAGCATCCGCCGAAGCCACGTGCTCCTGTGCCCTGGTGGTGTTTCCCTGGCTGACACGGGTGAGCAAAGAGGGATCTTTGGGCCAYGCTCCGTGCACAAACTCGCTTTGGTGGAAGTCCGCCCGTTTCTTTCGGCGCAAATCCTTCCCGCTTGGATGCTATTCGATGTCTTCAAAGGGCCAATTCTTACACTGAGATACGAGGGCGAGCATTGGTGTGTCGAGGCTCCTCACTCAAAGCAGAGCTATTTTGCACTCCGCAAGAATGCTGGTTTGGGATTGGGGGGGGAGAAATTGCCGGTTTTCATAGGCCAATATTCGGGTGCATAACACAGCAAGTCAGACCACTAGGTGTGTATCAGGCTACACAGCGAGGTGGCGAGTGGGAATACAGTTTGTAGGCATCAGGAAGAGAAGCAAGACTCCCCAAACCCACAAAAAGGCCTTAAAAGCAGAGCTTGTACTTGGTGGGAACTGGCCTCTCCATCACATAGAAATTCCCTGATATGGGAGAGCTTTTCATTTAGGAATAGATTTTTTAAATAGTTCTCCTGTCAAGTTCAATTCTTCAAAATCCAGGTGGATGAAACACTTTTCACTCCAATTTTCACCTTTTAAATCTATCTCACATGTCTAAAACATGGACATTTCTAAAAAGCTGCATTTGAAATTAAAATGTATACAGTCATTGCACTTCACTTATGCTGATGAAACAAAATGACTTCGAAATCTAGCAAAAAAAACTTTATTTCTGTGCTGCCAGGGGGGGATTTTCAGCATTCATCCCCAAGCTGCCCAGGTCCTTGCTGCAGGACCTYGGGCACCGAACGCTGCCCTGAGCCAGCGCCGGGCAGTCTCGGATGCCCCCARCCCTCCGGCACCCTGGACCCCCACCATGGGGTGGCCTCAGGGCTGGATTTCCCTGCCCTGCTCAGAGGATGGATGCAGTGTCGGGGGGGTGGTGGGGATCTTGCATCGGGATCGTGGTTGGGGTCTGGCATCCAGGTGGTGGTTTGGGCGCAGTATTCAGATGGCGGCTCTGCTGCGCCACGGGCTCTGTTCCTGCCCCGAGGAGCGAGGCACTGGGGCGATACTGGAGCAGGCCAGCGGGCTGCCGGGGCTACCAGCTCAGCGCCTCGCTTTTCCCATCTGTAGAATGGGAAGCTGCCTTCTCGACCGCAGCCCTGCCCCGACAGCCTGTCTCTGTCCACGCGTGTTGGTGGTGGAGGCTTTCTGCCCCGGGGGCGTTGCATACCCCGAGCCCCCCGCTGTGCCTCAGTTTCCCCTCCAAGAAGCAGCGATAAGGCCACGTGGGCAACGCTCTGCCTCGGGGAACAAACAGCAGAAACCAATTAGCGACGGCGTTAATGAGCGAAAACGAAGGGGAATGGAGTGGGCAAGCTGCGCGGGGTGGAGTGGGAAGAGCACCGCACTCCCCACCCACAAAAGGAGCGCCAGGGGGCCGCGCTTCCTTCCTTGCTCCGCGAACCTTCCTCCTCCTCCTCCTCCCCCTCCTCTTCCTCCCCAGCCTCCGGGGGGCGGGCGGCGGGGAAAGCGGCTGCACCTGCTT
>NW_028186448.1:488211-489218 GCF_003343005.1 Rhea americana
CGGGGCGGCGGCGCCCAGCGCGGGGCAGCGCGGCCGCCGGGCCGCGAGCAGCCGCCTCCGCGCGCTCTTTGTTGGCCCCTCTCGTCTCCCCCCCGTCTCTTCTTTTCTCACGGGCAGTTTAGCTTTCGTCCTGGCTGCTCCTCGGGTTGGTGGGGTTTTCCCCGTTTTGTTTTTGGGGTTTGCTTGCCCCCCCTCCGCTTTTTGACCCCCCCCGGCCCGGCCCTGCYGCTCGGTGCCGAGGAGCGGCCCAGCGGGCGCGATTGCCTCGTTGGAGATCAAGCAGTAAGTAAGCAGAGCAGCCCTAAGTTTTGAAATTGCTCGAAGAAGCAGCAGCCAGAGCCGTCCCCGTCAACCTGCAGCGAGACCGGCCGTCGGTAGAGCGCCYTGGTAAATCCTCCGCCGGCCGCGGTATCTCCAAGAGCAGGAAAAAAAGAAAAAAAAAAAGACTAAATTAAAAAGGTGAGGGAGAGAAGGAGAAACATACGGCTCTGAGCGAAGCAAAAATACATGGCTGAGGAATTCCTGCAGGTTCGGGTCGGGGCTTTGCCCGCAGCGCGGTGAAACCCTGCCTCGTGCTTTGCCTGCGTCGCGCCCAGCTGCGAAGTTTGGGAGTCTTTGGCGTGCGTCTTTGTTCGAAAGGGTAGCGAGGCATGTTGGTTTTTTTCTTCCTCCCTTTCTTTTTTTTTTGCGAGGGGCTGGAAGGGGTCTTTAACTCGGGTCTGGTGCCCGCTGCCTGCGGGAGGTCTCGGCAGGCTGGCTGCCTAGCTGGGACCCCGCAGGCAGTGGCTTGTAGTAATAGCAATAACAATAATAATGCATTTGGAAAGCATTTTTATTATTAAGCTGGCTTCTTCTGGGAGTTCAGAAATTCCCAGGCCAAAAAAAAAAAAAAAAAAATGAACTGTGCAATGTGATTTGGCGAAGCTGGCGGCGGGTCGCCGGGAGCCCCGGGGCCGCCTCTGATCAGCCTCTTTCCTCGCCTTCCCGCCCCGGTGCCTGGCTTCGTT
>NW_028186448.1:489628-498526 GCF_003343005.1 Rhea americana
AAAAAAAAAAAAAGGCACTAAAGGAAGAGCTGTCTCTGTCTTCCCTCCTGCTCCCCCCCTCCATGTGCTTTTTAATTCAAATAAAAATGTACAGCAGGGGAAGTGGCAATAATTCACAGGCATCTGAAAACTAAACTTTGCTCGGAGTAGCGGTCGTGAAGTGCACGTCTCAAACTTGGATTTCACTAGTCTTAATATAGTCCTRAAGGAATTTCTGTCCGGATTCCTCTCCAGGATCTCTTGTCGGCTTTAGGCAATTATTCTGTCCGCATCATTTTTGCTCGGAGACTGCAATATCCAGAGATTGTTTTTTACCACAGTTGAAACCAACTTAGCATCAGATTAAGACCTCACTTTTCTGCAAGCGTTGTAAAGCTGTGGGGCATACAATAAAAATGTTATTAGTTTCTGTATTAAAAGGTTGGGTTGTTTCTAACCCAAACCAGAAGTAGGATTTACTTTTACAAATTTCTTCTTGTGCGTTAAAAATTTACACGAGAAACGTGTTATGCTGGCGAGCAGGCATTTGATGTTAAATCAACACAACATGTGTCTCACCCGGGCGGYGCGACCCCGCTCGCCGCCTCTTCGGGGGACGCGTTCCCTTTCAGGCCGTACCGGGCTGCCGATTAAACCTAGCGAAGTCGCAGGCTCTCGTGAAATCGAACTCTTAATTTAATTTTTAATACCCCCCCCAGCCCCTGAATTAAGTCTGTCTAAAAGCTGGCGAGCCCCCAGGGGTGAGTGAGCGTAGAAATAATCAGATTTGTAAAATTTGCCCCCCTCTCTCTCTCTCTCACCCCCCCCCCGTCCCTCCCCGCCGCGGGTTTCCCGGTGCCGGCCCGGGGAAGGGGGTACGCGCGGGGGAGAGACGCGGCGCGAACGCGGCTTCGGGGCCGCGTCGGGGGGCTTTTGTCAGCCCCGCGGAGCGGTCGGATGCCTCCAATTCCTGCCTTTCTTCTCCCGGCTTTGTGGGGCTGGGGGGAGGCGGGGGAGAGGCTTCCCGAGCCCTCGCGCTTTARAACGGCAGTTGGGATCCGGCGTTTTGCAATGCTACTTGTGCGTGTTTTTTTTTTTTCCCAATTATTATTTAGTTATTAGTTGTGGGGGCTTGTTGCGGGTTGCCCCCTCCCTCTGCCGTTGCGCTTGATGGGGGAGCCTGATGCGGGGAAGAGGAAAGCGCCGCTCCGACCCCGACGGGGGTAATTGCCGCCCGCTTTGAACCGGCGCGAGGGTAATAAAAGCGGAGCGCCAGGCTCGCCCTGTCCCGCTGCGGACAGACGTGGGGCACGGTGCACAGCGCAAAGCCGGAGCGGGCTCCTCCGCGGGAAAAGTTGCTCTCGCCGGCGTGGGGAAGGGGCCAGGGATGCAGCGGCGGGATGTGCCGGGAAGCACGSCGCGGCGCGGGGAGGGCTGTGGTTTCTGCATTTCGGGGGCAGGCTCACTTGGGGGCAGAGCGCGGGGAAATGCATATAAATGGAACGGTTTAAAGCTGTTGGGAGGAGGGGGAAGCGGGGAGGGGGTTAATCCTCAGACCCCTTAAAGGGAGGGGGGGGGAAGCCCTAAATGCAGTGACCAGCACCCGGTCACCTCCCTACCCTCGGAGAAATATGGATGCCTTCCCTTTGGAAAGGGAAGAGCAGAGCTTATTTAAAAAAAAAAAAAAGTGCAAAAATCAAGTGACACTAAAATATCTGCTCCGGGCCCTCGCCCTTTCTCGCCTAACGCCGCGGCAGGAATGCGAGTGCACTCAGTTGTGAAGTTCCTGCCCGGGGAGCCGGGGAGCTTTTCTTTGCGGCTGCCGGCAAGGGGATGCTTTGAGCCTGCCCGYGTTTGGGTCTTGCTGCGGGGCTGGCAGTTTTTCTCCYTTTTTTAATTTTATTATTTTTTGACTTTTCTCCTTTCCTTTTCTTGTTGCTCCGGCGGGGAGGCTGGGGGGCGAGCAGCGCGCGGAGCCCGGGCACGGGGCTCGTTCTTCTTCCCGAAGAAAGGCAGGATAACGCGGCGGTGCCCGGCTTTCCCTTTGCCCCCGGCTCCGTTCGCGAGTGATGCGTGTCCGTGTGTCCTCGGCATCTCGCTCCCCACTGCCGAGGGGGATGCAGGGCCTGGTTCTGGGGAATTTGGGGAAAAAAATCTCTTATTAGCGGGGGGCTGCGTTTGCCCTGCTTTTCCCTTGCTCCGAGCGTTCCCGGAGAGGAGCGGAGCGCGGGCAGGTGTCCGGAGGAGCCCGCGGCGATGCTGCCAGCCGCGAGCCCGCGTTTCGCGCCCGCGCCTCTCCCGGGTGCCCCCAGCGGGCTCCGCACCCRCGCCACCGCTGCGTCCGTGTCACCTGCCGCTTCTGCAAGTGGAAACCCAAAATTCCCCGTCCCCGTCCCCTCGGGTTGCCGCCTCTCCGCCGGGGCTGCACCGAGGGGATTTTGGCAGAGGGGGGCTGGGGGCATCTCCCCCCACCCAAGGGAGAGGAGAGAAGGGGGGGGAAGGAAGTGCGTTCAGAGCTTGGAAATCCATGCGTATACCTCGGATTAAAAATAATAATCCTGGGCGCACAGCTCCGGGAGACCCCGATGCACCCGAGACAGATACGGGRGCAGCTACTCGCCGGCCGAGTCCTCTGAGCTCGACCTAGCCGATGTGACACCAGTCGCGCGGTATCAGTTGCCGCTCCGCTGGCTTGTCCGCGCCGCGCGTCCGGCTTCTCCCGCCGCCGAGCGGGATCCGCTGGGAAGCGAGGCGGGAGCCCTGCGGGAAAGGGCTCTCGCGGGTTTGGGAGGATGGCAAAAACCTTCGGCCCTCCCTCCCCGTCGCACCTTTTGCGCTAGAATATAACTCGYGGGTCAGGCTGGGGCGAGGCAGAGCTCTTGGAAGAAACTTCCTGATTTTCATGGATTTTTTTTTTCTTCTTTTTTTTTCTTTCTTTTTTTACTGCCTATGATCAGCAATTGTATAAAATGCAGTGAATTCGCCGTTGGAGGTTTTTAGGGGTGGCTTTTTTAAACTCTTGCTTCTCTGATTTAAACCACTTTTGGGAATAAACTAGACAAGTTGATATGATAAAACATCTCGCTGGTAATCCGATTGCCCGTGAAAAGAGATTTTAGTGAGTAAAACCGCGTCGGGGAAGGGAAGATCGAAGAGGCACAAGCAGTGGAGGAGGAGAGCGGATTCCTTCGCAGCTCTGGAGTGAGATGCTGCTGAAAACGTAACCCACCCGTCTGCCAGGTTTTACTTCTTATTTTATTTTTAATTTTAAGAGCGCCTCTCCCCTGGTCGAGGAGAGATGCGGTGTGAGGTGGGAGCACGGATCTGGGATCCGGGCGCCTGTGCCAGTATCCGGAGCCTGCAATGAGTGAACTCAGCGTGTGCAAAGTGCCTGGCGCAGGGAGTCACGCTCCTCGTTTTTTTTATTTTCCTTATTAAAGGAGAAAGGGGGGGCYGGAATAAAGCGCGTGTTTAAAACCTGCTTTGCTGAGTTAACACAGTTTCCCGGTTAAAGCGAAGCGGCACCGGTGCTCGCCGGCGGCCGGCCCCGGGCGATGCTTGCCGCACGGGTTTCGTGCCCTGGCAAGCTGGCAAAAAAGTGTCTTGTGCTCTGCGCTCCGGCGGAAATCCTGCCCGTGTGCTGCAGTTGTTGGATCCAGATTAACAGCACCCCCCCTTTTTTTTTTATTTTTAGCAAAACAGGGAGTGGAGGGTGGCTGCAGGGTGGAAAGAAATTTCTCCCGCTCCTGTAGCGCTGGGAGCTCTGGTTGTGCCATGTGGATGCTGGGGGTGTTGATCAGGAATAAAAGGTGCAATAATAAAACTTTTTTTTTTTTGAGGGCTGCTTTCAAAAAAAAAAAAAAAAAAAAAAAGAGGGGCAGCTGTGAAAACATGTGCAAAACAAATTCTTTTAAAGGTACTAGAGCAGGGAGGGGAGAAAAATAAAAACTACCGTGGGGGCGGTGGTTGAGGTGTCGCTGGCGCTCGCTCCCCTTCCCAGCGCGGCGGGTGCGCGGGGCGCTCGCCCCCGGCGCGAGGGCTTTGGGCGCCCTTGGCGTGCGGGAGGCGCTCCGGGTTCGCGGCGGCTGGGGCAGAAGTTAATCCAGGCTCCGTGTGCTCGGTAGTGGCCGTGGGGCAGCCGGAGGCTCCCAGCGTGCTGGGATGAGTTCTTTTTTNATGCAGGAGTTCGCGGTGGCTGGGGCAGAAGTTAATCCAGGCTCCGTGTGCTCGGTAGTGGCCGTGGGGCAGCCGGAGGCTCCCAGCGTGCTGGGATGAGTTCTTTTTTAATTTAATTTAATTTTTTTTTTTTTGCTCGGGCACCGATGCCCTTGTTTACAGGAAGGAGCCGCGTTGGACCGCGCGCTCGGTGCGGGCGCTGCTGGAACGCCTCATCTTGGCACGCTTTGCCGGGGTCGCTTGCAGGACTGGGTTTACTGGGGGGGACTTAGCTGCAACGAGGCTAATAAATGTGTAAACCTGCGACTGTGCGTGCATCAAATCCGGTGTCTGGGACAAGGTGGCTTTTGTGGGACYGCGGCTCCTTCCTGCGCGCTCGAGCTCGGCGCTGCAGAGCTGCCTCGGATGGGTCTCCTCTTACTCCGAGTCCTGGGTCGTTCCACAAACCATAAATTTTAGGTTAGGGTTTTTATTGTTGTTGTTTTGCCTGCTTATCATAAATCTGCGAGTCAAGACTGTCTTTTACTTGGTGTGTAGCTAGATCTGGACAGGGACCACCTAGGAGAAGCTGTCATGGGCTTAATGAAGGATGATGTCTTCAGCTCTTGGGAGAGAGCTGTAGTTGGGCAGGGTGAAAGATGGCTCGAGACGGGTTGCTTTACCAGAAGTTATAGRCCAGCACTTGTGCCCGTGATGTGTTCAGATCGTGTCCACCAGGGAGCATGTCCTCTTCATGGTGGCCCTCTGCTTTGGTTTTCCACCTRCCTGCTGTGTGCAACCACCCGTCAGTCATGGTCCATTTGCTTGGTGACTTCCCACCAGCAGTTTTTGGCCTGGGGCTCCTTAGCTCCTGTTTCGGTGCTCGAGCTTGGTTAGCAGCTGGGTTGRGTACGAGGCGTCACGTGTTGGGATGGCTGCTCCTCGGTTGGGTCGGCCAAAGCCAGCCGCGGGACGGGGCTTCGGGGACACCTCTGCTCCCGCCTTGCTGGGTGGCATCGCYGCTTTTCAGCCTTCTCAGCCCCGGGGGAGAATTCGTCCTGCGGCCTGCGCAGATGTCTTCCCAGCACCCTGCTTTTCTCAGCTCCAGGGACGGAGCGGGGAGAAAACGCCCAGCTGTGATGGTGGTGAACATCTCGCCCCCTTCCCTTCTGGCTCTGCGGAGGTGCCTCGGGGCCGGGGCCCTGGTCGCTCCTGCTCAGCGCGGTYGCAAACACGTCTGTGCAAAGTGCCGGGCGTTGCAGGAGTTGACGTGGGCACGGGGGACCCGGAGGGCCCCCGGCAGGTGGGATGACTTTGGGCGAGAAATACCAGGTGGAGCCGTTTCTCGTGGAGCATCGGGGAGCCTTCTCCTCCTCCGGACCTGCGTTGGGGCAGGGGACACGCGTTGCATTAAGGAGGGGAAAGCCCTGTCCCCGGGGCACCCTGCTCCCACCAGGGAGGAGGCAGTAGATGCTTCATGCTGCTGAGAAGTTTTTTCCCCTAGGCAGCTGGGTTTCTTCTCCAGCATCCAAAGTCTGCTGGCCGATCCCRTTTGGAAGTGGTCAGAAGGGGGATGGTGGGAAGGAAATTCCCYGAAGCGAGGGCTAATCTGCATCTGGAATACAAACACGGTAGCACTGGGCCTATTGAGAAAAGGAAAAGAAAAAGGAGGAGAGAAAATGAAGGCTGCCTTCTCYGCCAGAGCGGTGAAACTTTTTATTCTGCGCTTCCCCATCTCGGTGAGATGCTGCTTAGGGTCTCCTCCTCCTCCTCCTCCCTTCCCTCGTGGCCGTGATGCCCCAACGCGAGCGAGGTTCGGCGGGGCTCGTGCCGCCCCGACGGGCACAGATGTTGGCCGTTTATAAAGGAAAACCTCCAAATCGCCCCGGCTTCCCTTTTGGAAAACAAAAGGGCCGGTGGCCTCCCGCCGGGCCCGTGAACCCGGGGCTGCGGTGGGGGGAGAGGAGGGCAGAGGCTGCTTTCGGGTGCTCCCGCGGTGGTGGGCTTGGCGGGAGGGTCGGGGCTGAGCCGTGGGAGGGCTCGAGCCAGGCTGGTCTGGAGCGKGCGAAGGAGAGCAAAGAGGCGGGTTTTGATACCCTGGGCCACATCCTGCGCTGGTGCGAGCTGGTGCTGGCTGGGAGGTGCTGGCAGAGGCAGCACAGCTTCGGCTGCGGACCTCGTAGAAATGCCTGAGACGGTCGCTGTATTAAGTGCTGCCGGGACCGGCCCCATCCTCCGAGTCGAGAGGGTGATGGTGCTTCTCAGGCCTKGGTACTTGGTAGCTTCTTCCCTCTAAGCTGATTTCGGCTGATTGCTGGGAAAAGGTCAAGATAGAGCACTCGCTTTCTAAATGCCTGGGAAACTCGAGTGGGCCCTGTACGACAGCAGTGCAGGGTTTCAGGCTGTGTTTTTGCGTGACGAAGCCTGCGGTTGCTGCRGGATTGCCTGGGAGGGCCGTGGGGCGCGCAGAGGAAGAGGAGAGGTCCCCAGCCCGCACCTGCACAGCGGGAATTCGGATGAGCTTTGAGAGAGTCGGATCCTGCCYGGCAGCGAGGGGGCAGGAGCGGGAATTTCGGCTGGGATGCAGAGCCCTCGGAGGGCCCTCCCCAGGCACACGTGTCTGTGCATGGTGTGCATGCGCGTGTGCACATGCTGTGTGTGTCTGTGCATGCGTGTGCATGCACGTGTGCACATGCTGTGTGTGTCTGTGCATGGTGTGCATGCGCGTGTGCACATGCTGTGCCCGTCCGTGCATGTGTGCCCGTCCGTGCATGCGTGCCCATCCCCTCCTCGCCCCATAGGCAGCAGCAAAGGAGATCTGTCTTACCTCCCATCAAGGGAGGTGCTGGCCAGGGAAAGGCCCAGTTGATGTGCTCCTAAGGGAAGCAGCTAAAGAAAAGCATCCTAAAACTGSCCCCCCTTCCCCGGGGAGGTGCGAGTGCCCGAGGGTGCGGAGCAGCGTGGTGGAGAAACCCCCCGCTAAAGGATTTCTGGCCGAGCTCTGATTTCAGGCAGTGCCGCAAGGTCTAGTTGGCTCCTGCGTTTGCCGCGGCCGCAGGCTTGTGCTTTAACGCTGCCGAAATTTAGGTCCGAGTTTTGCCTGTGTGTGTCTGATCACTGTGGCAGAYGGCGACTTTTGATGCCACGGGGTCCAGCCTGTCTCGTTTTAATGGGGCTGGTAGCAGGGCTGGTTTCTGCCTGCCCCGAGGATGCTCGGGGACCTTTGCGTACGCAGCCCTGGCGCTGCGGGCAGGAGGGGACCGTCCTCGCTCGGCACGGCTCCGTTCGGCTTATTCGCTCTTCCCCTTTGAAAAGGGCCGTTTGATTTATACTTAACGTGGCTGATTCAGGTTTTAGGGGCTGCTTCGGAGCCGTTTGAAGCCTTTCCCTTGATGCCGGCGGGCTTCAGCCCTGAACAAACGTCCTCTCTGCGGCCAGCGGAGCCGCCGCTCGGAATCTGGGTCAGGCTCGGGGGCTGCCGGAGCAGCCCCGTCCGCAGATCAAACGCCGCGTCGTTCCCGCGTCTCGCAGGTGTCGCAAAGAGCGCCGAGACCGGCCGCGCCGGGCGGAGGCGAAGCGGCTCCCTCGCGCCTTCCCTCTGGCTTAGCGCGCCGGCGGGCTCAAAAGCCTTTTCCGATGAAAAGACCTGCAAACGGGAACGGAGCCCCCGATTTTCAGGTTTCAAAATCGTCGTCGGATGATTTGACCCGATTGCGGAGGAGCGGCCGGAGGAGCTTGCATTGCCGCAGCAGGCGCGTGCGCGGTGCTGCCCGTGGGATTTTCCCTGTTTTCCACGTGTGCGCACGCGCCCGGCTGGCGCTGGGCACCTTGGCGCATCCCAAGCCGACGTCGTGCCGCGCTCCTGCCCCGGCGCGGCGGACGGAGCCGAGCGCGCGTCCGCCCGCAGCCTCGAGAGCAGCGGGCCTGGGCGAAGCGCAGGCTGTTAGAGCTTGCACGCTGTGAATCACGAATTCATATTTTAAAGAATGTGATTTTTTTTTTTCCTTTCCGCTTTTTTTTTTCTTTTTTTAAAGTGTTTTCCAGGTGTGTGCTGCACTGAGTTTGCAGCTCTATCAGGAACCGTTTGCGGGCCGCCGGCTGCGTCGTGCTGGGATGCAGGCGGTGCGCGTCCTGGCTCCCGCGCTCGCTCTWTCCCGGTGTCCGTCCTGGTTAGGGAAGCGGGGCGGCACTGCCCCGCTCCGGGGCGGACACCGGCACGTGCCRTGCGGGAAGGGGGATGCACTCGCAGGCTGCGTGCGGTCCAGAGGCGCCCGACGGAGCGACCGGCTTCTGGTGTCGGCCCTTCCCAYCTCGAGCCGCCGAAGCGGCGGCGGCGGGATGCCGCGGGAAAAGAGGAAGCCCTGAGCCGGGCGCGGGGGGTGCAGCGTTGCCGGTGGGCACTGGGCGCGCTCCGCTCCCCAGATCCGGGCGCTGCCCGCTCGGCACGCGGCCCCGGAGCGGAGGAGGCRGGAGGTGGCTCATCCTGGTCTCCCGGACGAGGATCTGCCCCCACGGGCACCCCGGAGCTGCCGGCGGCTCCCGCCCCGTCCCCTCCCAGCCTGCCYGGGGGGCTGCTCCGGGCAAGGAGCCGCTTCCCAGCCAGAGGGAGGATTTTGCATCTCCCTCTTCCCGAGCTCCCAGAAGTCTGAAGACGCCTTTCCTCCCCCGCGCCGCTTCCTTCCYGGGCTCGGCGGGGAACAGACTCCGCAGGAGCGTCGGGTGGGCGGCTCGGCGGTTTTTCTCCTCTGTGTGATTTTTTTTTTT
>NW_028186448.1:498587-501512 GCF_003343005.1 Rhea americana
GATGCGCCCCGGGCTCGTCCCCGCGACGGCCGTGCGGGCGCGCGCGGTGCGACCTTGCAGCCGCCCGCCGGGTTTGGGGGCTGCAAAACCCCGCGGCGGCACGGCCGCCCCTCTGCAAAACGGGCCGGGCCGGCGCCGCCGCTCACCGAGGCGGCGAACCGACGCGGATGCGAGAAAACGGGCTTCAGCTGGAGAGTGTGAAAATGCCCACGGATGGTGCTTCTCCCTCTTTTTCTYCTCCTCCTCCTCTCTCCTCGTGAGCGGCGTAACTTCTGGATGAAAACCAGGCCTCTTTCCGCATAGAAATGGGATTTGCAGTAGGAAGCATCACCGCGCGACTGCGTGGAAGGTGTTAAATACAGCGTTTTCAGGATGAGTTTTGCACGGACACGACTGAGCCTGGGAAAACTTGCAGCGTTTGAGCTCTTCCCTCCTATTTAGTAGGCACAGGGATGTTTTCTCCCCCCTCTGGTTCCTTTAAAGCCCAGAAGAAATCCTCAGCCCGCCCTAGGCCGGCGGGGTGCCCGGCTGCGGCCGGGGCCGCGTCCCGGGCACCTCGTGCCGCCGGCGCGCTCCTCGCCTCCTTCCCCGCTGGCATCTCCTCTGGCACTGGGCGCTTTGCCAGCGGATTTGGTGCTCTGGCAGCCCCAGCCGTTGCCTTGTGACGTTAAAGCTTGTTTTTCCTTAAAAAAAAAATCCTACTCTACATATTCAATCTACCAAATCTTAGAGGACTTAGTAGACCTGGTCTCCAATAGGGTAAAAAAAAAAAAAAAAAAAAGGGGGGGGGGTGGAAGTGGTTTAGCACAGTCCCAAATTCTGGCTTTCTGCAGCTCTTTCCTCGCCCCTTGGTCTCGCTTTTCCGTGATCTTGTTCGGTGTTTGCCTCCTTCCTCCCTGCTGCTTCTTCCTCCCCGGGTGCATCCCGTCCGTCCGCAGCCTGCCGTGAAGGGGACGGGGCAGGAGGAAGCTTCCCCCTGCGGAGCCTTCCTCCGCCCCGGCCGCAGCCTCTCCAGGCCCGCGGGATGCTCCCAGCCCGGCTCCGGCCAGGATGCTTCCCGGTGCCCGGAGCGGGAGGAGCGCGGAGGGAGGCAGGAGCCCTCCTCTTCCTCGGCACCCGCGGGGCGTCCCGTGGGGCGCAGGCTCCGCTCCGGCTGCAAGTGCTTCCTGCGAAACGCTGGCGATGGGAGGCACTTTCTAATTATTATAACTCATTTTTTTTKGGGGGGGGGGGGATGCTGAAAATCCCCTTTATTTAAAACCATCTTCCCGTGTGGAAGCGCAGAGCGGATTTGGCAGCGGCCTTGGGTGTGTTGGGAAATGATACGGGGTTTTTTCCACTTTATTTTTTTTCTCTCTCTAGGAGTTTGGATTATTCTTTTACTCCCTATGAATTTTTCCCCACCCTATTCATTATCATTTGTGTTAATTAGATTGTGATGGGAAATGGTCTCTATTCAAAAGGAAAACCTCCGAGATATGTTTTTACAAGTGTGTGCGTTTCGGCGTGGGGAGAGAGGGGGGAGCAAAGATGCTTGAAAGAAATCATTTTAAAAATAATTTCTTCATAAAGCTGTTTAAAAGAAAGCCCGGTTCCCCTTCCCCCAGCGTGGCCACCTCCCCCCGGCCCCCCCTAATTAAACGATTTGAATTTCCACGTTAACCGCTTGGTGCTTCCTCGGCGCCTCAGATGATTAGAAAGGGATATTCATTTATGCCTTTTAAACGCCGCCCCGATTAAAATCAGAGAGATTTTTTCCTTCATCAAAATCTAACATCCTTGAAAAATTAATTTGATGCCTCTTGTTATCAATTAATTGAATCTCGTTGGGAGAGAGGCTTGTACAGCGGGTGGTTAGAGCTGGCCCTTCTGTTCTTAGTTGCTTCCCCCCCTCTTTCCCCTTCTGCTGCTGCTTCCAAACACTGTGACATTATAAAACTCTGCCTTTTTTTTTATTATTTTACTCATCTCATAAAATAAAATAAATGAATAAAACTTGGTCTCTCTTCCCACCCTCCTCCCCCATTCCCTTGAGTTCCTCTTGAATGAAAGACCATTTTTCCCCCCTCTTTCTTTCTGTCATCCCTCTTTCCTATAACTTAAGAGGCAGTGGGAGAGAAAGAAAAGTTAGTGCTTTAGCAATTTCTCGGCGTAGCAAGGCAGCCAGGGTCCGTCTGTCTTCCTTTCTTTAACTGGGGATATTGGATATTTCATTTGAATCTCCCTCTTTTCAATTAACAGTGCACAGCTCCTTCTCTTAAACGCGCTCTATTCTCCTCTTCTGTCTCTGCAGCCGGAGAAGCGATTTCCCTTTCTTTAATATTTCAGCTCTTCCCACGAGACGGGCTGCCTGCCTTTTTTTAATAGACTTTTTCTCCCTCTGTTAAACTTTTCCAATCTCCGTCCCCCYCCCCTTTTTTTCCTTCCCACCTCTTTAAACAAGAAAAAAAAAAGTGGAAAAGTTATGAAACTTAAAGAACTGGGTCATTTGTGAGTTACTGAAATAATTTTAAAAAAATTAGGTGCTCGCTTCATTTCAGCTCTCCTTGAAATGAATCTGCCTGGTTGCTCTCTGCTCCGGCCTCGTCCCTGGTGTCTCCTGTATTTCTGGATTTCTCCTGAATTTGGGGCTGGAGGCGGGGTGATCCCGGCGGCTCCTCGCGCCTTCCCTGCGCCAAGCCCTCGGGGGGACGACGACGACCGTCCCGGGCGCGTGTTGCCTTCCCCTCCGCGAGCGACTTTTCTAGGGGGGAGTTTGGGGGTGGCTCGAGCGGTTTTGCTTTCGCGGCAGAATAAATCTGTGCGCGGCGCTGAGCCGCGCGCCGGGGCCGGCAGCCAGGCGAGCCGCCCCCGGCCCTGCACCGCGGCGCGTTGTCGCGGTCCCCGGTTTCCCTCGGGCCGCCTTCGAGCCGGGGGTGCGGGGGC
>NW_028186448.1:501684-513535 GCF_003343005.1 Rhea americana
CAAGAGAAGGAGGCAGGCGGCTATTTTGGAGGATAAAAATCGGAGGCTGCCGAGGACCAGCGCGGGGATGGTGGGGCACCTTGCCTCGCCCCGAGCGTTGCTCATCTCGGCGCTTCTCCATCCCTCCCTGGCTCCGGATCCGTGGCCGAGGGAGGAGCGCGGGTGCCGGAYCCGAAAGGGGCCGCGGCGACGYGCAGCCCCCGGCTGCGGCCGTCCCSGTCCATCCSCRTCCGTCTGTCCGCCCCACCGAGAGACACGGGGGGCCCCGTGCCCCACGTCACTATTTAATTAGACGGCCCTGATTAACAAAACTTGGCGTTCGCCTTCCTCCTGCCCTCATCTTTCCTGGCTCCGAATCAATGGCTTTGATATGCTAATTAGGGAGTAATTTAATTTCAAAAGGCCGCAATTAACAAGGGTGTTGTGGACATGCTGTAGTTAAGCGGCGTAATCTAATTTGCATTAGTAACAAGCAGGGACTAATTAGAAGCTTAATTAGACACTTAGACGGCTCTCATGTTTACTTTCTTAATGAGATGGAGTGGGGCTCTTTTTTTAATCTTTTCAAGAGCGCAGCGGAGGGAAGCGGAGGATGGAGGCGCCCGGCGCGCGCCTGGCACCGGCCCCGGCGGCCGCCGCTCCGGGCATCCCGCCGCCGCTCCGGGCACCCCGCGGCATCCGTGCCGCAAGGGTTTGTCCTCGGGGCTGGGCAGGGAGCAGGCGAATATTTAGCAATTCTTTTTTTTCCCCCCTCCGAGAGCACCCTTGCTCCGGTTCGGGGGCTGGCGGAGGTCCCGTGGGCTCCCGGAGGAGGGTCGTCCATGGGGTTTGCCGCGGTCGGAGCATCCTCACCGCTGCTCCGGAGCAAGCTCCGGAGAGCGAAGCCTCRCCGGCGCGATTCGGAGGGAGGCAGGACCTGGCTGGCATCGCCCGGGACCCGAGCGCGAGAACCGGCCGTTCCCGGGGGACGCGGCGGCCGCCCGTCCGGATGCGCGCCCGGCTCGGCCGAAACGGGACGACCCGGCTTTTCGGGGTGGGGGGGARCCGCTGTGCCGTTGTTCCCGCGAGGGCTCGCCGAGCTCGTCCCCAGGACGTCGCTCCCGGCCAGTGCTCCGGTCCGGCGGGAGGCTGGCGCGGGAGCCGCAGGTGGCAGAGGTCTGCCCGCCGGGGAGGAGGAGGAGCAGGGCCCGAAGAAGTAGCTGGGAGGAAGATGAAAGTGGGAGATGAAAGTGCCCGGAGGTGTGATCCCATTAAAGTGGTGCCTGGGCTTAGCCAATCCTTGGTTCCTTAAATCTCTTCTAATTTACTGTAATGCTTTAAATTCGTTTTAGCTCCCCCAGACTTTTATTTTAATCCCCTTTCCACATTTCCATGTGTTTGTGTGTTAATTAAAGGGTAAAAAGCCACTCTCTGAGCAATCCCGGCTGCAGCTTCTCCTCTTCAAGCTGGAGCCTTTTAAGATTAGCAAACCACTTCCTAAAGGCTTTGCAGCGCCGGACCGGGGCGGGCAGGTTGCTCAACTTTCCGCGGCTCGGAGCAGATCCGGTGCCCGCGATTGAGCTTCCCCAAACCTCGTGCGTGCGCAGGACTGCTTAAGGCCTCGGGTTCTCCGCTTGCTCCGTTGGATTTACGGCAGTCGGCGCCTCTCCGCAGCCGTCGCGGGATTTGCTCCGCTGGTTTTGCTCGGGTAGGTTGCTGCAGCGCGTCCGGGCATCCTGCCTGCTGCCCGTTTGTCCTGCTGTTCATCCTTGTCCCTTCTGGGCCGCGGTTTCCGGCTGCTTCCTATTGCACCTGGGGAAACTGAGGCAAGGGGCAGCGGGATGCAGGCCGACGCTGCCGGCACGGGGAGGAGGCGAGCGCRGCACCCAGGCCTGGTTCATCTCCGCGTCGGATCCTCCGGAGGCGACCGGCTTCGGCACCGCCGTTCCCAGGCTCGCGCGCATCCTGCCCGCGCCGTTCGCCGGGCTGCGCGGCTGCCGGCAGCAGCAAAGCCGCAGAGCCCCCGCGGGCCGTCCGCGTAGGGGTATTTTAAAAAACAGGAGAGGCAAAGCGTCCGTAACGCAAAGCCTCTGCTCGGGGCCGCGGGAAGGCGGAATGGCCGCGCCGGGACGGACGCCGGGACGGACGCYGGGACGGACGCCGGGACGGACGCCGGTGCGTGCAGCGCGGCCAGCTGAGCCGCCTGCACTCTCCTGGGGAAAGCGCCGCGCATCCATCAGCCCGTTAATTGCGCTAATTAGGGAGCGCGGAGGTGTTAATTGGGAAGCGCTGGTATCGCGCCCGCTCGGAGGGCGGCGGGAGGTTGGGAAACGCCGCCGAAARCGGACCGAGGAGTTGGCCTGGCGCGGGCGCTTCGCGGGTGAGCGGCGAGCCGGAGGATGCCGAGGAAACGTCACCGCTCAGATTAAGCAGTTGTTAATTAAAAGGCAACGGTAATTAACGTGCTCTCCTTGCCGTACGGTGCTGCTGAAGGCAGGGGGAGTCTCCTCCCGCCGTCCGCGGCTCGGCGATTCTCCGTCCCGCGCGGYCGAGCCGAGGAGCGTTCTGCCCTCGGAGAAACGGTACGGAGCAAGGCGGGCGCTCGGCGCCGTCGGAGCGGCGCCCTCCCCTTCTCGGCAAAACCAGGGCTTTGCGCCGGTCCCGGGGTTGCGTGCGGCGCCGGCGGGGAGAGCCGGCCGCCAGCCTCCTCGCGACCCTCCCGTCCGCGGGCGGCTTCGGCGCGGGCCCGACGGGCGCTCGATCCCGACTGACGTCGACGCTGTAACGTGGGAGACGCTAGCGAGCTGCTTTTTTTTTCTTCTTCTTTCAAGGTTTTATAAAACTTTTATGCACGTGGAAATATTTTCATTATTATTATTACGTTCTTTTATTGCCTCCCTTGCAGCGGCGGGAGCCCGAACGCGCCGGCATCCCCRTAGGGTTTGAAAACGGGAAGTCAAATTTACTAGACTTGGAGAGCGAACCGGACTGGCCCGCTGTCACCGGCGGGAGGAATTACCCAACTGGAGCCGCGCGCCGGGTCAGCTGCTCCAGCATCCTGTCCCTGGCCGGGGCCAGGCTCCGATGCTTTTTGGGGGAAGGTAAAGAAAACCAACGGTTACAGCTCGTCTACAAGAAGAGATTTCCTCCTAATTCCCAATAGTTAGCCTTCAATTTATGCCCCGAAGCCAGGAAAGTTTATATCCTTTCCAAAACTTTTTTTTTCTTTTTTTTTTTTTTKCCTTTTTTTTTAATACTTCCTGTTGTAACTCTGGATATTCTTGTTCTCCGTATAAAAGTCAAATCCCCTTTTGAATCCTGCTGAGTTTTTGGCCGTGGTGATACCTTGTGACCCGTGGATGCAGACAGACCCCGCGGGGCCGCTCGCGTGGTGGATACGCGGGGCCGCCTGCCGCGATTTCCGACGGAAAACGAGAAAAGCAACTAAAAACTCTGCGTTTTTCTAAAAGCCTCTCGTCTGACGCCGCCGAGGGGCAGCAGATCGTGTTTTCGAGGGCGAAGCGGGGGCGAGGGTTTGGGGCCGCGCGGGGCGGTGCTGCGGGGCGCGTGGCGGAGCCGGCGGCGGGTGGCTCTGCGCGGAGCCGGGGCCACTTTGCCTCCCGTTTCTCTCTCTTTTGGCTTTCTTTTTTTTTTTGTTGTTGTTGTTTCTAATGCGGCAGCTGTAGGCAAACACGCGCTTCCTTTTCTGGTAATCTGTGATCCCTTCTCGGAAGGCTGCTCCGCTCCCCGCGCGGCCCGCGCCGATCGCGCCCCGCTGCCCCGGCACCCCCGCTCGCGACTTCTGCATTTTAAGTAAAAATAAAACGCAGTAATCCTTTTAACCTTGAATTCTCCTGTAGCCACCAGCGTGTCACTGTGTGCGTGCGYGCGCGCGCGCCCGGGTGTGTTTTTGATAGTGTGAGGACTGCAGGAGGGAGCCAGCAGCTCCACATGGGAATTAATGTCAGTCATATACCCTGCGGAAATGACTTTTGAAATGCATATAATCTCAAACATGCAAATGAGAAGCTTGCTTCACCCTGTTTAATATGAATGATCAGCTTCTGAATAGCTATTATTACACGCCACATTTCAGCAATTATGTTGTTCGCGGTTTGTCTTTCTATCTTTTTTTTTTTGGGGGGGGGGGAGAGAAGAAAGGGGAAGAAGCAGTATTTCTTCTCGCCGTCCCTCTGTCTTTTTCTCCTCTCCGGTTCCAAACTTGCTGACGGGCTCTGATCGGCGGTGGGCGAATGCTCTTCCCACTTCAGCCCCTCCGCGGCCTCCCCGCTCCCTTCGCGGCCGGGCGCTCCCGCGGGTGAAAACAGCGCGTCTCGGCCCGAAATCCCGCGGTATCGCGGCGTTCGTGGCCAGCGGCACGGAGAGGAGGCGGAAGAGCTTTGCCTCGGGTCCGCTGGAGGAAACGAAACCCGGCGTAAGCTCCGTTCCCGGTTATCCCTCCGGCGGCCAGGAGCGCCCGCGGMTGCGGAGTTGGGGCTGCGGACCGCGACCCTCGCTTTTGCAGCTAGCAAGTTGCCCCCTGATAAAACCCAACTGAGGAAGGATGTTCCGTCCCATCTCTTTGAAACCGGTCGCTCCAGCCCTCCCGGCTCTCGTGCGGAGTTCGGTGGTGCTGCAGCACGGCCGCGTTTCCCAGCCCGTGGCCTGTTTGCACGCCTAAAGGTGCTGCCTTCGCTTCCCGGCGCCGGGACCCTCGGCAAAGCGTTGTGCTCTCGCCYGAGAGGGACCAGCGGTGCTTGTCACTGGATAAAAACGAAGCCAGCGAGTRCAAAACTTTGCAGTGGACTCGTGCAAAGCTAAAGCGCGGGAGAAAGCGCAACGCRCGTCGCAGCGCTCGCTGCCTGCGCCGTGGGGTCGGCGATGCTCCCGGGCCGGTCCCTCCGGGGGCAGCGGCTGTCCGAGCAGCGGACGCCCGGGAGGAGGGCAGAGTTTTCCAGCTGCTGTTCCCCAAGAGCCGCCGTGCTCTGCTGCTGCGAGCTCTGCTCCCCGTCGTCATGCTGGTGACTCTCCGAGCCAGGCGCTGGCGCTCGCTTGCCRTTTCGCATCCCGGCTACGTGGTCCCGGTCTGTTTATTAGGAGCGATGAGGAACTTCCAGGCGGGATGTGTTTTCCTGCTGGAAGAGGCTGATCTGCCGGAAGTTGAAACGCTTTGTGGAAACGCGTCAACTTTGTTGACATTTTCAAGTGAAATGTGTAGCGCGGGCTCCACGTGGTTCGCTCTCCGTCGTCTGAAAACTCGTCCACTTTGCTGTCTCAGGCTTCTCGGGGGAAGGATTTTGGACTTTCTAGTTCTGTGCAAAAATCCACAATTTCTGTTTGTTTTTCCCTCTTTCCTCAGTCCAGGAAAGAGCTGAAAAAGATGGTAATTTCCCGCRTTTACTTTGCCCCGGTGCCGCATTTGCCACAAGCTGCGGGTGCGTCCAGGATGCTGGTCCCGCTGCCCGCGCTTGCTGCAGCCTCCCGCGGCGGGTCGCGGAGCCCGTTTTGGGGAGCACAGCGGGCGTAGCTAAAGCCTCGTGCAGCAGCAGGTTCGAGATCCCGTCCCGGCATCTCCTCGTGCGGGAGCCGCTGCCGGGCTCCGGAGGGGGACGCGGGCAGGGCGAGCGGAGGGGCCGCCGCGCTCGTCTCAGCTTCGGCTCTCTCCTTCCCCTCGCTGCCGCAGGTCCCGCTAGCGAGTCATGATGGTTGAATCCGCCTCGGAGACGATACGGTCCACTCCCTCCAGCCAAAACGGGGTCAGCAGCCTCGCGAACCAGCCCGATGGCGGCGGCGGCGGCGGGGGCGGCGGACGAGAAGGAGCGGCGAGCGGCGAGCCCAACGGCGAGATGAGCCCCGTGGAGCTCCTGCACTTCCAGCAGCAGCAGGTAGGAGAGACRCCGGCTTCCTCCCTTCACCCTCCTCCCCTTGCTCGGCACGAGGCAGCCCRGGACCGGGCCTCCGAGCGGCCGGGTTTGCAGCCGAGAGGGCTCGGAAGACCCGCCGGCGGTCGAACCAGGAGCAGTCCTTTCGGCTGAACCCGCCTTCGGTCCTCCGGACGGGTGAACGGAGTCGGTCTCCCTCGCGCTGCGCCTCGATGCGCGGAGGAGCCACGCGCGCGGGCCCGCTCTGCGCTTGCACGCCYGTCCCTGCGCACGTGCGTACGTGTGCACACGCGTGCTGGCGCCCGCCCGGGGCCCTGGCCGTGCTCGCGTGTGGCTGTGCACRCGTGCCTGCAGGTTACCTTTCAAAACAAACTTTGGAGAAAACATAAATTTTCCTCCTCGGATACTAAATAAGGCAATGATCCCTGCCTCGGATGGAGATCGCCTCCCCGAGCCATAAATTCCAGCGTGAAAGCTGTAAAAAATTGCTGTGTCTGATACTTTAGTAGTGAGTGCTGTAAATCCATTACCTGAATAACAGCCGTTTCGCACGCAGTTAAGCCCCCGTTCCCCTGATCTGGAGGGTAATCATGCGTGTAATGCTTCTGCAAGTCACCCCTGCCGAAGGAGCCGCCGCCGCGCCGCGTCCCGCTCGGCCGCGGGATGCGGCTGGGCGCCGGGACGCCCCGGCGCTTCCTCGGCGCGTGCCGCTGGCGCGGAAGCGGGGCTCTCGTCACCGAGAAGTCGGCGCTTTGCGGCGAGCGGAGCGGCCCCGAGCGCTCCCGCGGCGCGGGGAGGCCCGGGCAAGAGGAGCCCGGTAGGGCAGGGCCAGCCGCCGCCGCCTCCTGCTCCCCAGATGCAGGGACGAGGTTTAATTCCACCCTTTCTTATTTCTTCTTCTTGACTCCCTGTGTAATTACTCTAGGAAACTCGCTGGCGCACAGAATTATTAAGGCAGAGGGTTTGGTAAACTTCCAAAAGCAAATGACATCTGCAATGATAGTACCTTGGGGAGGAAAGGGAAAAAAAGGAAAGAAAAAAGCATCATCTCAAGGACTATCAATCTTCATGCTTCGGGGAACAGGCTGAGCACCAGCTGGGGTCAAGAATAAATGTCCCCATCTAGAGAGTTTTGCGCAATTAGGTGCTTTATGGAGGCTTTACACCATCCCRAGAAGCATCCAGCCTTCACCCTGCAGGCAGGTTCCTGCACCGTCGGGCTGCTCCTGTCTGACAGTTCTCCTGTCCCGACTCTTGCTGCTGCTCCTCAGATGTTGGCTGTTGCTCCCTTTTTTTCTATTTAACAGCACAAAATCCCAAGAAATGCTAGGAAGCCCGGGGCTGTAAAGCCACCGCTAGATCTCCCTGCAGAAGTCCAAGTTGAAGAGCCACTGGTGGCTTCCAGGGGCGAGTGTGACCATTAGTGGCCAAGGTCTTCCCAGGCCCGTAGGTGCCTGTGTTCAATGGGCGTTTGTGGGAGCTAAACTCCCTTGGTAGGTTTGGACCAAAACACCTCAAAGTGCCCTGTGGCTCCCGCCGCTGGGCCGGGTTTCCGCCTGCAAGGTGGACGGACGGCAGGTCGCGGGGAAGGTCTCGCGCCATGAGGCTGGGCGCGGGAGTCGGGCTCGCTCCGGCGCTGCTCGGTGGTGGTGTCCCGCGGTGTCGGGCTGCGGGGGTTTCTCGGGTGAAAACGCATCTCCAGGGACGCGGAGAGCTCGCTCCTGAGGACGGGAGACTTCTGGCAGCCCAGCCTGGGYGCGGACATCCAGGATGGGAGCTCGAGCAGGAAACCGTTTCCTTGCCCGCTCGGGGACCCGGCTCCTCTCCGCCTTGCCCGGCCGACGCTGGGGTTAAATCCCTGGATTTCAGTGGTGGGGCCCGGCTCCGGGCTTGAATAGCGCGCGCTGCACATTGTGCCGGGGTTGCCGGAGGGGAGAGGTCGCCCGGGGGCACCGGAGGGTTGCCTAGCGGCCGGGATCCCCCACCGCGGTTGCTGTGGGAACGCCGGGAGACCTCCGGCGCCGTTCCCTGGCATCCTGCAAGGAGGCTCCGGAGGGGGGCTGCCGCCTTYGCGCGTTAATGAGCTTTGAACGCGCGGGGTGGGGGGCTGGTCCCCGCGCCTCGCTCCTGCCCCGCTGSGGCTCTGCAGCTCCCCGCTGCACCGGGGCACCCGGTTCCCCGTGAATTGGGTCTCTCCGGTTTTTTTTTTTTGTTTTTTTTTTTCTTTCCCCCACCCGCACGCTTTGGAAAGGGCGCAAGCCCCGCGTTGCTCCTCTCCCTCCCCAAACTCCAAAGCTTTATCCCGGAGCCGGGGTTTTAAAGCCTCCCGGGAGCGCGGGCTTTGCCTGCGGGACGAAGCCCGAAGGTCCCTCCGCGTGCCGGGCCGGCACCGCCGGCACCGCTGCTCTTGGCACCCTCCCGGGGGGCGAGGACGGAGGTCCCCGGCGCCGAGGTTTGGGGAGATGCGGCGCGCAGGCAGGGGGGCTTGGAGCGGGACGCCCCCGGGGCAGCGTGAGCAAAGCCTGCGTTCGGCTCAGTATGGCATGATTTCCCCTGGATTTGGGTTTTTTTTTCCTTCCCKCCCCAAAACCCGAACCCATCCCRGCAGTAATGCCGGCCGGCAGCAGTCTGAGCGGGCACCGGAGGCCTGGGGATCGCGGCAGCCCTGATTCCCAAGGGAATAGCCCCAAATCCGCAGCCTTGCCGGGGCTCCCGTGTCGTGCCTCTTGGGCAGACCTTGCTCCTCRGGGTGCTTCTCGCCCTAGCCGCTGCCTTCGCCCCGTCTCCGAGCCCGGAGGCTCGTACGGTAGCTCYTTCCAAATTGCAATCCTGTAGAAAAGGAGCCATCTGGAAAACCCATCCAACCAGGCGCTCTAACGTCGCGCTGCGTTTTTTTTTTATTATTATTATCCAAAAAAAAAAAAAACTTGCAACGTATTGCAGACACATGTAAAATAAATGTTCAGTTATTAAACAAAAATAAGGCTTTTAAGGGAGGAGCAAATCCGACTTTTTCTCTATTTGAAGAAGGGTGTGGATGGGGGAGGAAGGGCACTTCCCTATGGTAGGAAAGATGCCATTCCATGAAACATGTGATTGCATTTCAAATATATTGTGTAATACGCTATTATTAGGGTATTTAAGATAAAAATGCGACCAGAGCACTTAAGTGAAACTCATCTCTCTATTAGGTTCCGTGATTTATATTTCATATTTCACTGAGCGCGAATGCAGGAGAGTTTTTTTTTTTTTTCCCCCCTTTTATTCTGTTTTCCCGGGGAGGAGGGAGCTTGTTCCTTGTGTTCTTCATTAGTGGAAATGGGTTTAACCCCTCGCCCATGAGGCTTGAAGAGGCGAAGGTGGAGGAATAAAGTCCAGCAGCATTCGAGTGTGTGCAGCGAAAGGGAGACCGGCTGGGGCCGAGAGGGAATGAGGCACAGAGTTAGTTGTAAAGTTGTAAAAGAGCTCTCTCTTTTTTTTTTTTTTTTTTTTCCTCCTCCCTGTGTCCCGCTTGGTTTAATTTTGCTTCCCAGCCAGCCCTTGTCTTTATTATGTAGTTCAGGAGCTTTCCTTTTCTTTTTACTTGCAAAGAATTGTGTCATTTTTGTTAATTTTGATCTCGGTGGAGCCATTTGGTTCTGGTTAAGCCGGCCTGGGCTGGGTGGAAGTGCTTTTCAATATGGCATCATTTACGGTTAATATCCATCTAAAAATATCTGCGAGCGTGTGTGTTGTTTTAATAGCTCTAATTCTGGAATGCGACGATGTCATTTTTATGAGGCTAGTGTAAAAAACTTTTTCTTTTGGTTAACTTTTTCTCCCTTCCCAACTCCACCACCAGAAACGGCTTTTTTGGGCAAAAGGAGTGGAGGGAAAGCAGACGATAGAAAATCTCTTTAGAGCTGCTGTCTGCCTCCTTCCCTACAAAATTCTTGGTTTCATATAATTTTTTATGATTTTTTTGCTTTGCTTTGCTTTGCTTTAACTCACTGGAGGCTAACCCCCCCCYCAAAGCTTTGCTCCCATCCAGGTGGAAATTCCCTCGGCTATTTTTGGGCAGCRGTTCCCGGCTGGGGCTGCCCGGGCGGCCGCGTTCCCTGGCACGGCACGGAGCTGCGGGGATGCTTTTGGCTTCGGCTGCTGGAGCGTCTGGGCATCGCTGGTAATAATTAAAAAGCATGCTGTTTCAAAAATAAAATACCTTGTAGAATAAGGTACTTTAAAAATACCCTGGCCACGTTTTTCCATTGCGTTGCTTCATTTTTTGGGGGGAGGCTCATGACTCCTTTGGAAAGACCCACGGATGTCTCTGTCCTTGCCCAGAAACCTTTGAACTTTTTAACCTACTTCTTTCAGGTTTGACCAGGTAATTCAAGGCCTTGGGAGGTTCAGTTCTGGCAAGTTTTAGGGGAGGGAAGAAAAGTGACCAAAAGCGAGAGATTARCTTCGGGGCTGAAGTGCGAGTCGGTCTCCGTCTGCTCCGCTCTTGTGTTTGGTGTGTGCGAGCCGCTGTCTCCGCCGTCGGGGCTTCTCCCTCGCCTGGGCCTGATGTGCCCCGTTTCCCCCCCCCCCCGGGAGAAAATGAATTTTGTGATATTTGCTTGGGGCAGGCAGCCAAAAGCTGCTTAACCTGCCGTTCGGGGAGTCGCCGTCTCTCTGCGAAGCAAGTGTGGTCCCGGCGCGCGTCCCCTCCTCTTGGCTCGCTGGAGCATCTCGGCCGCGTGCGAGGAGGCGTCAGCTCCGGGGCGCCGGGAGGGGTGCTCTTCTCGGGCACGCTGCGCCGCCGGCGGGCGGGGAGGTCCCCCCGGCTGGGCTGCCGGGAGCTGGGGCCGAGGCCCGCCAAACTCATCGCACCCGAGAGGAGAACCTTGCTGCCAGGTGGATGCGTTCCTTGGCTCGCCTGCTTGGCTCTGCCGGAGGAGGTGGAATCCAGCCTGGAAGAACATGAGAGCCTTTTGGGGAAGAGCTTACGGATTAATCTCCAGGTATGTCGGGTGGAAACCCGGATAACGGGCTGTTTCCCCTCTGGGATCCGCACGCCCTGGCTGGGCGATGAGCCGCTTTCCTCCGAAAGACGGCTGAGGAGCCACCGGCTCCAACGCAGAGGGTCCGGGGTCGCCAGCGCAGCCTGGCCCGGCTCCTTGCCCGCGAGCCCGGCGCCCTGGGGAGCCTTGGCCGCCCGGGAGCTGCTCCCGGCTCGGCCTTCCTGTCCTCTGGACCTCGTGTTCGGCCACACCTGGCACTCACCCGAGGCGTGTTTTATTTGCTGCCCCCCAAATGCTTTTTAGCGTTTCTTGGTGCTCTGGTGTTTTTGCAGCCTAGCTGCCAAAAAAMCAAAAACAAACGAAAAAAAAGTGCAGAAGTCGAGCAAGGAGCGTACTTAGCGAGCGGCAGGTGAGGGAGCGGGAGGGGGGAGTGCTGAATTTCGGGGAGCCTTTTCCTCCAACGTGCTAAGAACTTGTCTAGGTGCTTTTAAGTTTTTTGGTTGTCTTYAGAAATACTTGCTTAAAAGTCAGTGTATTTATGGAGTGTTTTCCCTCTGTCGCGGACCCTGTATCGCGCTGCCGCGCTGCCTAATTAGAGAAGTACTGCGAAACGCACCAGGACRCTGCTGAAACCTCGGCTATATTTTTCTGATTTAATTCTAGTGGTTAAAAGAAAGGTGGGGGGGGGATCTAAGTTAATTAAATGAGCGCAATCCTACTGCGAAGAGCAGGTTACAACGCAGCTACTCCAGACGTGGAGTTACCAGGGCGGGGGGCTCTGGGCTGTGCCCCGGCGGGTAGCGAACGCGCTCGTACGCGGCCGGGGGCAGAGGGGGAGTTACCGTCCTCTCCGAGCCCCCAGACCCGCCGCTGCTGGGCAGGACAGAGCCAAAGGGCTTCGGCTCCGGACGTAAGCGTCCCTTGCAGCCTTTTTTTTTTGTTTTAATGGGATAATTTGCTGATCAAAGGGAGCCATCGAGGAGCGTGATGAATTTGACACAACCC
>NW_028186448.1:514215-519175 GCF_003343005.1 Rhea americana
CCCGCCGCCCTCCGCGCGCCGAGCCCGGCGCTGGCACGAGCCGCCTTGCGTCTCGCCGGAGTCGTTTGCCAGCTTGCCAAACTCGTGCAGCCTTTACGGGGACCGCGAAGCCTTGGAAAAACCATGCAATTCACCATGCGTCTCCCGCTGCCCGGGGAAGCGGCGCTGCCTTTGGCAGGCAGGAGAGCGGCTCTCGCCGCCGGCACCCCCGCGGGTCGGCTCCCGGGGAGCGGTGGGGCTTGGAAGGAGAGCTGCCGGGAGCGTCCTGCCTGGCGGCTGGAGCGAGCCCGGCAAAGCCGCCGGCCCGACGGCAGCTCTCCAAACCCGCCCCGTCGCTGGGCGAAGCAGCCCGAAAGCGGAGCCGAAACCTCGCCGCGGGAGCGACACGACGGGACGCGGCGGCTCCAGGCTCGGAGGCCGCCCGGGGCTGCCGCCGTCTTTTCCCTGCCGCTACCGGAGGGGTTTCCCGTGGTGCGGACGGAGAAGCCGAGCCCGGGCRGGCCCCCGTGCAAGGCGCCGTGCGAACACGTGGAGAAACGGCGAGAGCTCGGGCAGCCGGCGCGCACGCGTGAGCTGCGCCCGGTGATCCGGCAGCCGTCCTCCGGCGGGCGCCCGGCACCTGCTCGCGCGCGCGCTGCAATTCATGTTTTCGTGTTTTGAGCGGTATTTAAAAAAAATCGGAGCTTTAGCTGCCGCGTGGCTTTGCGCTCGCGTTGCCGCGGATGGGGAAGCAGCGCGTCCGCGGGGAAGCGGGGCCSGCGGTGCGGCGGGTCGCGGCTCCGCCAGCCGGACGGGAGATGGGCGGGCGACTTCAGCCGGGCTCGCTGGGCGCAGCGGTTCCCGGCAGCCCGCGCTGCTCCTCGGGGGCTGCGTTGCGACGAGGTCGTGCAATTTGGGAGCAGCCCGCGCGGGGCCGCCTCGGCCGCAGGGCGCTTTCTTCCAGCTGCCGTCCCCGGGGTTTGCGTTGACAGCGTGCAGCGCGGCGCTCGCGCGCGGCGGGCGCTGCTCCCTGGCTTGCTTTGCTTTCCTTCCCGCGGGCTGCGCGTCCAACAGGCCCCGTCAACTCATCGTCGGAGCGTAGCGTCGGGATCCCGTACGGCTTTGGAATTCCTGSGCTTCTGGCTTTCGCGGGGCTGTTTGGTGGTTCACGGACGCACTCGAAACACGCTTTGCTTCCTGCCYGCTCTGCGCTGCATTTGGGGTGCAGCTGCTGCGTTTGGGTCCCTCAATAGGAAATTAATTTTTTAATAAAGTAGGCAGGGCCGCGTGCGCCTTGCGGAGGGACGTGCCGTACGCTTGTGTTTGCAGCAGAACCGCAGCCAGACCCTTCCCWGGCTGAAACCGGCGCTCGCAGCCGCCGGCTTCAGCAGCAACTTTAAAGCTGCCTCTCGCTTCACGAGTGCATTTCTCCTTCCCTGTCCACCTGCAAGAAGGGGGTCAGGGAGCTTCTACCCAAACAGAGCRGAGTTGCGGCGCAACTCGGAAATGCTTTGCTCCAAATTTGCCRCATAGGCTATTACTGAGCAGCTCCCCCGTGGAGACGGTGCTAAATTGGACCTTCTGATTAAATAGTTGGTAATGAGTCGTCCTGGATGCTCCATTGAGTGACTGTTTAAGGGGGACAAGGCCGCTCTCTGATTAGCAGAGGTTAAATTAATAGCGGAGCTGCGTGCGGATATGCGCCGGCAGTGCCGCGTTCACCTGCAAACGTTGGCGAGGGGGTTCGCAAGGGAGGGCAAAGGCGGGAGAGCCCCGGCCGCTCCGCCGCGGAGCCACCCTGCTCCTCCGAGTTGCAAAGGCGGAAGATTTCCCGAGCGGCCCTTTCCCGCACCCCGGGAGCGGCGGGGCCGCGCGCCGCCGCCTGGAAGCCGGYGCGGTGATTTACGGCCGGGGTGTTGACAGCTCGGGGGAACCCACATGCTGTTTGCAGCACCGCCAAGCTGGGCTCTGACCCGCCGACCTCCCCCCCGCCGCTCCCCCCGCCTGTCTCCGCGCGGTAATAAAAACCTGTCTTGCAGGCAGGACTACAATGACTTTGTTGTTCAGAAAAATAGCCCCCCCCCCCCAAAAAAAAAAAAAAGGAGGAGAGAGAATTTCTTTAAAAGCAAAAATAAGGAACGTATGAGGAAGCGGGCCGGGGAGCAGCAGCCGGGGCGCCGCAGGGTTGTTTCTGCTCCTGAACGAAGCCCCTCTCTGCCCCGGGCTTGGGTGCGCGCCGCTGCCCGCCGCGCGTGCACCCCACCGTGTGTGCACCCCGTCGCGCGTGCACCCCACCGCACGTGCACCCCACCGTGTGTGCACCCCGCCGCACATGCACCCCGCCGCACATGCACCCCGCTGCGCGTGCTCCCTGCCACACATGCACCCCGCCGCGCGTGCACCCCGCCGTGCGTGCACCCCATCGCGCGTGCACCCCATCGCGCGTGCACTCTGCCGCATGTGTGCACCCCGCCGCGCGTGCACCGCGCAGCGCCCGCTCCCTGCCCGCCCGCCCCTGTTGCGCTCTCCTCGGCGTCTCTTTGCAGGGTTTGCTCGGCACGCGGAGCTTTCCAGAAGCGCTCTTCCAACCGTTTGCGTCGTTTTTCACCTTTCTGCAAACAAATCGCGTGACTGCTACGTCCTTCAGGCAGGACCCTTAGCAAACTCGCGCGCGTTGAGGAAACTAATCACCCCTTCTAGGCAAACACTCGTAAAAGGCAGCAGGTTCCATCTTGGGTCACTTGTGAGCGTTGCTGAGCTCCGGCGCCGCCGCGGTGAGCTGTCAGCCGCGCGGGCCCGTTCGCAGGTCGTTAATTCAGGGTGGAAACCGCGCGCCGCGACCGAATCCCGGCTGGGGACTGCGACTCCGGGTGCTTTGGGTGCTTCGGTGCGGCAGGCAGCTGCGTAATTAAATACGTCTTCGGACGCGCGGGTTGTCGGCTCCRGGAGGAGCCCCGAGCGCTGTGCGGCGGCGGCGGCTCGCCCGGAGCGCGGCACCGCGCGCGGGGAGGATTCGCGCCGGCAGCGCGCTGCCGGGGGCCGCGTTCGCTGGGAGCGGCGCTTGCAAGGGGCTCGCCCGAGACGGAGGCGATAACAGGTGGAAAAAGCGCCGAAAGCCTGAAAAACCAGGCCGCCGAGCGCTTTGGGGGGAGGTCGCGCGCGGGCCTTGGGCGCAGCGGGAGTCGCAGTGCCGGCCGGCCGGTGCTCGCCTACCGCTCGGTCTCACCCGATGAACCCAAAGGGCTGCGGAGGAGCAGCCCGGCGGGCGACGCGGGGGGCCGGGCCGGCTCCTCTGCCCCCTGCCCACCCTGCTGTGTCTCTCTTGCAGGCTCTCCAGGTGGCACGACAGTTCCTGCTGCAGCAGGCCACGGGGCTCAGCTCGCCCGGCGGCAACGACGCCAAGCAGCCGGCGGTGCAGGTGAGGCCGGGACGCTCGCCCTGCCCGGGCAGCCCGCGGCTGCAAGCCGACGCCGTCGCGGGGGGCCCCGGGCACGCGCGCAGACCCTCCTCCGGGACGGCCCCGGGCCCCCAGCGAGGGGACTCCCCCTCTCAACCTCCAGGAGCTTTTTTTTTTTTTTTTTGCGTCCCCAGCTAAATTCGCTTTAGCTTTCCTCCAGCAGGCTGCCAGGGAAGAGGCTGTTGGGCTCGGGGTCACGATTTGGGCAGGCGGTCCCCACTGTCCCCTCCTCGGCCGAGTGCGGCGTCCCGGGGAACGACGGTGCCGGGAGGCTCTGCCGCGACGCCCCAACGCTGCCAGTACCCACGCCGGCGTGGGATTTGCACCGTGCACCGGCGTTTCCTGCAGTGGACACGGGGCTCGGGTGGTGGGAGCGAGTATCCCGGGAGTCGTCCCGGGATGCTGGAGGGCTGCAAAGGGACCATCCCCGGGATGGAGCAGGGGTCCCGCTGCGGCTCAGCGTGGCGCTGGCTGCTGCGGGTGGTAAAATCACTGCCGGGAAGCCCGGCTCTGGGTGCAGCACACCCTGCTCCCGTGGCAGGGTCCTTCCCTTTGCTCCCCAGCCACGCGCTTCCGCTGGAGAGAGGGGGGAGACGGGGTGGAAGAGGGAAAGAAGAGGGGCCTAAACCCAGAGAGCGCAGGAGCAAGGAGCGGAGGAAGCAAGAAGCAAAGCCCAAGCGAATGGGAAGTGACAATTTAAATAGCTGTGCGGAGGGGCTCTCCCTTCAGGCTAATTAAATTTATCGGAGAACAGCAGGTTACCTTATTAGAGCCACGTGGGCTTAATTAACAAAGGAAAGTAATTAGCACAAGCTCTCTCCGAACTGGAGGTCCTGCCTGCGGCAGGCGGCGAGGGAGCGGAGCCCGGCCGGGGCTGCTCCGCCGTTCGGTCCCGAGCCGCGGGATCGCGTCCGCCTTTGCAAGCAAAGGCGCTTTCTGTCCGCCGCCGGGTCCGTTGTTCCCCTCTGGCGGCTTTACGTCCCGCCTTGGGGGTGGGCGCAGAGCGTGGGGTGCCCCCTGCACCCGCGCGCTCCTGCGGCCGCCTCGGAGCGGGCCGTTGGGTGCTGGAGCGCCGGGAGCGCTCCTTCGGGACTCGGGGATGCTGCGCGGGGCCGCGGGCGGCAGCCGGGGGCCGCGGCCGGGCGCCCGCTGCGGCGCTTTTCCAATAGCGTTTTCAGGAAGGAAATGCAGTCACTGCATGGAAAAAATCTCTCGGAAGAACAAAGGCAGAAAGAGTGAAGTCAGATTCCGGTAATGGGCGTCCCGCTCGCCTTCGGCGCCGCGCGCCGCTGCCGCCGCGCGCTTTCCTGCTCCCCGTTTCTCTGCCCGGTTGCAAGCGCGCGGGTGCGTGCGCCGCTGCGCCCCGCGTCCCTCCCCGCTCGCCCTCTTCCCGTCCGCCTGGCCGGCTCTTCCAGAGTTAACTCAAGCCGCCCCTGTCTCCCCCCTCCCCTCCTCCTCCTCCTCCTCCCTTTTGTGTTGCGGAGGAACTTGTGAAAGTGGTAGACGTGAGTCAGAAATAGCTCA
>NW_028186448.1:519275-541875 GCF_003343005.1 Rhea americana
CGGCCTGCCCCTGGCCGGCAGCTGGAGCGGGATCCCGCCGAGGGGAGATAGGGGATTAAGCAGGCTCCTTTGAAAGGAAGTTTATCTAACGGCGGAGTGGTGTGGATGAGACTGGCCAGGACGGCTGCTGCGCCGCGGGGGGAGGAGGAGGAGGAGGAGGAGGAGGAGGAGGAGGAGGAAGGCTGCATCCCCAGGCTCCTGGAAGCAGATCGCGGCCGGGGAAGGGGGACGAGCACGGCGCGCTCACGGGGAACGCGGCGTTGCCGAAACCCGGCAAACGCGGCCCTCGCGGCCTTGCCCTGCAGAGACGCAGGTGCGCGGCAGCCCGCCGGGGTCCGGCAGCGGCGGCTCTGGCCTGGCTGCAAAGGCAAAATTCGAGGATTTTTGTAGGAGCAAGAGCTTGCCGCCGGCGCGGAAAGCCGGCGGCCGAAGCGCGCAGGCCGGGTGCGCTTCTGCTTTCCCCTCCTGCTCGACTTCCCCGCCTGCGGCATCGCTGGGGTGTTTTGGGGGAGAAACTGTTCCCGTAGCCTCCTCCCGGTCCTTTGCTAGCCTGCTGATTGCCTGCAGCCCCGGGCGAAGCTTGCGGGGGGACCGGGGTCCCGGCACGCTCCGAGCAGCCAGATGTCCCGCGTCAAAGCCCAGAAGCACCGCAAAGTCCCCGCTGTTCCTGGGGCCGTCGGCTCGCGACCGGCCCGAGCAGCACCCTGCTACCTCGCTGACGGGGACGGGACGTGTACGGGGCACCGCGCCAGCCGGAATATTAACGACGGTCGGCGACGGCGGGCTCCTGAAAAACAAACAGGGAGCTGCTGAGCGCGATAGCGATCTCGGCATCGAGCGCGAACCCTCTCTCCCGCCGGACGCCTGGAGGTGTAGTTGCGTGTGATTAGCCTCGCAGCTGACACTCGAATTACAGCTGCGTTTTGGGGGGGGGGGGAGCCCAAAACATTTTAAAATGGATTGGTTTCTTTGCAACTTTAAAGCAATTAGAAACTTGGCAGAGACGGACGAAACGGTGCATCGGAGGCTTTTCCGTGCAGATGGTTTGCACAGCGCTCGTCCCTGCCGACGAGCCTGGCACGGCCGGGAAGGGCTGATCCGGCCCCGATCCGTGTTTTCGGTGCCGGGCCGCTTTGGGAGGTGTTTGGGAGTTGGGTGGCCTCTCCCGGGGTCCGTCCCCCGCCGCGCTCGGTTTCGCGCCCGACCCGGGGCAAACGTTCCTCCTTCGCTTCGTCCCGTCGCGGTGAAGGCCGGGCGGTGGGTTCGGGGCTTTGGGGTGTTCCCGTGCTGCAGGCGGGGGTGTGTAACCGTGGCTCTGCCCGGTGCGGCCCCGGCCTCCGGCACCCTGCCCGCTCCGGGATTCCCGGGAAAAGCAGCGAAAACGCGTTTGCTGTTGTTTCCACTTGGGAGCTAAACCTGTGGGTTAGATCGGAGCTGGTGATGTGCGGCGCCTCGGGCTTCGCGGGCAGCATCCCGGCCCCGGCGGAGCATCCCGCCAGCTCCCGCGAGGAGCGCGCCGGCGGCGTCCCCGCGCTGCTCCGTGGAGCCGAGATACCCCGGGGGGACAGCAAGAGAGTTTGGGAATCCTGTCTGCACCCTGGAGTGGCCGGCCGGCGTGTTCGCCCGGGAAGAGGGGACGGCGCGTTCCCTGGAATCTGGTTCCTGTTAAAAGGAAAAGCAAAAAAAAGAAGAAAAAGAAAAAACCCAGCGTCACTCCGCAGCCCTGCTGCGTTACGCCTGGCCAAATCCTGTTCCGCTCAGCCGGCTTTGGCAGAGTCGCTCCGTGCTTACAGCGAGCGCCGAGTTTCCCCTTTAATACCCGGCTTGTTTTCACCCACCGCCTGCTTATCCGCCCCCTCCCCGACCGCTCCATTCTCTGGCACGGAGGGATTACAACCAAGACAGCCTGGAAAATCACCCCCTCGAGATTCGGTTCGCAAATCAGAGATACAGCGTCAAGGCTTTTTGTTCGACAGCCAAAGCTGTTAGTAAGCAGTTTTGCGGAGTGGCAGGAGGCCAAGCAGTGAGTCAAGCCCGGCTTTAACTCGCTATCTGGCAGATGCCAGCTCATGACACACGGCACGGGCCGTTCCTGGAGAGACGCAGCCCGCGGTCCCGGCCGCCGGCGACAGACCCGAGTCGGGGCCGAGGAGGATGCTGCAGAGTCGCTTTGCAGAGCGAGGGGGAAAGAAATACATAAAAAAAAAAAATGCCAGCCGTCGTGGCAGCGGCGTATCCCCTTCTGCGGGTGTCCCCCCTCGCAGCGAGAGCTGCAGGTCCGCCGGGAGCCGCCGCCGTCTCCCCGGTGTCGGCTTGGCGTCTTAGCCCGCGCGCACGCGGGGGGAAAAGCCGTTTAACGCAGACAAAGGTTGTATGAAAATATAATTCCGCTTCTGTTAGCAGCCATCAAACTCTAAAAAGCGTCGCTTTTGTTTTCTTGTAACGTTGTGAAAACCTCGCGTCGGATCGAGAGCTGGGGCCCTCTCGACTAATCGCCTCTCCTTTGTGTTCTTAGATTATAGGGGCAATTAGCGTTGTCAAAACCCCTGGCAATTCTCTTTGCTCTTGACAGGGTGTCAGTCCGCTGGGCGCGAAATGGAAGGTGTTATAACTCTCCGGTAATTAGAGTGCCTCCAATTCGGAAACGCCGGCAAGCGCGTAGGAGCGGCCGCGCGTGGGGGATGCGGCCGAGCAATTAGGCGGGGGCTCTCGTGCCCCGCGCGGCGCCGGCGCGTGGGTCGGCGAAGGGAGATGCGCCGGGTGCTCGGCTCCCGGCGCGCGGAGCGTGCCGCGCCGGCGCCAGCCGTCGCAGATGTTTCTGCCGCGTGCGCGCCCGCGAGCGTGGGGGGTGCGGGCAGGCTCGGGAGGCTCCTGGTGACCGGCCGGGTTTTGGTTCTGGACCGGCCAAAGTCACCTGCTTTCCAAGGCGGAGGGAGCATCCGGGAAGGGCTGTTCGCGCGTTGCGGGGCTGGAGGCGCGGAAACGCTGCCGGGCTCACGCCGTGGCCTCCGCGGGGGCTCTCGGAGCCTGCGGGCCGGAGGGCGGCTCGGCCTGGGATCCGTCACCCGACACGTTCCCCCGCTCCCCCGCGGGGCGATAGCCCGTGCCGGGGGTTGGCAGGTCTTCCTCGCCCTCCCTACCCGCGGCGAGGCGGTTGTGCGCGGTGCCGGTGTCCGCCGGAGGGGCAGCTCCGGTGGGTCTGCGGGGAGCCCGGTAACCTCTTCCTCCGCGCTCCGCTTTTCAAAGCGCTGGGGCGACGGGTCTCTCCCCGGCCGCCCGTGGCATTGCCCTCCCCTCGGCGGGCGCCGCGAGCCCGGGGTGCCGGGCGCCTGCGCTCCGGGCGCCTTTCCCCTTGCTTCTCCGGGGGCGAAGCGGGGCTGGTGGCTGGGAGCTGGCCGCCCGTGTGCCGCCGGCTCCTCTCTCTCCGTGGCTAGTCCCTACAGCGGAATTGCGTTTCGAGCGGAACCGGAGGGGGAAAACAGTAGCTGGAGGGAGGAGACCCTGCGGGCAGCGAGCTCCCGGCCCGTGCGGGGCCAAAGGCGCCTTGTTTTCGCCCCCGGGCGCGGGGGAGCTGCGCCGCGGGGCGTCCCCGGCAGCTCGGTGTCGAGCCTTCCTCCGTCGTCCCGTTGCATCCCCGGTCGCGGTCCGCTTGCAGGGTGGCGGAGGGGTGCAAAGACGGACCTCCTCGCCTGTCCCGTGCCACGCTCCCGCCTCTTCTCCTGGCGCCCCGGGCCGGCGGGTGCGTGGCGGGTTTGGGACCCTAGCGCTGCGCCCGTGCGATGACGTGTCGCTCCGCTCCGCAGGTGCCCGTGTCCGTGGCCATGATGTCCCCGCAGATGATCACGCCGCAGCAGATGCAGCAGATCCTCTCTCCGCCCCAGCTCCAGGCCCTCCTGCAGCAGCAGCAGGCCATAATGCTGCAACAGGTAAAGCCACCGCGGCGCCTGGGGTGTCTCCGCGTGTCGGCTCACCGGCGTCTGCCGGGAAATGTGCAATTTGCCTGGGGCAGGCTGGACCTTTTCCTCCCGTTTCCTCGGGGACTGGGGATTCCCAGCCCGTCCAGCACCGAGGGATGCAAAGCATTGCACGTACTAACAGCGCCAGCAGAGCCCGAGCTGCTGCCCTGGGTCGAGATCTCAAAGCAGAGCAGGCTCCGGCACGACGGCCGCTTCGGGACCGGTGCTTTTAGCGGGGAGAGCTGGGAGCCGGGGGCGTTCGGGCCGGGCTCGCGCTCCGGCGGGCCCCGAGCGGAGCCGGCAGCTCCCAGCCCGCCTGGCTCGCGGGGCAGGTGCCTGGGTGCGGATCCCGCCTTGGGCACCTGGCTTCGTTTCTCAGGGCTCGGCCCCGCTTTCCAGAAGGCTCTGTCAAGAGGAAGAGGAGCGGGGAGGGAGGGAAAAAAGGGAGGAGAGGGAAAAAAAACAAACCCTAAACTCCGAAGAAAAACAGACCTGCTTAGGTAAACACCTCCCGCCGGCGGGAGCGAGGGAAGGAGAAATCCCGCCAGCATCCTCCCCACCCTTCCTCCTGCCTCCAGTACCTGTTTACTCCAAACAGGCCGATAAGGACTCAAGGTTGGCCCCGGGGAAAGAACAAAGGGTAAACACCACCCTGGGTGGGTCCTCCGCCGAGCCGCTTTGGAGCCGGATGGAGAAACACGTTTGACTGCAAATTAAACAACCCAGGCCGGAATAGCTCGCATTCTCCACCAGAAGAAAACCAAACATCACACCTCTCACCCCTGACCCAATGTTCCCGCAGCCGCGCTCCGCCGAGTTGCAGGGACCCGGCTTTGATTGGCTTTCGGGTAAACACCGAGGCTTTCCAAACCTGTCCGCCGACCGAAAAAGCAAAGTTGCTGCTGTCAGCGCTGTCAGCCCCGAGCTGATAAAGGCTTCCCGGCATCCGCAGGGGCATTCCGGAGGAGCCGGTGGCTCCCCGCGCCCCGGGGAGGCAGGGAGGGAGGCCGCGGGGTTTCGCTGACCTCCCCGCGGCTCCGGCCCCCTCCCGCACGCGGCACATCCATCACTAACAGTTTACTTAGCGGCCGGGGCCGGGGCCGGGGCGGGAGCTGGCGTCGCCCCGGCAGGTCCCAGCGCTACCGCCGGCCGCCTTTGGGGGATCTCGGAGCCGCTTTTGGGTCGAGCTGCCCGCGGGGCTCGTTCGCCTCCCGAAGGCGGGATTACGTGCCGGGGCCGCCGGCTCCGCTGCTCCTGCAGCGCTCCCACCTCGACCTGCGGGGAGTTGCCGCTTCCTGGTGTTGCGTTGGTCCCACTTCGTCCGACAAAACGCCCCGCGCGGCCCGAGGGCCCCCGGCGCCGGTCAGTGAGCTGGGGGGTCGGGAGCCGCCGCGGGGCCGGACCGGGCAGGGGCTCCCCGGCCCTGCAGCTGCCCGCTGGCACGAGCTCCAGGGTCATTAAAATCCAACTGCAGGTTCTGGGCTGTTTGGTTTGGTTTTTCTTTTTTTTTTTTTTTAATTTGCTGGGGGGATCCTGAGCCCTTAGGCACCTCTAAGAGCACGCTCCCGAGTTTTACTCTGCAACCGTAAAGGCTTCAGGGAGATGTTTTTCCTCTCAACTCAAAGCCAAGCATCTCCCGGGATCCTGGGGCTCCCGGAGCTGGCGTAACTCCTAGCACGAGGCTTGCAGCAAAGCCAGCGCTGGGCACGGGGTAACGTAAGGCAACGAGACCTGAGCCGGATATTTCCGCTGCTAACCTGGCCTGCTTTCTCCCTCCCAGTTGCAGGAATATTACAAGAAGCAACAGGAGCAGCTTCACCTGCAGCTATTGACACAACAGCAAGCCGGAAAGCAGCAACCCAAAGAGGTGAGCTCATCCTGCCGGGTTCTGGGCCCGGCCTGCGGGCTGCGATAAGATCTGGCTCGCGGTGAAAGCGGCACCAGTGCAAAACAAGGTGTGTGCGAGTCCCGGCATCCCGCGAGCCGGCGGGGAGCCAGCGGCGGCGGGGATTTGGGAGGGTGGGAAGAGAGGGGCACGCGGCGGGTGCCCAGCCGCCGGGAAGGCGTCCTCCCGCCGTGGGCAGTGGGACCTGCGCTCCGAGCTCCCAGCGCCGCAGCGTCGTGGGTGCATCCAGAAACCGCGCGCGGGGTGGGGGAAGCGGTGAAGTCGGTGGGCGCGAGGTGGGCGCTCCGGCAGGTCCCCGCGCGGCTGCCTCCTCCGGGGAGAGGGGTCCCCGCTTCCGCCGAGCACGGACGGTGCCGGGCTGCTCGGCCCTGGGCGTGCACACGCGGGCGGGATACGTGCAGGCGCTTGCAGGGTCAGAGCTTTGCAGCGGGTTCAGGAAGATGGAAAAGCCCCTTTGCCCTTGCTGCAGGCAGATAATCCTTAAGGAAAAGCCCTTTGGGGCAGAGAGGGGGATTCCCAAGTCTGCCCAACACGCAGCAGCAAAACGCTTGCCCGTGGCCTGGTGGCAGCCCTGACCTGCAGCAGGGAAAGGGGCGGCAGTCGGGCATCACCCTTTGCTCCCTTTGGTTTTGCTATTTTTATTTCTTTTTTTTTTTTGTTGATATACTTGTGCCCATCCCTGCCGAAGGGGAGCGCTTGTCGCTGCAGGCGCGTTTCCTGAAACGCCTCTCCGAACGGCTCCCGGCTTTGGGCTCGTCCGGTGGTGTCGCCGCACTCAGCAATTGGCGTTCGTTTGGAGGAGGAAGGCGTTCGGGCGCGTGCTTCGCCTCGACCGCAGCCCCGTGCCCCGGAGCCGGCGCCCGCTCAGGCCTTCGGCGGGCTTTGACCCGGGCTTTCGTTGCGGGACGTCGCCGTATTTACCCGGAGCGCCCGGGGTCGGGCTTTGTCGGAGCCATCTCCGGGAGCTGGAGGAGCCGCGTGCGCTCGAGCAGCCGGGGAGGCATAAATCTGAGCTTCCTCAAGGACTTCCCTCTTGGCTGCGGATACGGTGTGTTGCAGCGACTAACTCTGATATAATTAAGCTCTAACAAAGAGCTTTCTTAGCACGCTCCCAGTTTAAAAAGTGCGTATTAACTTTTAATGAAATGCTACAGAGGAAACAAGCGATTGATCCCCAAAGGAGGCTTTAATGGCTTGTCGGGGGAGGAAGGGAGATCCGTTAGTGGATGTTGATAAGCGGGTGCGCGGCCAGCTCCGGGGTTGCTGCAGCCCGGCCCGGAAACCCGCTCGCTCGCGGGGCTTTGCACGGCAGGCTTTGCGCGTGTCAGCGCGGGGCTTCCCGGAGAGCGGCTCCCGCAGCATTTCCCCTCCCGGAAACCACGTCGGGGGCAGCACCGGCATCTCCAGGCGGCCCCGGATCGCCCGGGGGTGAAGGGGAGCGAAGTGAGGGAGCCCCGTTGGAGGCTCGGCACCGGCGGGCTGCAAATGCGCGGCCAGCGCAGGCTGCGCCCACCTGCTCCGGGTGGCCCTGGGAAGCGGTGTCGGTTTTCCCCCAGGAAATTACGGCGGCTGCTATTAATACAGCGTCCGCTGGCCAGTGGTACGTGCCTGCCGGGAGCGGCGATGCCGTCGTTTCCCCCAGCAGAGCCGGGAATAACTGGAGCGTCTCGGATGCCGCCGCGGAGCTGTTCCCGGCCGGCGTCGGCTCCTCCGCGGGAACGCGTGGCGGTATTGAATTACGGGCCGCGGTGGCGTTTGCAAACGGAGCCGCCGATTTCCAGGAGCGGCGTGGGAGCGATCGCGGGGGCACCGGCGGGATCAGCAGGTGGGCAGCGCCGCCGGGCCGGGAGCCCCGTGCCGAGCGGGAGCAGCGCTCAGGCCTCCGCGGAGCCGCTGGGGACCACCTGGAGGGGAAGAGCATGAAAAGCGGGAGAGAGGAGGATGGAAACGTGTCGGGAGCGCCGGAGCGCGTCCTGTCCAAGAGGATGCCGGGATGGGTTTTGCATACATCCCAGCAAGGAGCCGCAGCCCGCCGGGTCCGGGGGTGGTTCCCACGCCGGCACCAGGCTGCACCTTCCAGCCCTCCCTAAAGGATTTTTACTTTATTTTGCAAGGGCGAAACCGCAGCGAAGCAAAGGCCGGCCGAGCCGCCGCGTGCCGGCAGAGCGCGACGCTTCGTTGCCGGTGGGATCGCGCGGCGGGCGGCTGCGGCCCGTCCCGCCGGCCGTGATTTGCGCCCGGCTGCCCGTCCTCCTCCGGGGAAGCCGCCGGGAGCGGCGCGGGGGCCGGCGCGGGCTCTGCTCTCTTTGTGCTGGCGGAGAGGAGCCGCCGGGGCCTTTCCTCCTCCCCGCGGCGGCGGGGCCGGGGAGGGGGGCAGCACGCGGGGCCCTGCCTGGCGAGCAGCCTCGGCGTCAGCTTAATGAACTGCTCCTGTCAGTCCGGAGTGTCACGCCGAAACTCCTCTTGATGTGCTCATAAATCAAAGTGACGGCGCCTCTTACCCCAGTAGCTGCACCCAGTCATCTGCGGCTAATGTAAACGGAGCGCAGACAAAATGCGTTAAGGGACCGAATCTCCCCCCCCCTTTTGCTGGGATCAAAGGGGGCCCGTGGGGCGGGGGCACGAGGACCGAATCCGGGATCCGTCCCCTCCGGAGGAGCGCTCGCCGCGCCGCGGTCGGGAGAGGATCCGTAATTACTTTCTTGGCGTTTGAAGATTTTTATCCGCGCGCGGATAAGCTTCGTACTTCACCGCTCCTGCCCGCGCCCTCGGAGCGCCGAGGGGTCCGGAGCAGCTCGGGCTGGAGATGCCGGGAAGGAGCGGCGGGGCGCGATGGGGGGACGGCAGCCGGGCTCGGCTGAGCCGCGCGCCGCGGCTGGGACCTGCTCCCGCTGCCCCGGCGGGCTGCGTCCGCGTGCCGACGGGCCCTTCCGTCCGCTCCCGCGCAGCCGTAGGTCTCTAGAGACCTGCAGAGCGCCTCCCCCCTCCGAAACGGTGGCCCGCGGTTAGGACTCGCAACCGGGGCGCGTTTACACCCGCGGAGCGCGGCGCCGAGTGCCGGGTCCGGAGCTGAGCCCCCGCGGGGCTGGGGCCGGGGCCGTCCCGCCAGCCCCGCGCGCTCCTGCACACGCCTGGTGCATCTTGTGGCTAAAGAGCGAGGGGAAGTGCGAGGCTTTCTTCTCCGAACGGAAATAGCTGTGGCCGGTGCCTTTATTCTCCAGCGTCCGAGGTCCAAGCTTGGGCGAAGGCAGAGAGGCTCCGTCCCCGGCGGTGGCTGCCGTAGGGGCAGTTCTGCGGCGGCCGCGAGGCGGCCAGGGTGGGGAGGAGGCAGAGCATCGCTCTGGGGCTGAGAAACCGGATCTGAACGTGCTCCGCGCGCTAGGGAAGAGCGAAAACGGTGCCTTAGGCTGCAGAGCACAGCGATTTTGCAGGGTGGTGCCTGGAGCCTCTGTTCCTGCCCGGGGCTGAGGGAGGAGGGGGAGAGCGGGAGCACCGGGGGCATCCGCGGGAGGATCCCCCTGTGCCCGGGTGACCGCGTGCTCGCTGAGCACCAGGCCACGCTGCTTTCGGGTTGCAAGTCCACGTGCAAATCCCCGAATAAGCTGGGTTTGTCGAGGAGAGTCTTGTGTTGCCTGTTGAGCAGAGTCCGAGGCGGGCGCGGGTACGCTCGGTGGGAGCGGGCCAGCCGGGACCCCCATGCACGGCCCCCGCGCGCCAGGCCGGCAGCTCGGGGCCCGAATCCCCGCGATGCTGCCCCCAAACTGGGAGAAAAAGGGCCGTTCCCCTCCGCAAAGCTTTTGCGCTCCAATTCGGAGCGCAGACTTTGGAAACGCTTTTCCCGGGGCCGAGCAACGGGACTGCGGAGCGCCCGTCCCCGGGAGAGGTCTGTGCGCCGCGGGAGCCCGCGCCGCGGGGAAACGCGTGCGCGCGAGCGTGGCCGGTCCGCTCAGCAAAGGCAAGGGGCGGCGGGGGGGGGGATTCGCCTCTCCCAAGCGGGGCCCGGCCTCGTTTCCTTCCCCAGGTTAACGAGAAAGCGGAATCGGAGAAATCGGGACGGTGGGAGCGCAGCTTCTCCCGGGCTTCGCCGGCTCCTCGCGACCTGCAGACCGCGTCCGAGCGAGCGGGAGCTTCGGGGGGTGGCGGAGACGGCCGCGGCGCTAATGAGAGCGGGCAGGCGCGGGGCGGCCCCCCCTCCGCGCCCGGCTCGCGTTAGCAGCTGCCTTTCCCCACCCCTAATTGAATTCTCACCCCTTCGCTTAATTCTCACGGATTTCTCGGTGCCTCCCCGGAGATGGGTCCTGCCTAACGAGTTTAAGGCCGGTTATGCCGGCGGCTCCCGGGAAGGCTGGCGGAGCGGCCTGCCCGGGTGGGTGGGCGCTGGGGGGCAGCGGGACCCCCACTCCCCCACCCCGTCCTAGGGCACCGGCCGTCCCCGGGCTGCGGAGAGGCCAGGCGCATCCCGGGGCGCGATTCCCACGCGACGTCCCCGTAGCGCCCGGCTGCGGACAAGGTCCCGGTCGCTCCAGGCAAGCTGGAGCTCGCTGTGCTCTGAGCAAGCACCCGGCTCCGCTCGCTCCTTCCCTTCCCTTTTTTCTTTTTTTTTCCTCCCCTCTTTTCCTCCCTCGTTTCCCCTCCTCTTCCGACAGATCAAAGCCTCCGTCTGGCGCGGCCGCGAGCGGAGCAGGCCCCGGACGGAGGCGCGCGACGCCGGACGCCCGCTCCACTCCGCCACGCCGGGCCCCTGCCCTCCCCGCACGGCTTCTGCTGCAGTGTTGCAAACAGTAACGTGCCTTGGTTTTTCCCTTCGCAGCAGCCGCTAGGGAATAAGCAGCTGGCCTTCCAGCAGCAGCTCCTGCAGATGCAGCAGCTCCAGCAGCAGCACCTGCTGAACCTCCAGCGGCAGGGGCTGGTGAGCCTCCAGCCGGGCCAGGGCACCGTCCCGCTGCAGAGCCTCCCGCAAGGTAAGGCACTGCGGTGCCGCGGGGCGGTGCGGGCTGCAGCCGCCCTCCGGAGCGGCGGCGGTGCTGCGAGGGGCTCCTAGAACAGCGAGCCTGGCGACTGCTCCTGGGGACGGGCTGGCTGCGTTTTCTTAAGGTGCAGCGGCTAAAGTTCGGGGGCCGGCGGGGCGAGGGGCTCCTCTCGCAGGGCGGGAGGGCCGCGGAGCCGGGCGCAGCGGCGCTCACCGCCGGGCGTTTTGCCTCCCTCGCCGCAGCCGTGTGCCCCTCGGACCTGCAGCAGCTCTGGAAGGAGGTCACCGCCAGCCAGCCCGTCGAAGACGGCATCAAGCAAGAGGGCCTCGACCTCACCACCAACACCTCCAACTCTACCTCGTTTTCGGCCGCCAAGGTCTCGCCTCCCATTTCTCATCACTCTCTGCCCAACGGACAGAGCGCCATGCACACGCCGCGAAGGGACAGGTAGAGCCGCGTCGGGCCCTGGCCCTTTTGCTTCCCCCCCCCCCCGCCGGAGGAAGAGGTCCATCCCGTGGATCCGCTGGGAGCGGGGCTGGGAGCGGGGCTGGGAGCGGGGCGCAGCTGGCCGGGCTCCGGGCTGGCGGCTCTGAGCCCGCCGCCGCCGCCGCGCTCCTCACCGGCCCCTTCCTTGCTTTGCAGCTCTTCCCACGAAGACAACCCCGGCTCCCACCCCCTCTACGGCCACGGCGAGTGCAAGTGGCCCGGCTGCGAAACCCTCTGCGAGGACTTGGGACAGTTCGTCAAGTAAGCGCCCGGCGGGCTGGGGGGACGGGAGCGGGCGGGCGGCGGCGGAGACAGATGGCAGCGCGGCAGCCCGCTGACACCGCTCGTGGGCTCCGGCGCTGACTGATTAACTCCGCTGTCTGCGAGCCCTCCGCTAGCGTCAGGGTCAAACAAATTGTTTTCACGCTTCGTCAGAGGTTTACTTAATTAGTTCATTTGCAATTAGATCTCTTTGTAGCCGGGATTTTTAGCAAAGACATCAGAAGGAGCTGACGGGCTTCCTTTTCTTTCCTGGCTTTCCCCCCGCCTTGCTCTCCGCGTGTCTGCTCCGAGCGGCTGCTGGGGGGAGTCGGGGCCGCGACGCGCCGGGTGCCGCGCGCTTCGGTCTGCCCGCGTCGAATCGGGCGGCAGCTGGCGCCCTCGGCAGCTCCCGTCCTCGGCAGCCTTCATCCTCGGCAGCCTTCATCCTCGGCAACCTTCATCCTCAGCAGAGGCGAAGGGCAGAGCCGGTGCCGGCGGCCGCGGGTGCAGGACGCGCTCGGGCTATAGGAGTGGGTTTATCCCAAGGGAGAAGCCGTGCTGGAGCCACGGCCGGGCGTTGCACGCCCCGCTGGGGAGGAGGAGGAGGAGGAGGAGGAGGAGGTGCCGAAGGGAGGGTTGCGAGGCCGGGGGGAGCGATACCTCGTGGCTATCAAATGCGCTAATGAGTCAGGCTGCTGCCATCTCCTTTCTCTGCCTCTGACTCACTGGTGAGCTTGGGTGAGGCATCTCCTGGCGGGCACGTGTGCGTGGCACGGCGCAGACCGGCACGCCCGGGTTTGGAAAGCGGCGCTGCCCCGCGTGCAGACCTCGGTCCCCACTTAAAACTCCCCCAGCGTTTCCCCGACACGCAGCTCCGGGCACCGGGCTTCGAGCAGAGGAGGGTGAAAACCGAACTTCCCCACGCCCGCCCTCGCCTGGAAGCGCTTGCGAAGCGTTTCTGCCCCCGCTCAGCGAGCGCTTGTGCCTCTCTGGGCGTGGGAGGGACGGTCAGAAACTTCCAGCTCCAAAACGCTTACCCAGCTGCGGCACGGACCTTGCTTTGCATCCCAGGGAGCAGCATCAAGCCGCCCCCAGGAATTGCAAAGCGGGCTGCGCAGCACGGTGCAGCCGTTTGGAAAACCTCGGAGGAGGAGGAGGAGGAGGAAGTCAGTTGAGCACAGATTTATAAAAGCCTGCGAGGGCCCGCGTGAGACATCTCTTTTCCCGCTTCAGCACGGCGTCGTGTCTCTCGGTATTTTTTTTTCCTTGGAGAAGCGGCCGTGCCTGCGCCCCACCAGGCACGGCACGAGGAGCAAGCGCCTCGGTCCAGCCCCAGCGCCGCAGAGCCTGGGGATGGAGCCGCCGGGGCGGCTTGCGCGGAGGCAGGCTTGGCAGCCGGTCCCAGTTACCTAACTTGTTTTTGCAAGTCGGGGCTGGAAGTTTCTCACAAACAGGCCGGCTGCGGAGCCTCCTGGTGCCTTCCGCATCCGGAACGAGGGTAGATGTTCTTCGGACAACTTCTGGGATGTCTCTGCAAAAACATCTCGGGCTTGGCCCTGCTTGGGAGCTGAGGGCATCCGGAGGCACCCGGGCGGTTGCTCTTCCCACCTCACTCCGGTCCTGGGTTTCCCTGCTCGGCAGAGGCGTTGCCTTTGCCCTCGAGGAGTTGGGCTGCACCCGGTGCCAGGCTGAGAACTTGCAAACAGCGCACGCGCGTGCTTCGGTGCCGGGGCCTCCCCTGGGCACGCTCTGCCAGGGTCCCCCTTCCCGTCCCCGCCGCCGGCTCCAGCAGCGGAGGCGCCGCAGCCCAGGGCAGCGCCCGCTGCCGCGACGGCGCCTTGCGCCCAGCCCCGTGCTCGGGCTAAGGGCGGCAGGGAGGAGCCGCAGTCTGCCGGGAAATCGTTAGGACGTGATCGCCGGCGTTAGGGGTTTGCTCCTGCGGCTCCGCGGGGCAGCGAGACGGTCGAGCGCGGGGCAGGCGGGTCGGGGGCCCTGCACAAGGAGGTGCGACGGGTGCCGCTGGCTCTGCTGCGAGCTGAGTTGCATCCCCTGGCGCTGTCTGCTCTGCTCTGGCCTGGAGCTTTTCCCTCCCGGAGAAGGAAGGGGCTTGTGTTTCTAAGGCGCCAGCATAGTAGGATGAGGAGCACCCCAGAAACGTCACCTCGCACCTGCAGGATTTCCTTAGAGAGCGTAAATAAACCTCCGCGATGCTGCCTTCGTCGTGCAAACCTGCTGCTCTGGCGTGAAACCCTCTTTTCTCCTCCGCAGACACCTCAACACGGAGCACGCGCTCGATGACCGAAGCACGGCCCAGTGTCGGGTTCAGATGCAGGTGGTTCAGCAGCTGGAAATACAGGTGGGCGCAGCCAGGGCCTCGCGAGGCGCGCGGTTACGAAGCGGCATCCTGTCCGGCGCCACGTGCCGTCGGCTCTGCTTGGGCTGCCCTCTCCTTGGGGTCGCGAGGACAGGGAGCGCTAGCAGGACGGACGGACGGACGGACGGACGGACGGTGGTCCTGTGCTCTGGAAAGGGCTCGTTTTAAGCATCCTTCTCCGGTGGTGGCACTGCCAACCCTGCAGGGGGTCAGGGGTTTAGAGACCTGCAGGACCCTCAGAAGTGCCGCGGCTCCAGCGCGAAGCCCTCCGTGGGCTGCCGCGGTGCGGCCGCCGCGGGCTGTCGGCTCCTCGGAAATCGGGGCGCCTGTTCGGGTGACTAAGCGCAGTCTTTGGAGTCTAACTTTAGGTTCCTATTTTTGGAAATCTCATTCTTTAAATAGCGCCTTTCCCACCGTCTCTGACTCCCCGAAGCGCCTAGCGCAGTTTGATTAATCGGGGGGGACGGAAACGGCGGAAAATGGAGGTTTTCACCGGAGCTTCGGAAGCCGTCGGAGCCCGCGGGAGCACCGGCGGGAGCCCCTCCGCGGAGGAGAGGGTCGCCCGGGGGGCTGCGGGCGCTGAGCCCCCTCCGGGGCCTCGCCGGCGGCGCCGCTTGCGCGGGGGGCGCGTGAGCTGATGAGCGGGGCCGGAGGCGTTTTGGGCCTCCCTCCCGGGCGTCTCCGCCGCCCTTTCCTGGCAGCCCCCGGCTCTGCTCCGGCAGCAGCACGGAGGAGGGTCCGCGCCGCCGGCGGGGAGTTAAAATAAGCCGGGATGCAGCCGGAGGGGGGATGCGCAGCGCTGCCGCCGGCCCCCGCTCGCGGCCAGCGGCGGAGGCGGGCTGCAAAGCCGCCGGAGTCAAACCGTGTGATTGCAGCCCGTTCCCGAGCACTCGCTAACGCGAAAGGTTGAAAGCAATTACTGGAGCTTAAAGAGGGAGGGAGGGAAAGAGGTGGGGGGAGGAAAAAAAAAAAAAAAAACCTGAAGGGCTAGCAGAAAGCCTTGTGCGCGCGGAGGAGAACCTGCCACCAGAGCTACCAATTATAAAGTTTTCGCCGCGGAGCTCCCGCTGTGCCGGCGGAGAGCGTCTGCATCACGAGGGGAGACCTGTCAGCTCTAATGAGCGCCGCGACGGCGCGGAAAGCATCACCGCTGCTCCAAACTTCCAGCAAACTCGGCGCCGGCTCCTGCCTTTAACTCCTTGCTGGCCGTGCCGGCGGCGAGCCGGGGAGCGGGCGCGGCGGGAAGGGGGGGCGACGGGAAGGGAGCTGGTGTCAGCTCCCATCGCCCGCGCCCAGCTCAGAATCTCCCCTGGTGCCACAGCGAATATTTCACCCGTCTCCGCGCTCGCAGTGGGGGGGGGGGGATAGATAAGCGCGCGGGGTGGGGATGCAATTACAGCGATGTCGCGCGTCCCGGCGGATGGGCGGACGGACGGATGGACGGACGGTGGGCCCCCCCACCCCGGGGCGCCTGCGCGGGTGCCTCCTGGCAGCGCCCGAGCGCCTCTCTCCCGCTTCCTCCCCCCCGCAGCTGGCGAAGGAGAGCGAGCGCCTGCAAGCCATGATGGCCCACCTGCACATGAGGCCCTCGGAGCCGAAGCCTTTCAGCCAGCCCGTAAGCGCCCACGTGCGTTCGCCCCGCTGCGCTCGCGCGGCTCCTCCCCGCCCGGCGCCGGCCCCCGGCGCCCGCTCCCAACCGCTCTCGCCCTCTCCCTGCAGCTGAACCTGGTCTCCAGTGCCACCCTCTCCAAGAGCACTTCGGATACGTTCCCAGACAGCTTACCTCATCCCCCCACCTCCGCCACCGCTCCCATCACCCCGCTGCGGCAGGGCCCCTCCGTCATCAGCTCTTCCACTTTACACAACGTGGGGCCCATCCGCAGGAGAAACTCGGAGAAGTTCTGCACCCCGATATCTTCAGGTGAGCTCGGGCATGCGGCCGAGCGCGTCCTCCTCCGCCTTCGCCCCGGTGCCGGCTCCTCGAGCTCTCGCCTTCGTCTCCCGCCCCTCTTCCCCCCCTCTGCAGAACTTGCACAGAATCACGAGTTTTACAAAAACGCGGATGTCCGGCCGCCCTTCACGTACGCCTCGCTCATCCGGCAGGTGAGTTGTTCCCCCTGCTCCGGGGGTCGGTTCCTGGCCCTGCCGCGGGGCACCTGGGGCGGCGGGAGGCGAGAGCACCCCAGGGAGCCCCGGTGCCGGCTGAACCAGCGCCGCTGCGTCCTCCGCCGCCCTGAAAAGCCGCAGTGGAGCCGGCGAGCTTGGGCTTCCCAAGTAATCCGCTCTTTTTCCCTCCCGCCTCCCCCCCCCCGCTCTGATTTCCCAGGCCATCCTCGAGACCCCAGACAGGCAGCTAACGTTGAATGAAATCTATAACTGGTTCACGCGGATGTTCGCCTACTTCAGGAGGAACACGGCCACCTGGAAGGTAACGGCCGCTCTGCTCGGGGCTGCCGGCGAGCGCGGCGGGGAGCGGGGCTGGCCGCGCGCCCGGCTCGGCCCCCGCTCTCCGCCGGGGCTGCCGGCGTGGGAGACGCTCCGGTTTCCCGAGTGACTCTGCGCTAAAGGACCGGCTTGGTTCAGGTGTTTCACCTTCCTCGTAAGAGACTTTGCGTCTCCTGGGGTTGGTGCTTGCAGCTGGTGCCACCTGGCTTTGGTTTTCCCGCGCTGGGCCTGGGCCGGACCCGGGTGCCCGACGCGCTCTGCTTTGGCGGAGCCGCTGAGTCGGTGAGCTGCCGGCCCGTCGCCGTCCAACGTGCAACTCCGGGCAGAGCTCTTGGGGGCGCTGGAGATGATTTTACAGATAAATCCAAACATTTTGCTCCCGAGGTGCCTCTCTGGACTTGGGGGAGGTTTGGTCTCGCAGGGGGCTGCTTGGGAAGCTCCGTGCGGTGGGATGCAGCCCGGCCCGCAAAGGCTGTGCGGTGGAAACCGGCACCTCTCTGCAGTCAGGAGCTGGGCTTGGAGCAGAGCCTGCGCGTCTCGGCTCCAGGAGAAGGGTGAAGGGAGAAGTGAGACACTCAAAATAGAAAATAAGGTTAATGATAACCTGGGGGCTGGTGTCACTGCACACAGCAAATTGGAGATGGCTCTGCCAAGCTGTAAAGTGCTGGGGCTGGGTCTTGGGAGCAGCCGTAGCTGGCACTAGGCCACGGATGCTCATCTGGGAAGAGGGGAAGGAGAGAGAAAGGCGGTGAGTGAGGGTGCAGGGTACCTCGGGGTATTCGTCGTTCATCTTTCATCCGTGAAGAGCCTCGTTTCCCCCTTCACCCGCTGTCTGCCCCGCGCAGCCTGGCAGCCGCCCGCCGCGGCACGCGGAGCAGCACAGCTCCGGCTTTCCCTGCGCCTTGGTGGCACCGGCAAGAGGGACGAGTCTGCACCACGGAGGGGCCGGGGAGGTCAGGGAGCCCCTCGGGGCTTTCCAGGTCCTTTTTGCTGTTCTTTAGAGTCCTGGCTGGGTGATGGAGAGTGAAGCTGCTGTTTAACACCTCCCGCAGGGTGTTGGGAATATTTCTGTTGCTGAGGATCGTTTAGTAACTGCTCTGGACAGATGCACATGAGTTGTCCAGCTTTCTAGGACAGGACAGGAGAGGTTTCTGTTCTCACTTACTTAGCAATTACCAAATCCAAGGGAACTAAAAAAACCCCACATCTCAGATGAAAGGGATAGTTGTGGAAAGAGGAGTTATTGCCCCGACCAGGAAGGATATTTTTATTGTTTCCTGCTGTATGCGTTTGCTGAGGCACAGCTTCCTTCGGCTCAGGATAACGGGAAGCAAGGTGATAAAGCAGAAACTGCAAGTTTAAAACTTAAAAAAAAACCCACCTAGATTAAACAAGATGCAATAGGGACTCTGGGGTTTAGGATTTAGGAAGGAATTGTTTATTCCAGAGCCCAGCATTGCTCGTAGAGCCCTGAGCCACCGGAGCAGCAGTTTGGCTCTCTCTCTAGCAAACTCTGGCTTCGGAGCCCGAGCGCCGCGGGCCCCGGCGTCCCCGCCGCCGCGAGATGCCCTCGCTCCGTCCCGTCGCATCGCAGGGACGGCGCGAGCGGCGAGGGAGCCGCGGGCGGCTCTGGGGCCTCGGCGCGGCCCTGCGTCGGTCTGGAGTCCCCCTCACGGCACGCGGGCAGTATTGCAAGCCGGCGGCGTGCCGCGCCGAGCCGGGAGCGTCGCCTGTCCCGGGGCGCCCGGGCCGCTTTCGCAGAGCAGGGAGCCCTGTCCCCACTCCGTGCCTCAGTTTCCCCATCTGCAGAATGACGTAATGACCACTGAAAAAGGCCTTTTCCCCTTCCTTTTTGTGAGCTGAAAGGAATAAATATTTGGGGGTTTCTTTTCTTCTTTGTGGCTAAGCCGCGTCCCATAGCACTGAGATTGCAAAGTGAAGTGTTGACGCGGCAGAGCGGGGCTTCCCCCGTCCCTTTGATCTCCCTTTTTGTTTTTTCATGTTCAAAAGGGTTGGGAGGAGATTAAGAAGAGTGGGTGGTGGTGATTCCCCTTCAACTTTCTGTTCTCAAGGGCAGGTTTTTTTTGAAGGTGGGGGGTGAGATGTAGCAAAAAAATTAATGCGTTTCTGCTCCGGTTTCTCTGCCCTCTCGTCCGCCGGCTGCCCTGGGGCGCGAGGCCGCGGCGATCCCCGGCGCGGCGGGCAGGGGGAGCGGGGCCGGGGGCGTAAAGCAAATATCATTAGAAAAGACAAAGATGAGAAGCAAACAGAGCAGCCACGTCTGGCGCTAAACAAATACTCTGTCGAAATACAAAAGCCGCATTAAATCGAGGCAGGAGGCCGCCCCGGAGCCGAGCGGGACGGCTCCTCGGCCGGGGTGTCTCGCCCCACGGCTCCGCTCCGCGTCCGGGGAGGAGCGCGGGCTCTCGGGGCCGGCACCGCCGCGCGGGGCGTCGGATCAGACCTCCCGCGCGCGGGGACGCTCCGGAGGGTTAGCCGCCCCCGAGGCTGCCGGTGGGGCAGGGGCTGCGGGGAGAGGAGCGCCGCTGGGTTGCTTTCTCTACCCGGTGCCCGCTCCCGTAGGGCTCTCCCGAGCGCCGGGCTGTGCACGGCGTCGGGCTTCGTGTCGTCTCCGCTTCTGCCTTTTGCAAACACCCGCCGAAAGCTCCGACGCGGTGCGATGGCACGGGGGCGGCTGGAGGGGGCGGACGCCTTTACGGCGAGCTGTGTTTGGAAGAGGAGCCCCCTGCGAGCGCGGGAAGGGCACGCGGGGCAGGATGCGTCCCGGCGGAGCGAGGGAGTCCCGTGTTTGCTAGCCGGAGGCCGGGGGTTCGAGGGCAGCAGCGGGATCCCGGGCCGGGCTGGACGCAAGCCCCCCGCCGGGGCTCGGGCAGGCGGCGGGCGCGGGGGGCTTGCAGCGCGGCGGTGCAAGGGCAGAGCGAGGGTGGGGGAGCTTTGGGCTCGCCGGCGCTTCGCCGAAGGAGGGAGAGAAGAGGCAGAGACAGGCTTGGGGCAAGGCGCCCGCCAGCAAGGAGCTGGGACACCCGAGTTCGCGCCTCGGCGTTGTCACCGGCTTGAAGGCAAACCAGTTTCTGGGTTCACCTTTGGATTTGCAGCTCCTCGGGACATTTATCCGGCCGGCACATCTCCATGCAAGCACGAGGCACGGCGCCCGGGCCTTCCCCTCCTTCCTTGCGTGCTTTGCAGCGGCGAGACGCTTGGGGAGGCAGGAACGGCTCATGTGGCGCATTAAAAACCCAGTGGTGAGAGAGGCTGGGACCTCGGGCACCCAGCGGCACGTCGAGGGCATCGCCCGGGTCGGCTCCCGGCCCGCACGTTGTCCGTGCAACCTGCTGGCACTCGCGGCTCCTCGTGCACCGTGGCTAAAAATCAGTTCAAACAGCCTTGACTTTGCTTGAACCTTTTTGCACAAGGAAGGGAGAAGTCGCGGGGGCCTTTGGTCGTGCAGCGCCTGGCACGACGCAGCGGGCGCAGGGGGCCCGGCCGTGCCGGAGGATGGACGGAGGAACGGGGGAAAGGGCCGAGCTTTGTTTGGTTTTGCCCCTAAATTAAAAAAAAAGAAGAAGAAGATAAGGAAAGGAGGGGGGCAGTCCAATTTGATGAGTTTCCGGGAACTTTAGCACTTCCCCGCGCGGGGCAGGGCGGGGGGGCTCAGTCCTTGCGTCTCCTTTCTGCCTTGTTGTGTTGCCCAGCTCCTTTGTTTATACAGCCCCCGTTCGACCTTTTAAATTGCTGTTAATGTTTTAGCGTAACGAATTAGTCTCTCATCACGAATCAGGACTCGAAATAAAAAAAAAAAAAAACTGTAAAAAAAAAAAACCCTCCGAGGCCAACTTCCTGAAATTGGGGTCATTCTCATTTGCAAGGCAGAGAATCTGAGAACCTTAATGCAAGGAAATTTATTCAAAGGCAGAGCCCCGGCGTGATTAGGCCCTTTGTAATTATAGCTCGGAGAGATTCCACTCCAGCCTCCTGCCTCCCTCATGGATTAGCAAGTGAGTCGGAAAAATACACAGGATTTAATTAGAGGCAAATTAAAATTGGTAATGAAATAGGGGCAGTAGCAAATGGCAGGGAGTTGGAAGGGGAGAAGGGAGCCGGCATCTCTCGGGGCTGCGCCGTCTGCCTACGTGTGCGTCTCTTTATTTTACATTTAGAAATGTAAAGATGGGCGACGTCAAGAAGGAAGGGAGGGAAAGGACCCGAAAGGGAGGGGGGGAGGCAGGAAGAAGGGAGGAAAGGGTAGCCGGCTTTGCCCGGCGCCGCCGAGCCGATCCCGCGCGGCCGCTCGCCTTGGAGCCGGGCTGCTGCTGGGGACGGCGTCGAGCGGGGGGCGCGAGGGGGGCCGGGGGCCGGGGCCGGGGCCGGGGCCGCGCCGCTGCAGCCGCCCGCTCTGCCCGCAGAACGCCGTGCGCCACAACCTGAGCCTGCACAAGTGCTTCGTGCGCGTGGAGAACGTCAAGGGCGCCGTCTGGACCGTCGACGAGCACGAGTACCAAAAGCGAAGGCCACCAAAGATGACCGGGTAGGTCCTGCTCTCCTCTCCCGCGTGGAGCAAAGCCGCCTCCGCGCAGCTCCTCGCTCTCGTGCTCCTCGCTCTCGGCGGGGCAGGGCCCGAGCCGCGGAGGGGAGAGGTGGGGAAGCGGCCGGGCGCTGGGGCCCCGGCTCCATCTGCTCCTGCTTCCGCGCGCGCGGTGCCGCGGGGAGGGGGCCCTGCCGGCGCCGCCCGCCCTTGGCCGCGTCGCGTCGCAGCCAGCCCTTGTTCACCTCTTCCCGCTTTCTCTCTTCCGCAGGAGCCCGACTTTAGTCAAGAACATGATTTCGGGACTCGGTTACGGAGCACTTAACGCCAGTTACCAGGTAGGGACCGTCGGGCGGCTCGGGGCGGCCGGGTGCCCCCCGGCGCGGCTCTCCGCGGGCGCCCCGCGAGCCGTAACCTCCGTGCGCCGCAGGCCGCCCTCGCGGAGAGCAGCTTCCCCCTGCTGAACAGCCCCACCATGATCAACACGAGCTCCGCCAGCGGCATGCTGCACGTGGGCCACGACGACGTGAGCAGCACCGTGGAGCAGGTGAACAGCAACGGCAGCAGCAGCCCGCGGCTTTCCCCGCAGCAGTACAGGTGAGCCGGGGGGGGGTGAGGAGAGGTTTGCCGGGTGGAGAGGTTTGCCGGGTGGCGGGTGCAGCGCCGCGAGGCCGAAGGCTTTCCGCCGCGGGGCCTCGGCGGAGCCTCTGCTCGGGCTTTAAAGCCTCCTCTCCCGGCAGCCACCCAGTGCACGTGAAGGAAGAGCCGGCCGAGGCCGAAGACGACAGCAGGCCCGTCTCGCTCATGGCCCCCGCCAACCAGAATGTGACGATTCCCGACGACAGGGACCTGGAGGAGGAGCTGCCGGTGGAAGACTTGTCCTAAGGACCCTTCCTCCTCCCCGAGGGGCAAGCGCTTCCCGCCCTCCCCAGCCGGAGACGAGCCGCGGCTCCCGCCTCCTCCGGGCCACCTTCGGCGTTAACCTCTTTCTCAAAGGCACTTCCACAGAGCAGAAGGGTTTCCTTGGTGCGACCTGTTGCCGGTGGCACGTCCCTCCTCTTCCCCACTGCCCCGTGCCGCGTCCCCGTCCCGGTGACTGACGGATTCCTGCAACAGGGGACGCGCAGAGATACGAAAGCCCAAGAGCTGAACTTTTTCTCCCCCTCCTCCCTCGGTTAGTGACTGGCGGACGAGGATGGTAGGTTGTTTCTGTCCGAAGTTGTCCCTCCTCCCTTCCCGGCGCCCCCGGATCCGGTGCGTAAGGAAGGCACCTCCGTCCGTGGAGCCGTGGCTGGGCTCCGCTCTGCTCGGGAAGACGCAGCTCCGGGGTCTCCCCCGCGTCGCCGCGGACGCCACCGGCCTGGGCGTCCTCGGAGGGGAGGCGACGGCAGGACCCCCCCGCCGCGCGTCCCCTGCCCGAGGGGGCTTTGCACTAGGAGGAACCCCGAAGCCTTCCAGCCCGCTGCCTCCCTCCAGCCGGACGGCACCTTCGGGGGAAGAAACACCAGAAACGGGGACGAGACCTCCGCGGCGGCGTGGGAGACGGCCGTGCGCCCCGGTCCTTCGTTCCGTGGCCGGGAACCGGGGGCGGCCGCGCCGTCGCTGCCAGCTCTCCGTGCCGCGTCGCTGAACCACTCGGAGGGCGGAAGACGTAACCGG
>NW_028186448.1:542315-546402 GCF_003343005.1 Rhea americana
CGCTCCCTCCTTTTCCATGCGCGCCTGCGTCCGGATGGGAAGATACCAAAAGATTTCTAGAGCCAGACGGTCCGTAGTTCAGGTGAACAGATGGTATTCGTGCCAAAAAGAAATGTTAATAATAACGAGAACGACACAACCAAACGCCCCTCTTCTCCCTGCTCTTTTCTTCGCTCGCTGGCGGTTTCGGCGCCCGTTTCCTCCGGTGCGGGCTCCTGCCGGCAGGGCTCCCGCGGCCCCGCGCCCGGGCGCCGGCGGTGCACGGGGCCCCGGGTTTTGATGCCTGCTGGCCGGGAGCGTTTCGGTAGGGTCGGACCCTCTCCTTCCTCCGCCGCGGGGGTCCCGCGGAGGCGGCGCGGGACGCGCCCGTGCTGGCGCTCCCCGGGGTGTCCCGGCGGGCACCGGGCGCTGCCGGGGGGGACCCGCTCCGCGTAGCGTGGAGGTGGAGACGCCGCCGGTGTGGAGCCCCGCTGCAGGCTCTCCCGTCGCGTGTCCTGGGGGAAGGCTGCGCCGTTCCCCCCCGCCCCGGTTAAAACGGCGGCGGCGAGGGCTGGAGGCTGCGTGTGCGGAGCCTCTCCGGGGCTCTGCGTTTCGCATCGCCGCTTCCGGACGCGCGGCGAGCGAGCGGCCGGAGAGGGCGAGATGCTCTGGGAGCCCCTTCCCGCACCCCGAAACGTCCCCGTGGCCGCGGCCCGGCGGCTGGCGAAGGCGGGTTGCCCCCGGCCGCGGCAGCTGGGGCGGCTCGCCGGGCTCCCGGCACGGGCCCTTTCCGGCCCCAAAAAGCCGCCGGCGCGCCGCGAGCAGCCGGCGAAGGGCGCAGACGCTGCCGGCGCCCGCTGCGCCGGTGCTTTCCCGCGGCGGCCGGCGCCGCGCCGGGGCCTTCGCTAGGTGTCTCCACTGGACCCGCGTTTCTCCGCAGCCCGCTCCAGCGCTTCCCTCGCTCGCCGGATGCAGGAGACGCCGGGCGACGAGGTTCGCTTCGCCGGCCGGCCTCCTCTCTGCGTTTTGGGGCTGTTTCCCGCGATCCCCGTACTTTCTCGCGCCGGGGGTGGGGGGGGTCAAATGCCACCCTGCCGCCGCCGTCCGCAGCCTGCTCCAAAATTGGCTTTACCGTTGACCAAAGACCCTTTTAGGCCAGAGACGTAAACGAAACCTCATTTAGATCTGCGCGTCTGCGACTGCTTTGCTCTGCGCAGCTCCCCCGACGCCCCCGTCGCCGCCAGCCGAAGAGCGAGCGAGGCAGGAGCCGGCGGGTATTTCCCCCGCTTGCCCCGTTTCCTTTTTTTTTCTTTCCAGCCTCTTGATATATTTCTTTTAAATTATTGTTTTAAACAAGTTTACAGCTGCCGTTTGTACGTGTTCATGAAGGTAGGCCGGAGTCGTGCATTGCTGCTTTGCTGCCCTACGTGGCCGAAGGTACGCGGGGAAGCGGGGAGGGACGGAGGGGGCGGACGCGGGCGCCGCCGTCCCCGTGGGCTTTCCAGCTCGCGTCCCCCTCGCCCCGATCCGTCGCTGCTCTGCCTCCCTAATTTCGCCCCTAGCAGCTGCATTGCCTGCATCAACCCGCATCTTTTTTTCCATCCTCCCCGGAACCTTTTGCAGAGGATGTGACAAGAGTTGAGCTTTCAAGAAAGGCTTTTTCCCCCCGTCCTGTGTTTTTTTTTTTTTTTTTTTTGYTTCATCCCTAGCAATGCCCCCTCCCGTCCCCCTTCCCCTTTGCCACGAGCAGAGGGTCCCGGCAGCTCGGGGGTCTGGCAGTGCCGCATTTCAGGGGGATGCAGGGCACCCTGGGGCTCTGCACCCTGCTGCTCCCGGGAGCAAAGGAGGGCGAAAAGCCTCCAGGTCCCAAGGAGGGAGGAGAAGTCACCCGTTACGGGCCCGGGAGCCGGGCGTCAGCCTTTTGTTACCACTTGCCCAAACCTTAAGTGAATTCCGCGCGTCTGTCCGCCCGCGGCCCGTCCGGCTTCTCGCGCGTCCCTGCGGCGCGGGCGCCCGGCCCCGCGTGCCGTCGGAGCAGGGTGCGCGGAGCCGGGCGGGATCCCGGGCGAGTTTTCTCCCTCCGCAGCCGTTTCCCAGCAGCAGCTTTCCTTTCTTGGGGCGCGTTTGCCGTGGTTTGCGGGCTCCCTCGGGCCGCGCGCGGCGTTGCCGGTCTTTCCCTTTTGCAACCGGGGCCGCTTGCGAGCGAGGAGGAGGAAAGCCCCGCGCGAGCGGTTCCTTTCGCCTCTCCTTCCCCCTGCCGCCTGAGTTCAGTTTTCAGCGGCGGCACAGCCGCTCCGCTGCGTGGCACCCGGCCGGGCGGGCGCAGCGCGGCGGGGACGCGGGGGACGCTCGGCGGCGGCGCCGGCGGTTGTTCCTTAGGCTTTTGCAAAGGTGCAAACCCCCCCCCCCCCGCCCAAACTCTGCCGGCCCCCGGCTCGCCGGGACGGTGCTGAGCCCCGTCCCGCACCCCGCGGCGGCCCTTGGAGCAGCCCGGCGAAGGCGTTGGGCGGCTGCCGGCCTTCGGGGCGAGCTCTGCTCCTCTGCCCGGCGCCCCGAAGCGAGCGCCGCGGCTTGTCCGGCGTTGAAACAAGGCTGCGCGCAGGCAGCCGCGGACCCACCGAGGACGGCCTGGCACCTTCCCCTCCTGCCCTTCCCCTCCCACACGTTGCTAGCCTTCATCCCGGCTCGGAAGAGCGCACTCTCTATATATATTATATATAAATAAATAAATATATAAATATAAAGGAGGGTTTTCTTGTTTTGTTTTTTTTTTCTTTTCTTTTGACGTGTGCCCAGGTTTGGATAGTTGCGTGGCTCCAAGCTGCCCCGTCGCTCCTCCTCCTCCTCCTCCTCCTCCTCCTCCTCCTCCTCCGCAGCCGTCCCGGTGATTTCCCATGCTTGATGCTCGGGGCGGGGGGTGCAGGGGCCGGGGCCCCGTCGCCCGCAGCTTCGGGGCGCAGCCCGGCCCCGCCGCCGGCTTCGCGGAGAGGGCAGGGGGAAGGGCCAAGCGCAGCGCGCGGCAGAGTTGTACGTCTGTATATATTGCGATATATATATACCGGTTTTGAAGCGGCTACCGCGAGTCGATCCTTCGGGACCGTCCGGCTTCGCTCCCCGGCGCTTTTTGCTCGCGCGGCGTCAGGCGGGCGGGGGCACGTCCCAAAAAGCGTAGGGCACCGCTCCGTAAGCGGAGGCGTTTTTCTGGTATCTCTCATCGACGTCCTGAAGGAATCGCTCAGTTTTCCGTGTTTTCCTGTTCTGGGGGTTCATTCCCCACCCCCACGCTTTCCCGATGACGAGGAGGAGGTTTCTTTGCAGACTGGCTCGTGTTGGCGGTGGCCGGGGGCCGGTGCCGAGCGGGAGCGGGGCAGAGCTGCCCGGGAGGGAGCAGCGGCTGGAAGGGAGTTGGATTAAACCAAAGGGTTTCTCTGCTTTGTTTACACGACCGTCCAGTGTCGCCGCTTCAGAGAAAATTCCTATATCTAGGTTTTTGTCCTGGAAGTTAGAGAGGGGCCAGATTAGGGGGAGGGGGCACCCCCTGAGCCCCCCGGCCCCGGGTCCAAGGGCTCCTGCGGCGGTGCCGGTGGGCTCCAGCCCCGGCCCCTTCCCGGGGCGAAGCAGGGGCAGAAGCTTGCCGCCACTTTTTTTCTTTTTATTTCTCCCTTTTCTTTTCCCCCCTCTCGTTTTGTTTCCGCCCTGCTCCGCGGTGGCGGTCGGGGCGGGAAGCGGACGACGGGCACGGGAGAGCGAGGAGGGCTGGAGGGGGCGGCCGGCGCGGGGCCCGGCCCTCGCGCTGTGTAAAGGAAATAGCGTTGCTGTGTATTTGTACTCTGAACTTCCGTGTGTCTGCTTTGGCAGACGGTAAACCCTTGTACAGTAGATCTAGCTGCATGTAATCTGTATGGACAATGGCATTATAAAATGCAATAAAATAAATTACCTATCATGCTGCTCTGCTGACTGTTTTCTTCCCATTATTCGTAATTTTGCGTTTTCATGGCCATGCAGGCCAGCAGCCACCGTGCAAGGAGCTGCACGGTCCTGGGTGCAAGGAGCTGCACGGTCCCAGGGGCCAGGAACCTCGCAGCCCCGGGTGCAAGGAGCTGCA
>NW_028186448.1:546707-552530 GCF_003343005.1 Rhea americana
AGCCCCGGGTGCAAGGAGCTGCATGGTCCTGTGTGCAAGGAGCTGCACGGTCCCACGGGCCAGGAACCTCGCAGCCCCGGGTGCAAGGAGCTGCACGGTCCCAGGTGCAAGGAGTGTCCGTACCGAAGCAGGTGGAACACAGGAATGTTTTAGCAGGGGCACGGAGCCTGTCTGGGCTCCCTGGGCAGCAGTGGCTGAGAAACCTTCACTGCCCTCCCCAGGACACAGTCAGAATAAGCTTGAAAGTAAGATTGAAAAATAACCCCCTTCTTGACACTTAATTATTAAAATTCCTTATTAGACCTCCAGTTTGGTCTCTGCGATGGTTGTGCTGGTTCCTGGGCAGAGCCGTGCCAGCATCTCGCAGGAACCTGGCGGTGCCCGTGTGCCGGCTGGTTCTGGCAGCCTGCCAGGGATGGGACGGGACGGGATGAGGTGGGATGAGGCAGGACGGGATGGGATTGGATAGATGGGAAAAACGTCCCTGGGAAGCCGTAGTGGCAGCTCAGGCAGGAGCATCCCTCCTCCTCTTCCTCACCCCACATGCCAGATAGCTCCTGCTCATCCTGCTGGTGTGGGGAAGGCTTTTTCCAGACTCCAAAGGTGAGCTGCTGGAGATGGTTATTGAAAGCACTTTGCCATAGATCTGTCTGTATCAAAAGCAATAATATTGAATTAGTAAGATGGCTTTTGCCACTGCCCTTGGGGGATTTTTCTCCTATCCTGGTCGTCTTTTTTTCCTTCTTTTTCTTAAGACTAGTTCTGCAACGAAGCACCTTCCTCAGCATGAGAACGTGTCTAATAAACGAATGTGCTTGTTCTTTCGAGGCCTCTCAATCCCGCAGTAACGGCAGAGGCCCCTCGCCGCCCGCCTCGACGGGGATTTCGGCACTTCCCTCGGGGGAATCGACCCGGCGGAGAAACGAGCCTTGCCAGCAGCGAGGTTTCCCCGAAGACCCGCTGCGCGTCTCCTGCCCGCGCGGCGCGGCTCCGCGTCCCAGCCGGAGCGGCCCGCAGGGGACGGGGACGGGCAGCGGGCTCGGCCGCCGGGAGCACGGAGCAGGGCGGCGCGCGGCCCCCTTGCAGCCCCGCGGCTTCGCAGCCCCGCGGACCGTCTGCGTGCAGCCCCGGCCAATATTAACGCACTGTTATATCCCCCCTTCCCTCCGTGGCTCCGTCTCAGCCAAACTGCCTTAATCTTTTTTCCAGTGGCCCTTTTCCAGGGCTCTCGGAGCTGCAGCCAGCTCCGCGGCGCGCTGCCGAACCCGCCTCGGCCGGCGCGGGGCCGGGAGCCCCTGCGGGAGCTGCCGGCTCCGGCGAGGGCCCTGCCGAGAGGCCCGCGCGCCCGCCCGGGCTCTGCCGGCTCCCGCGGCCCGCGGCGCGCGCAGGCTCGGCCGCACGGCGCGGCAGGAGCGGCCGGCTGTGATTGGTTTAACACTTGGAGAAAGAGCTTTTAACTGTTAAACCGTGAACTTTTTTCCTTCCCCCCCTTTTCTTTTTTTTTTTTCTTTCTTTTTTTTTTTTTTTTTCGCTGTGGACATGAAAGCTTTCTTGGTTTGATTGCTAAACCAGTATGGAGTTGAGCAAAGACTGGGACGTCTCCCCCCATCCTCCTCCTGGCCAGCTCCATCCCTCCGCTCTGGTCTCGCCTGGGTCTGAAGCGACTCCGGGCACTAAGGAAATGGCAGCGGGAGGTACCGAGCCCTCTCCTTCCTGCCTAGGTGCTCGTCGTTCCTCCTGGATGCTCACGAGGCCACATCCCAGTGGATGCCATGTCCCAGTGGATGCCATGTCCCGGTGGATGCAGTGTCCTGGTGGATGCTGTTTCCTGGTGGATGCCGTGTCCCAGTGGATGCCGTGTCCCAGTGGATGCTGTGTCCTGGTGGATGCCACATCCCAGTGGATGCCGTGTCCCGGTGGATGCCGCGCTCCCCTCCGGCTGGGTTGAGGCTTTGCACCAAAGCCGCAGGATTTCCGGGGGGGAGTCACTGCCTGGAGCGGCGGCCCCCGGCCGGCGAGGGCACGAGCTCCTGCGAGCCCCCAGCGCTTGCCTTATCCGGACTGCTGAAGGCCCCTCCAGGTTGCCACCGCGCCAGATCTGCTCTCCCGCCGCGTTTCCCCGGGGTTGCGCGAGTAAAAGCCGCCATCGAGATGGACGCGAGCCGCCGTCAAGGACGCTTCCTTCTTTGCTCGAACATCACTCTTATTTTTCGGGCACACCGTGGCTCCCCGTGAGCTCACACGCGGACGGGGGGGGCAATTCCTCGCGGATCGCAGCGCGGGAGGACGCTCCTCCTCCGAGCGCGTGGGCGGGCGGGCGAGCGCGCAGCCAGGGCACCGGCCGGCGTCGGGGCGTGCAGCGCGCCGGGCTGCAGGCTGAAGCGCTGATACGGTTAAAAAGACCGCAAAAAGGAGGGAGCACTGGGGAGGGGGGTATCGAGCACTAAGGAATTGCAAACAGCGTGGAGGGAAGGGCTGTGGCCGAAGGGTTGCGGCTCTGAGCTTTGCTCTCCTCCCTGCCCCGCCGGTGCCTCGGAGGGCCGCCGGCCGACTCGGCCCCGGAGGAGAGGGCCCCGGCGCGGCGAGTCCCGGCGCGGAGCCGCCGGCGGACGCGAACAGCGCGCCGCTTTGCTCCGGGCTGGGCTCGCTCCTTGGTGCCGGCGGCGGCCCGTGGGCTCGCGCGCTCCTCGGGGAAGCGCGGGCGCCCGCCCGGTCCTTGCCGTCACCGCTGGTGGACACGGCGGACGTGATTTACCGTCAGCGTAGACCGGGGACACGACCGGAAAAATAACTACGGCTTTAGTAGCCAGGAAGGAGAAGCCTACTAGCGGGTGTAGGGTGAGATGGGTGCGTGCGAACGCCTCCTTTCACCACCCCACCCTCTCCAAAACCTGCAGCTCTTGCAAAGCTGTAAAGAAACCTATGAGGTTACGGCGGGCCCGGAGCTGCCGCTGCAGCTCCCGAGCCTGCCCAGCACCGCCGGGCACCCGAGCCCGAGCGTGGCCGGGGCCGGGGGGAGCAATGCCCCGGGCCGACCGCGGCGGCTGCATGCTCGGCCGTCACCGACCGGACGAGCATCCCTGCGCCTCGGCTTCCCCTCGCAAAAGGCCGCCGGCTCCGGCCAGCGCCGGGCGCCGCGGGGCTTCTGCCTCCGCCTCGGCCGGGTAACGGAGACTGCGCAGCGAGCCCCCGGGGAGGGGAGGGGGGAAGTCTTTAATTTTTCCGTCTTCAAAAGACGAATGTTCATGGGGCTTTTTTTTTTTTTTAAAAAAAATATCCATTTCCTTCTTTTTTTTATATTATTTACAGAAATAGCTCGTGACTCATCAAAATCTTTTAGTAGAAAATATAAAACAGTGGGGTCATTCAGTGAGAACCCAGCAAGCGCGCTCCCCTCCTCCCTCCCCGCGCAGACGGCGCTGAGGAGCTTATTTTGCTTAGCGATTTGTGTGTGTGTGTGTGTGTGTGTGTGTGCGTGTGTGCGCGCCCAGCGACCGGTAATTACGCGAGCCAGAGCAGGGGGTTATGGCTGGGGCCCTAAGCAAACACGGCTCCGTCTGCAGAGCCCGGCGCCCGGCCCCGCTCTCGGCCGGTTAACCGCGTGGGGCCGCCGGGGGCTCTGCCTTGGTGTTGTTTTCGGCTCGCATTCGCTCCCGTGTTTGTTTATTTTTTTCTTTTTCCCCTTTTGAAACGGCCCGGAGTTCGCTGAGAGACGCCGGGCGAGTTGCAAAAACCCCGCTTTGAACCGCAAAGTCGAGGCTTAGTGCTAAATCCTCACCGGAGCCGGGGCCAGGCGGGGGGGGGGAGGTTTCCAGCTGGCGTAAATCTCTGCTCCCCTCTCCCACTCTGCCCCCCCAGCCCCACCCCAGCCCGGACCCCTCGATTTCGACGCGGCACCGGGGCGTTTCGGGGTGGGAAAGCGCTCCTGGGCGAGGGGCGCACGGGCCGGGCTGGCGACGGAAACGCGCCCGGGAGCCGTGGCCGCTCGGCTCGGCTTCCTTCGGCCCCGGGCTCCCGGCGCGACGCCGGCGCGGTCGTTCGTGCCGGAGCCTGTGACCGCGGCTCAGTGACGTTACACACCTACCGAACGGCCTTGTTTTCCAGGAGACATCATCTCCCGGAGCGAGCCAAGGCGCGCCGCGGTCCCCGGGATATTTTCGCTGCAGAATTAACTTTTATTCCACGCGTTGCGCCCAGACCTCCCCCACGCACCCCGGAGCCCTGAGGAACATGATCGCTGCAATTTTTAGGGGGACAATGGTAAAATGTTTCCGGGGAATAAAAATACTTGTTTGGGGGGAAAAGACCACCCGCATCGCTGTAAGCGGCCGCGCAGCACGGGAGGCGAGTGGCTCTCGGGCAACAGCGACACGGAGCCGTGGCAGTATTTACCAGGGCCACATCCTGCCCTGGCCCCCGGCGAAAGGACGCGGGCAGTGGAGGAAAGGAGGGCGGGAGCTTGTTTTGCAAGCGTGAGCTGTTTGCTTCCCCTCGCACGGGTTGCAAAAACGGCCCCGGGGAGCGGCTGGAAGCGGCTCACCCGGTGGGGGATTAGCGCGGGAAGGCAGAAATCCTGCCGAGGTCCAGCGCCAGGACGCGCCGAACGAACGCGGGCGGTCGCCAGCCCGCAGTCACGCGGTGGCGGCGGCTCCCGGCGCGGCCCCGCCGCTCGCCCACGCCCCCGGAGACGCTTTCCTTCGGCGAAGGCGGGAGCGGGCGGAGGATCGCGCTGGCGCCCGGAGGCGGCCGTGACTCAGTTTCCCCTGTGCTCGTTTCGGTCGAGGGCCGTGTCGTCGAGGCGAGCCGGCGGCATGGGGGGAAGGTGCTGCTCACCGGGGAGCATCCCGGCAGGGAAGCTGGAGCGCGTCCAGCCGGCTGCTCCGCGCTCGGACGCGGCTTCGACGAACCCTCGCTGGCCGGGCCCTTCCGACAGCCGCGGGCAGCCGGGACGAGCGCGGCGAAGGAGATCATCCCGCGGGCGCCGCCGAGCGCGGCCGCCGGGTTAGATCCAGATGGAGCCTTGCAGCGGCGTCGCTCCCGCGCGACGCGGCGCATACGCGGCCCCGCTCGCACACCGTGCAACGCCGGATGGTCAGAGAGCAGCGAAACACAGTGGAGTTAAAAAACAGCCTTCGGGACGCCCCCCCCCCCATGTCCTGTGCACGGGGCTGGGGACCCCGCAGGGACACGGAGCGGGAGCGACCGCGGCGAACCCCAGTGTGGCCCCCGCGTGCTGCTGGTGCCGTCGACACCTCCTGTCCGCGCGCCCCAAAGCATCGCCCCCAGGAGCCGAACCCCGCGCCTCATTTGTTCACCCGTTAGGGAAACTGAGGCTCGGGAAGGGTGGGCAAGGCTCTCCCGGGGACGCGGGGGGGGGGCTCAGGAAACCCCCTGGGCCCTGCCCGTGGGGCGGGAGCGGGGCGCCGAGCCCCGCCGAGCCCCCCGGGCCCCGCCGACCCCCCGGGCCGCGGCGCCGCTTCCCCGCCCCGCTCGCCTCCGTCCCCCCCGGGGAACTTTTCCGCCCCCTCCCCGGCTCGCTCCCTCCCTCCCGTCGCCGCAGAGCGGCTCCGCGCGGATTTTGCTGGTTGTTTGTTTGTTCTCGCAGTTGTTGGGATTTTTAAAAAAAAAGGGGGGGGGGAAAGGAGAGAAAGGGAGCGGCGGGGGGGAGGAAAAACCCCGCGCACCCGGGCGGCTTGTTGGAGGGCGCAGGAGCCGTGAGCGGCTCGGCTCGGCTCGGCTCGGCTCGGCTCGGCTCGGCTCGGCTCGGCTCGGCTCGGCTCGGAGGAGCGGGGCGGCCCGACGGGGCGGCGGGCGGGGGCCCGG
>NW_028186448.1:552760-565626 GCF_003343005.1 Rhea americana
TGTCCCAGGCCAGCAGCCACCGGCCGAGCCGCCCGGAGCCCCGCCGCGCCGAGCCGCCCCCGCCGCCAGGTACGCGGGGAGGCCGGGGGGGGGGAGTGTGCGCGCACGTCGGGGCAAGGGGGTGCGCGGCGGGAATGCACGGCCGGGGCGCCTGTGCGCGGCTCCGTGTGTGCGGGAGGGCACGGCCGGCGTGTGTGTGCACGCCCGGGGCGCGTGTGCGCGGCTCCGTGTGTGCGGGAGTGCACGGCCGGCGTGTGTGTGCGCGGCCGGGGTGTGTGTGCACGGCTGTGTGTGGGGGGGAATGCACGGCCGGCGTGTGTGTGCGCGGCCGGGGTGTGTGTGCACGGCTGTGTGGGGGGGGGTAATGCACGGCTGGGGTGTGTGTGTGTGCGCGGCCGGGGTGTGTGTGCACGGCTGTGTGTGGGGGGGAAGGCACGGCCGGGGCATATGTGCGCAGCCAGGGAGTGTGTGCACGGCTCTGTGTGTGCGGGAATGCACGGCCGGGGCGTGTGTGCGCGGCTCTGCGCGTGTGTGTGTGCGCGTCTGCACGTCTAGGGGCAAGGGGGTGCGTGGCTGGGGGGTTGTACGTGGCTGGAGTTGTGTTTGGGCGTATGGCTGTGTGTGTGCGGCTGGGGTGTGTGTGAGTGTGCCTGGCTGGGGGTGAGTGTGTGTGGCTGAGTGTGTACGTGTCCATGGCTGGGTGTGTGCATGCACGGCCGTGTGTGTGTGTGCATGGCTCTGTGTGTGCGCGTGCTGTGGGGGGTGTGCCTGTGTGCGTGCCCAGGAATGCTTGAGTGAGTGTGCGTGCATGCGTGGCTGTGTGTTGTGCACGGCTCAGTGTGCGCGTGTGTTGTGCACAGGCGGGGAGTGTGTGCGTGCCTGGCGTTGGCGGTGCACACGCCGGGCTCCGTGTGCGCACGGCCGAGGCAGCCTGCCCCGGGGGGAGTTCGCAGCACAAACTTTACAGCAGTTTCTGTAACTTTGCCAAGCGCACAGGACGGTCACGGCTCTGCTGGGACGCGGCTGCCACGCTCGCTCAGGCCGGATAAAACAGTCTCGGGGGGGGGGCTCAGAACACTGCAAGGGGGCTGGTGTCTAGCGTGGGGTGCAGACCCCACGAGGGGCTGGGGCGGTGGGGCCCTTCCCCACCCCACAGCATGGAGCAGGCTCAGCGGCCCCCTCGGGTGGGGTGGGGGGGGGCAGCATCCTCGGAGAAGTGGATGGAAAAGTTTTCTGGGGTCCTTGTCTTCTCCCCCCGGCCAAGTGGAGTGCTGTGACACTGGCCAGGTCGGCTCCAGTGGTGGCAGCCTGCAAGCCCTCTGCGGAGAGTGGCTCACGTGTGCATGTGTGTGTGCACGCCTGTGCATGTATGCACGGCTCTTGGTTGAGCCCCAGGAGCTCTGCAGCCCGCTGAGTGGGGATTCTCCACCAGCCGGGTCTGCAGCGCAAGGAATTTTGCTGTTGTCTCGTGGCAGTCAATTCCCATCAAGTTTCATATGTGGGAATGACATTAAAGCCCAATGGTGGGAGAAAAATGCCTGGGCAGGAAGCCGAGAGCAAGAGGCAAAACCCCCTGTTGTGCCTGCTGCCAGACCAGACACAAAAGGGGCCAAATTCGCCCCGGGAAGAGCTCGCTGCTGAACTGATTCAGCCGCTTTGCGAGAGGCTCCTTGGCAGCAGGCTGAGCTAAGCAGCAGCGGTGCTGTGCAAACGCCGGGCATCTTAACGCACAGAAAATGAGCGTAGTGCAGCTGGAGCTCTCCCGTGTTGGCTTTGGCCTGGAGCGTGGCTGGGCCCAAGTTTCGGAGAATACATCCTCTTGTTCTCTTCCCCCTGCTTTTCCAGCTGGATGCGGCAGGCTCCGCTTCCCGGGCTGAGCTCTTACGCTGCTTTGTGCTGCTGAGCTGCTGCCGCGGGCCGGGGCCGGAGCAGCTGGAGGAGCTGCGTGCCGCTCGCTCTCCCTGGGGTGTCCGCAGTTCGCTCGCCCCTCCAGGTGGAAAATGCCGAGCTGCTGATGCAGGGGCCTAATGCAGGAAGTTTTTTTTGCACGGGAAATTTGTGCACTAACTAACTAGCGCGTTTTGTTTTAAAAAGCAGTTTAGAAATTTGTTAAGCGCGGAGGGGAAACGGCCTCGTGACTTTTCCCTGTTGCCAGCCGGCCGCCCGAGCAGAGGTGCGTAGATAAAGCGCCCCGAGCGCGCTGATGTCCCGAGCGGGAGCAGCCAGGACCCCGGCCGAAGCCGCCGCGTCCCTGCAGCGAGGCCCGGCCGCGGGGGGCTGCTGCCTTCCTGCCGGCTCCCGTGCCGGCCGCCGCTCTCCGGGGCTCGTGTCTGCTGGTGCAGCCCGGCCCCACGGCGGCGGGAACAGTGCGCCCTGAAATTAAAAGCACATGGGAATCGGAGGCCCTTTTGGAAAAGGAGCAGGGTACGGGCCTCTGTCTGCCGGGGGGGTTTGCTTGCTCCAGTGCTCGCTCCGCTCTTGCTGGTGTGGGAATCATGTGCCGGGGTGGTCGCCGCGGGGGCCCTGCTCTGCCCCGGCCGCCTAGGCCTTTCGGAGAAGCTGAGCCTCCGCTGGACCCCAGCGTGCCGTGCCGAGCCGAGCCGGCAGGCACCGGGGGGTCTCCGGCACAGCCTCCAATTCTGCCGCTCCAGGGGCTGAATTTTTGTGCAGAGAGGAAATCCCTGCCCCGTCTCGTCCAACGAAAGGGCTCCCAAGAGCAGCTTTCGGGCTGCGTGTCGCGAGCTTTGCGTTCGTGCTCGCGGCGCTTTTCGCTTTTTTTTTTTTTTTCCCCTTGCCGAGCGATGAATGGACACGGTCCGTTTTGTATTCCGTGCTTGCTTGGCCTCGTGACATCTCCATGCAAAAGCATTATCTCCTGGGCAACTTCCAGGGACTCTGTCACGCATAGCTCAGCCTGGGAATTTTTCCTTGAATCCCTTTCAGATGCTGTTGTGAACTAGTCCGGGATAATTCAGTAACGCGGAGCCGGTAAAAAGGGGAACGGAGGTGTTTGGCGACGGAGTGCTTTGGCCGAAGTTAGCGTGCCGCTGGCGGAGCCGGGCTCGCCTTGCCGGGCTCGCTCCCGCGGCCGGGCTGAGACGAAGGCCGGGATCGCGGCGTTTCTCCTGCGCCGGCTCTGGCGATCGGCCTCGTGCCGTCGCAGTCCAAAGCCTTGAAATAGCCGCAGGTGGCTTCTGGCGGGGCCTCGGAGAAAACAGGCAGTTGTTTGCCTACGTGTCGTGTTTGGGCCGTAGTTATTTTCTGGAGAAATTGAAAGGAAACAGGAGAAAGCAGAAAACCCTTTGGTTTGTGGGATGCCTTGTTTTCATTGCATCCTTCCTCCTCAGGGAGGAAGAGGAGGGGGAACGGAGCTGGCACGGGAGGGGTTTTCGTTACAGGGAGCAAACTGTCCTAAAGACCTCGGGAGCAAATAGTCTCCAGGAAGGGAGGTTTTCCGTCGAGTTTTGCTCTCCCCGTTCCTGCCCCGTCCTGCCGAGCTGGGGCCGTGCGGGCGCAGCCGGCGGCTCCGCTTGGCCGCGTTGCAGCCGCCAGCCCTGGGGAGCTCCTCTTCCCCCTTTCCCGGGGGACACCCGGCCCCCGGGCCGATGCCGTGCAGAAGCTCGGGTTTGCCAAGGTAAGGCGGCGTAACTGGAGCTTGAGTCTGCGTCCTGCCCTGGAAGCTGAAAGAAATAAGGTCAGCCCTCCCAAAAACCAAAATAACAGCGTCTTTGCACTGCTTTGAGTGAGCCTGGTTGCAGATCGGCATGCAGGCAGCCTAGAAGTGCTGAGGAAATGCAAAAAAGCCCATAAAGAAACAATCCTTTTACTTTCTTACCCTAGATTTAATAGGAAAACTTTGGATGCCAAAAGATTCATTTCCTTTTTTTCTTTCTTCCTCAGTTTCTCGGCTGCTTGTGAAAACGTTGCATTTATTTTTATATTTTTTCTCTACTTTTTTTCTTTAAACAAAGAAAACCTTAAAAAATAAGACGCAGATTTTTGGCTTTTTCTTTTTTATATGTTTCAGATTTTGTGCAGAACAACGCAGGCCCTTCGGGGCTCTGCTTTTCGCCACCCGAGCGTCCCATTCCCGCTCCAGCTTCTAATTGAATTTCCTCGGAAAGTGCCTGCCTAGAGTCTATTAGTTGCAGAAACCCTAACTGTCCTCTTGGCGTTTTCTGTAGTTTCTCTAATTTTTCCCAGAACTGCGCCTCGCTCACAGCGCAGCCCCTTCCCGGAGGTGAACCCGCGAAGCCGCCCTGCCCCGGGGCTCCCGGGCTCAGCTCGGGAGCGGAGCGGCTCCGGATTAAGCCTCGTGGGTGCCTGGCTTTGCGCCGGCCGTTTGCAACCGCTCCGCTACCCGCAGGGGTGGAAACGAGCTGGTGGACCCGCTCTGTGCCGTGGCCACCTTGCCTGGCTCTGGGTAGGCAACCTGGCTGGAGAGGGACCTTCTCCCTCCTCTCCTCCTCAGCTCGGAGCAGGGCTTGGTCGTGCGCGGGTGGCTCCGGGCGGCCGATCCGGCTGATTTCCCGGCGGGGCAGGCTGCGCCGCCCCGGGCGGGAAGGTGTTCACCCAGTTTGGCTGCTTTCGGCTCCCCGGGCTGGGCTCCTGATGTAAGGAGGCAGCAGATTTGCATCGAAAGGAAGCGGGTCGGCTCGGTGACTCGCGAGGATTACTCACTCCACCCTCATGGCTTCATCCTTGGACGGCCTCGCAGTCCTTAGTTCAGCGAGTAGGCATGCTGCTACCCAGCGAGCCGTGCCCTGACCTTTCCAGAAGAGCTCATTTTCACATCACCCCATCCCAGTTTAGCAAGAACTGCGCTCTGGGCCCAAGCTCTGGGTATCTGAGCTAAGAAAAAATCCCAAGCCTGTGAGTAGCCTTCCTCAGCAGGAAGGGTTGAGCACCAGGGCTGCAAAGTTCTGGGCTCCGTCGCCTTGGACAAGTCCCCTTTGCGTGCCTCAGCTTCCCCCCTAGGACGAGCGGCGAGAAGGCTCTGCTTCGCAGTGGCTTAGAGCTGTGGTTGTGCTCATGTCACATATATCAAGGCCAGGTAACGTGTGATGGGCACCGGCTTAAAACCGTGAGCTGACTAGATCTCAGGATGAAGGGTGCCATATAAGTGCAAATTATTATTCTTGTTAATAATGATGTCCACCAGCTCACATTTATCTACTCCTCAATTAACTTTTTTTTAAGGACCCTTAGCAGGTTAGAAAGACACAAATTTTCCCTGGCAGAACCTGTGCTGGTTTGACCCTGTAAGGTTAGGCAATTACTGTACTGGCATGGTTCTTAATTAGACTCTCCATAATTTTCCCTAGCACGGTGGTGTGGCTCGTTGCTTTGTAATTCCCAGAATCTCCTTGGATCTGATAGACATCACAGCAGCAGCTTTTCAAGCTTCAAGGATAATTGCATGACCTTAAGGATACTTTGCGTGTTGGAGGACAGCCTCCCATAGCCTTCTTCCACACCAGTCTCCTCCCGGCCTGAGCGTTTTGTGTCTCTGTGGCTTGCAAGGTGTGTTAGGCTGCTCCAGAGAGGCACGAACGCAGGAGGGTGGTCCTTGAAGTCAACGGAAGTTGACTCAACCCCAGATGGGCTCTTTGGGCCTTTGTTCTTATCTGGCATGCCAGTCAACTCGTGACCCCACGATGTATTTGGGATGCTATACATTGCTCCATAATTTTCTCCAGGCAGTCATCAGGCCCTATCTCCCACAGGTGGGTTGGCCTAGCAGCTAGGGTGCAGAAAGCTGGGTCTTACTGGTTCTGCTAGATCTATTTTGTGTCCTGGGGCAAATCACGTTGTCCCATGTCGTACAGTTTAGGCTCAGTGCGTTTGGCATAGAGCTTGCTTCTTCCCTTGCATCTGTAGCACGTGAGGAACCTGAACACCACCTTAGTACACGTATGTTAACCATATTCTTGCTGCATAAGAAAGTTCCTGCAGTGGCGGAGGTGCACTCTTCTCTCGTCCTCTTAAACACGACAAAACTTCCTGGCTCCACGAGGAACCGGCAGCTTTAAGGGTGCAAGGGAAAGCAGTGCTTTTCCTCCTACTCTTTCCAGCAGGCTCAAGGCTCCTGCCATGGGGTTTGGCTTTACTGCCGAGACCTGTCGGTGGGTTTCTGTTACCACCGTGTAGACCATGGGGCTCGCTAGGTCTTGGACAGCAATTAGCACCAGCCCAGCAGGAATCTCTGCATGGACTTTGCTTCCAGGGAGCTAATTTAGCATAAAGCAAACAGCTGCTTTTTTGTAGTAAAGGTGCATCCACGTAGACCATGGTGAAATCACGCTGCTGTGCTGGAGCTGGGAGTAGAGGCGGTGTCATCTGAGCAGTGATCTTCTTTCTTATCGTCCCTGCAGTCCCTGCTCGGCGGTTATCCAAGCAGGCTGATGCCTGAGCCCTCGCGCAGCCCCGTGCGTGGCTTGGCAGCTGTGGTTTGATGCTTTTCCTCACTTTTGGAGGCGTCAGGTTATTCCCCGCCACCCCTGGCATCCTTGCTGGGAGCCCTCGGGTCGGAGCAGCTCTTCCATGAGGGCTTTGGGGGCGACTTGCACCTCCTTCATGGGGGCCGTGTGGGTTGGTGAGGCTCCTCCAGGACATCGGTGCCACAGCGGCGGGGTCTGCAGCGAGGCCCAGGCACAGTCGGTGCCCAAACCTTCCTCGGAGTTGGGATTTTGTTGCGGGAGGAGGTGTTTGTCCCAGCTCCAGGGCACTTTCAGCCAGGGTCAAATGTTGCTGCCTCCGTCATGAGCCTGGCCGTAAGCGAAGGGGCAGAAATAGCGCGTTGGATGGGACCTGCTCTTCCTCCCTGCAGCCGGGGAACCGCGGCCAAGAACTCGTTACGGTTGCCCGTGCCTGGCGTTTTTGTACCTCCTCCTGAACCAGGTGCCGTGACCCCTCCGTGGACCCCGGAGAACGGCCTGCATAGACACTGGTTCTGTTTGACCGTCCCTAAATTCCTCTCTGCCTACCCACCCGATCGCTATAAATAACAAATAATAACAACTCCGAAGCTGGCAAGATATTTGGGGTTTTGTGGGTTTTTTTTTTTTTTGCTTTGTTTTGCTTTTTGCGTTTAGGAAGTCACTTTTCATAGAAACCAGTGTTTTTGACCAGATTCCTCGTTGTCCCAGAACTGAAATGTTTTACAAAGCATGGCCCAGGTGAGCAGGGAGACGCTGGGGTAAGCGCTTTCCGCGGGATGGCGGAGCGGCCAAGCCTGGGAGGCAGAACCGTTTGACACGTCCAGGACTCTGGTCTTGCTCTTCCTTCCCCTCCCTCCTGCTCTTTTCCTTTCTCCGAATATCACTGAATCCGAAATGCTTTGGTGCATTAATTTCAGACTGAATGTAAATAAGCTGGTTGGATTTCTCCCAGTTCAGCAAACTTTCAACCCAGAATTTTGATTTTCTCCGGTCTGGCTCGTGGGATTGGAAGCATTTGCTTCAGCACTGTCTCTTCGGCACTTGAAACCACTGAATCAAGCTCTAAAATATCCCTTGAATAAACCAGGCAACCACCTGATTGGGCCGGGCCGCGCACGGGGGAGAACGGACAGAGATTACGCACTCGTTTTATCTGCGCAGAGCAGGTTAGAAAGCTCCCAAACTAAATATTGCTGCAAGGTGCCGTGTTGTTAATGGCAAACGCCTCGCTAGACTGTCTTTGTTTGCGTCTCCGTCCGACGTTATCTCTTCCCTAACCAGCCATTCCTGAGGGATTAAAGGGAGAGAAGGGGGGAGGCAAGAGGCTCCCCTGAGCTGCTGCAGGTCGGCAGGAGACGCAGCCCGCGGGGTGAGATTGGGATGCTCGGCGGCTCCAGGAGAGCTTGGATGTGGATCCAGATGTGCCGAGACCCTTCTCCCTCCCTGCTGGCCCGGGAAGACCTCATCCAAACACGCAGCCTGGTGCAGGAACGGGATTTGCTTTGGAGCTCGGTGGCCCAAACGCGTCGTAGCTCCGGCACGTTGTGCTCTGGTGCGGTCACCGGGACGCGCCGTGTCCTTGAGGTGTCCGTCCATCGCCGGGTGCGAGGTTGCTTGCTTTTTCCTCTGTAGCCAAAGGTACCGCGGGGCCGGAGGAGGCACGGACTGATCAGAAGTCCAGACCTGGAAGGGTTTGACCCATCTCTAGTTCTGCAGCTTTCCAGACCCTCCCTTGGGGACCAGCTAGGGAGCGGGACCTGGGACGTGCACGCAAGGCGCCTGTGGCCACCCGGGCTTGCGCCCGGTCCCAGGGACGCGCCTGGTGAGCTGAGTTCATGCTGACTGCGGTTTATCCCCTGTTTACGCTTGCTGCGAGACTCTGCCCCGTCCGACCGGCTGCTGACGCCGTGCGATTCCCTTGTTTGTCCAGCGCCGGGCAGATGGGTCGGCTCGATCCTGCAAGCTCCCCGTGACTCAAGCGCGCCTCCCACCCGCGACACGCGGGCTTTCATCCCGCTCGGGACAGCCTTTGGTCACGGCTCCGGTGGACGCCGGCGGTACGGTCGGAGCCGTTCCCGAGGCCGGTCCTCCTCGGAAGAGCCCGGCCGTGCCCGGCGATACGTTCATCTTCTGCATTTTGCTCCGCAGGAGAGTTGCAAGCTACGTGGTTATAGCACGTGGGCGTTTATAGCTTATTTTACGTCTCTCTCACCAGCTCTTTCTGCTTCTGCCCCTCTTGTTTGGCCATTTGATAGACTTTGCAGCCCGGTGATTTCTGCAGGCTTTTCTAAATAGCCCTTTTTGACTTCGTAATTGGGGAGAACGGGCAGAAGACCCGAGCAGCGAGCCTCTCCCGGGCTCGGCGGGTGGCAGGAGCTCCACGGCTTTCCTCGTCTCTGACCCTAGGGCAGCGCTGCCACGTTCTGAGGCCTGACGCGCTTTTTTTTTTTTTTTTTTTTTTTTTTTTTTTTATTCTTTTTTATCTCTCTCCTCGTAAACGAAACGGCCGTGTCAGCTTCCCCGGGCAGCGTCGCCGTTGGTTTCTCCCACGTATTTTGGGAGCGGTCGTGCAGCCGCTGGGCTGGGTTAGCGCCGGGGCGTCTTCGTGCTCCCCGCAGTCCGTGCGGACTCGGGGGGTTTCCACCTCGGAGCATCAGGGTGGGAAACGAGTCGTGTGAACCCTCTTCCCAGGGGCGTACGGCCGAGTTTGACCGTAGCGGGGGCTGCGAAGCCCTCGGGTAAGAAACTGGGAGGGGGGATGGCGTTTTAGCGACTGCTGCCTTGAAAGGGCTTTTTGGCCAGGAGCGGGAGGGCGCGGGGCCCCGTCTGCCCCCGGGGCTCGACACGGGGAAGGACCCGCTTGCCCGAATTCCTGCCCCGTCTATTTTTGCCCCTCTTGCGGCCGGCTTGTTGCAGTGGGAGTTAATTTAATTGCCAGCTTCCTCCCCGCGTCGCTGCGGCCGGGCGCGAGACCTCTCGCTGTGCAGCGTAATTACATGGGCGAAGCGGACGTGGCAGCACCGAAGCTCGTCTCGGGAGCGTCCGGACCGGCGCGATCCCGGCGCCGCTCCTGTCCGCGGGGCTCCTTCTCCGAGCGGACCGTCTTTGCCCTCGATCCGCTGGGGACTGGAGGGACGGAGAGACGTGGCCGAGGCAGCGCGGGGCTCGGAGCAGAGCGGTGATGGGAGCCCACGAGCCCTTGCTGTTAGCTTGTACCGTTGCTTTTGAAACGCTGTGTGTGTTCCGGGCATCTTATTTTGGGGTTTTTTTTTGTTTGTTTGTTTTTTTGCATGCGTCGCAGCAGGAGCAGAGCCTGCGCCAGCTCCCCGGGGACGCCGATGCCCGACGGCGCAGTCCCGTTCCCATCCGGCGGCTCGGGAACGCGCCCTCCCGTTGCTCCAACCACCTCCAACTCGGGACTTGGTTCAAAGCTCCCGAGCCGCCAGGTTTAAGAGGCTTCAGATCGAGCGATGACTGAGCTGTGCAGCTCTGACACAGGCCAGTCCAGGTTGGGGCATGACTGAGCCCTGGCAGGAGCTGGGACTCAGCCGCGTGCGGTTATTATTCACCCATCCACCACACCTATGTGCAAACACCTAGGGGTAGGGCACAGCCGGCTCCCTCCTCTCCGTTTTGCTCTGGGCTTTCGGAGGAGCATGGCAACGCATTTTCTGCCCTCCTTTCTGGGGTTCCCGTACTCCCGCTCCGGTCGGGTTTTGGAGCCAGTAGCTCTGTGCAAAATTCAGCTGGAGCTGCTGAATTTCTTTTGGTTTTGCACCAAAATCGCCACGCCTGTGTGAATGTCCTGCAGGAGGGATCAGGGTTGCAGCGAGCGGGGCTCTGCAGACCTTGCTCTGGAAGATTTCTCAGGAAAAGACGATTAATTTATCTTGGGCCAGGTGCCTTTTGCACCGGAGAGGAATCACGCGTTCACTCTGTAAAATAGTTTTAAAAACAAACAAAAACCAGAGGGTGATTATTTCTTTCCTACCAAGTTCGGTTCCATAAGGGGCTTTTGTCTTAGCGTGGAAACCGTAAACCAGGCCAAGTTTTCTGGGACTCGGCAAGGCGAGCAAACTGCTAACGCCTTCCCAGCCGCCGGCGAGGCTGCGGCCGCCGGGGTGGGTTTTTTCCTCCGGAGCGAGCCCCGGGCGCGTCGGGACCCCGGGGGGAAAGCGGGGCGGAGGGCTCGGCGTGCGCGGAGCGCCCGAGGCTGCTCGCGTTGCGCCCCGCTGCCCTCGCCCGCCCGCGTGTACGACCTCTTGTTACAGCCGGGGAAATTATGGGTGGTTGGTCTCCCTGTCCGCTCCCAAGGTATAATTTAGTTTTATATAAAGTGCGGTCCGGCCCCTGTTTGCAAACCGATGCTATTCTGGGAGCCGAGGGAGGGAGGGCGGGCGGCGGGGAGGGGGCTCGCGGCCTGGGTTTTGCTAAGGGATGTGCAAAATTGGTTTTTTTTTCCCCCTCTCCACCCCCCCCCCAAGCCGTGGTGGGGAACAGAGCAGCTCTCGTCTCGGCGCCCCGCAGGCTTCGCTTCGCCCCGCCGAGGCTGCGGGGCGGGAGCCGGCAGCCGGCTCTGCGCTGGGATGAACGTGGCCCTTTTGCAAGGGGGGGGGGAAATATCCAGCTTGAGATGCTGAGTGTAACCAGACCCCCGGCTTCTTTTCAGCGGAGGAATGCGGGAGCCTGGGGAGGGCTTTTGGGAGGCGGCAGAGGCAGGAGGACGCGGTTCGCCTCCGCCAACGGAGCCCCGAAGCACCCGCTGATGCCCGCGGTGCGATTGCAGCGCCCCGGCGGCTGGGCCGGTCCGCGCCAGCCGAGGGCCTGGCTCCGGGTTTCTGGGGGTCTTGGTGAATACCAGGCCGTGCCTCGATGCCTGGGGGAGCCGCCGGGGCCCGTGGCTCGGTGCGCCGTGGCCGAGGCTCTGGGCTCAAACCCTGCTTCTCTTGCAGAGGAGGATGGGACCCCGTGGCAGCACCCGGCGGCAGCGCCGGCCGAGCACCGGCCCCCGGCCCGCCCCGCTCCCGGCCCCGCGGCGGCGAAGAAGGAGAAGCTCCCGGAAGACGACGAGTCCCGAAAAGTCCTGACGAACGGAGCGGCGCCGGCCGGCACCAAGGCCCGGCCCGAGCTCGCGGGCGCTGCCGAAGCTGTGACGTGTGAGTCGCGCCGCGCCATGCCGCGCCGTGCCATGCCGTGCCGGCGGGTCCCGGCCGAGACGTGCAGCTCCCGGCACCTGGGTCGTGCGGGCAGGAAGCGCCTCTCGGCTTGGGGCAGCCCGTGCCTTGGCACGTGCAGGGCAAGGAGGGCACGAGGCTCCCGCAGAGCTGTTGCACCTCGGCCCGTCTCGCGCTGGCGGGTCCGCGGGATGCTCCTGCTCCCGAAACGGGGCTCGCTGGATGTTGAGTGTCGCCGAGCTCGTGGGGCCTCTGCGCATTCAGACTTTGAGCGGCGGGGAGGCGAGCAGGGGGGAGGGCGATAGCACTGGGCCACCCTAAAATTTATTGGGGAGCAGCAGGTATCTGAGAGCAGCCGGGACCGGTACGGAGGCCGTGACGTGCCGTTGTGTCCGAGCCCTGCCCTGGCTTGGCAAAGCAACCTTTAGCGGAGCCGAGGGTCGGTGCGGTCGCGGCAGGGCGAGCCTCCGTCCGCCGAGCCCTGCCGGCGTTGCCGGAGGGGAACCGGCACGGAGCCGGCAGCTCGGCCGGCGTGGATGGAGGCAGCGTCGTTTCAGGCTGGAAGCAAAGAAATCCCGGTGGGTTTTGGGTCACTAAAGATGCAAAGGCAGGTTTTCCCGTGGCCCTGGTTTCCCAGCCCTGTGCTGCTCCGTAAGACGTGCCGGGTTCCCCGTTGGTCCTCCCCGTCGCCGTCCTGGTCTGCCGGGCTGGGGAGGGTTGCAGGGTGCTCTTCGAGAGGCACCGCTGCGCACCGCGGCCGCGGCTCCGGGCCGAAGAGCTCCCCTTCGGAAAGGCTTCGAGATCGTTGAGTTGGAGGCTCAGAGATGGAAGCGATTTTTCCTATCCTGGAGGGGGGGAGTTGCTGGCCGGCTCTCGGTGCTCGCTGGAGTCGGAGCGTGATTTTGATTTACAAACAGTTTAATCTGAGGAATGCAAAGAAACGGAGGGAGCCAAGCCGAGCGCGCTACACGCTTCTGTAAACCCTGCTGCTTCGGGAGAGCAAGCCAGCAGTTGAAACTGCAGAATATTTGTAAGGAGAGCCAGAGGGCCGACGTCTGAAATTTCCTGGCCTGGGCTGGTCCCTGCGGGCTCATCGCCCTCCCCTCCGTGATCGCCGCGGCCCTGCGCAGCCCCGGGGCCCCGCGAAGCCCTTCGGCCGGCTCCGCGCCGCTCGGCCACGGTTTCGCCGGATTTGGAGTCCCAGGGGCCGGGTCGGGGTTTGCAAAAGTTGCCGCCACTTTTGCCCGGCCGC
>NW_028186448.1:566586-579244 GCF_003343005.1 Rhea americana
GCAGAAAGCAGCTACTGTTCCCCGGCTCGGCCGGAGGCGCCTTTGCCCTCAAGCCTTTCGGCTGAATCATCGCTTGTTTACTGCCGTGCGAGAGAAAAATCAAAGTTTGGCGCAGGCGCCGCCGGGCGGGATTTTATTTAGTTGCTGCATTGCTTTGGGGTTGGGGTGGGCTGGGGGGAGCGATGAACCCCGCTCGCGGCGCTGCGCCCTCGCCCCGCGCACGAGCTCCGGGGGAAGGCTCCCGCGGCCGGAGCGAGGATGCTGCCCCGGCGCGGGGCCGCTGCAGGCGAGGGCCGGGGGGAGGCGCGGGCGGAGCGGAGCGAGCGCCGTCTCCCGCCTCCCGCGGAGGAGTTCGGCCAGAGGCTGGGGAGCCCTGTGGATAGAGGCTGCTCCGCTGCGTGCTGGGGCGGGGGGGGGACGCGCAGCCCGGCTCCCGGGAGTCCTGGTTATCCGGGCTGCCGGGGCGGTGCGAGCACGCCTCTCCGTTCCCCCTCGCCCTTCCTGGCCGTCCCAGCGCTGCCGCTGGGCGGCTTTATCCCGGCTGGACGCCGGCCCGCGCCGGCAGCTCGGACCCCGGGGGAATTGCTCCCCCCGCCGAGGCTCGCCGCGGCGGTTGTGCCGAGCCTTTGCTCCTCGCTCTTTTCTCGTGCCTCCCTTCCTGTGCAGCCCGTCTCTCTCCGCCGAGCTTCGCCGCGCTCTTCCTGCATCTCTCCTCCTCCTTCTCCGTCCCGCTTCTGCGTCGGCATCGCCCCGTCCCTGCAGCGCGCTCATGCCCGCCTCCCTCTCCGACACAGGCCAGCCCCAGGGGCGAGCGGCCCCGCCGGGCCCCCCGCCGCCCGGCCCCTGTGCCCGCCTGCTGCACAACGGGGACCCGGGCAGCGGGCTCTTCCGCCCCCTCCCCGGCTCGCAGAAGCCTCACCGCAAGCTGCAGTCCCACCACTCCATCAACAGCCAGGGCAGCAAGAAGAGCAAGGGCAGCTCCAAGTCGGCCTCCTCCCACATCCCTATTGAGGCTCAAGAAGGTACCGGCTTTCCCTGGAGCTGGGGGAGGGGGGGTCGGGGGTCCTGTTCCCCGGGAAGGGTCCCGTTCCCCAGGGTGGTCCCTTTCCACCGGAGCCCTGCTGCCTGCATCCCTCGGGATGCCCCTCGCAGCATCCTTCAGCGCCGCGGTGCCCCGTTTCGTGTCCTCCGGAGCCGGCCTGCGTCCCGCAGAGGCTGGACGCGCCCCTGGGCGCTGAGCGAGGTCCTTGGAGCGGTGCCTTGGCTCCCGGCCCCTCTCCCCATCCCCTCCCTTAGTTCCCAGGGAATCAGGGCCTAAGCGTGCCTGGCCGGGCTGTGCCTCGCCGGCCCGGCCCGTGGCTCCCACCGGGCCTCCCCGACGATCTCTCCCCGTGTTGCCCGGCAGACTGCTGCGTGCACTGCATCCTCTCGTGCCTCTTCTGCGAGTTCCTGACCCTCTGCAACATCGTGCTGGACTGCGCCACCTGCGGCTCCTGCACCTCCGAGGACTCCTGCATCTGCTGCTGCTGCTGCAACTCGGGCGAGTGCGCGGACTGCGACCTGCCCTGCGACATGGACTGCGGCATCATCGACGCCTGCTGCGAGTCGGCCGACTGCCTGGAGATCTGCATGGAGTGCTGCGGGCTCTGCTTCTCCTCCTGAGCGGCCAGGGGCCGAGCCGGCCACCCCCGACCCCCGGCCCCATCCCGCGGCGGCCGAAGCCCCTGCGGGTTGCTGAGCCGGCGGCGGAGAAACCCGCGAGTGAAACGCCGAGAGGAGGAGCAGAGCGGAGGAGCTCGACCCCCCCCACCACCACCTCGCCCGGGGGAGGGATCCACGGAGCCGAGGGCCCCCCCGGGACGGCCGCGCGGACGCTCGCCCTCTACCTCTTCCCCTCGTGCCGGGCCGGCCCCGGGGACCACGGCAGCTTCCTGCCACCTGAGCCGAGAGCAGGAGCGCCAGCCCGGCCCCGGCGCGCCGGCGGGGGCTGCCGGAGGGGCGTCTTCCCGCCGCGGTGCCGGCCCCGGGGCTGAGCGAGGGCAGCGCTCCGGCTGCATTGCCCTGGGGTCCGAGGCGGGGTGGCCCCGAGCGTCCTCGCCCGCTCCGTGCCGGGAGAGGCCGGACACGCTGCAGAGCCCGGCTCCGGCCGGGGAGCCGGCGGCGGGGCCGGGAGGCGCGGGAGCCCTTGGCTCCCTCTCCTTTGCGGTCGGAAGCAACTTCTCATCCCCTGCCCCCGTCTCGGTGCTGAGATTAGCAGCCAAGTGCAATAAAAACACCCGCTCCCCTCCCTGCGCCGCCGGCCGGGAAGAGGCTTTTCCTGTGCTGGTCTCTCCCGGAGCGGGGTTGCACCTCTGGGCTCGGCAGCCCCCTCCGGCCGAACGCCTTCCCGCCCGGCTCCCGCGCCACGGGGCCGGGCGCTGGCTGCGCTGGGGGAGGCCGGAGCCGTGCCGAGCCGGGGCGGCGGGTTCGAAATGACCCCACCAGCCCCCAGCCCCATCCCGTGGCCCCAGGGGTGGGGGGGGACGGGGCTCCTGGCTGGGCGAGGGCGGAAAAACCCCGCTGTCCTTCTGCAGGGCTGGTGGAAGGGGAGGGAGAACAAGGGTCCTGGGTTTGTCTGTTGGGGCTTTGGGGTTTTTTTGTTTGGTTTTTTTTTTTTTTTTTGGTCTCTTTTGTTACTGTAAATAAAGATCTTTCCTCGTTTCTGACCGGCGGCTGCATCGCCCTGCTCCGTGCTGCCGCGGGGCCCTGCCAGGCGTCAGCCCCGCGCTGCTGGGGTAGGCGGGGGGGGGGGGGGGGGGAGATTCCTGCAAAGCCGGTGGCACCGCTCCCCATCGCTGCTGGGGGTCCGGATCGGGCAATGCCGGGGGCCGCTCCTGCCCCCGCGGGCCGGCACGGCTCTGCCGCGCGGCCCCTCCGCCGCGGTGACCCGGGGGCTCCACCGCCCCGGCTGGGCTGTGAGGCAGCGCGGAGGGAAAAACACTTAAAAATCGAGGCCAAATGGGTCAGTTGGTCAGAGCGGCGCGGGCTGGTGTGGGATCTGGGCTGCCTGCCCTCCGGGGCTGCAGCTCAGCCTTTAAAACCTATTTTTAGCGGTGAGCTAAAGGCGTTCGGAGCCCGGCTCGCTGCAAGTGCGCGGAGGGGAAGAGGACGGCGCGGGCAGCCTTCCTCCCGGCCCGCCACGGCCCCGGGCAGCGGAGCGGGGCTCGGGTTGCGGCTGGCACCCGGCGCCCCGTTCCCGCTGCCTGCTTTCGCCCCGTCGCGCCAGGGCCGAGCCTGCGGCGTTCAGAAACCGGGTGCGCTTCGACGCTGCTCCTGGAGGACTGGGTTCCTCTTCGCCGGGGCTTAAAGCTCGCGGTCCGGGCAGCGGGTGGGCGGCGGGGAGGAGAGCCGGGCTCTCTTCCTTCACGCGGCGTGATGTACTGCTGAATGCCTGCAATATTCACGCCTACGGATGTACTTTCGTGACGGCTGCATGCGAAAATGCAAATAAAGCAGCGCCCGGCGCTGGGGTGGGGGTGGGGGGGGCTGCAGACAGGCAGGGGCAAGGCTGGATTTTTTTTTTCAACCCTTAGCCCAAGGGCTGGATTTTGGGCAGGAGCTGGCGGTGGGATCAGCCAGGCACGGGTTACCGTGCACCTTGCAAAGCACCGGGCTGGGCCGGCCGGGGAGGGGAAGAGTTAACCTTCCTGCCTGGGAATTAATTAACAACAGATGTGCTCAGTTTTTAACTAATTATTCTCCTGCGGACAGTCAGTTTTTTACGGCTCCCTGGCAGCGTCTCGGAGGCGGGAGGCCGGGCGGCGCTGGGCACCCGGCGCGCCTGCCGCCCCCGCGCCCGGCCGGCTGCTCCCGTAGGGCTTTGCACCCGGGCTTGGGCGCCGATTTAAGTGAAACAGTTCAACGAAACGGTCACAAATCCAAAGTCACGAATTCAGTGGCCCGGTCGGCCCCGACAGCGTTGCCTGGGGTTTTGGGGGGGGGTCTCGAGGCGGGCTGGTGCTGAGGGCCCCCGCAGCCGGGACGCCTGCCCTGCTCGGGGAGCGCACGGCTCTGGCCACCGGCGCCGCGTCGCTCACGCGTGCTTGCCCAGTCGGGTGACGACCCAGCGCCAACGAGGGCTTTACGTGCGTGGTGCGGTGCCCCCCTCCCCGCCGCTGGAAACCCCGACGGCACTAGCGCGTGGCACCGCGGGACCCGGGGCTTTCTGCAGCGGCCGGAGGAAGCTCTGGCCAGGCTTTTGCTCATCGCCTCGGCTTCGGGCTCCGCTCCCAAGCTCCAGGAGACCTTCACCTCCTGAAGCATCTTACTCGCCCCTGTCCAAGCGGCTTGGACACGCCTCTGCTTTCGGTGGTGATTGCTTTCAACAGCCTGAGCTATTTCTGCCTGCGATCGCAATCAATAAAGTAAGAGAGAAGCAGCATTTTATTATTTTCCACTCCAACTACTTTTTCTCCGTCCTGTTTCCTCCCTGTTCACACCCCAGAGCGGGGGCTGCTCCAGCCAGACCAGGAAGAGCCGCCCCTGCTCTTCCTCCTCGCCCTGCGGCCCCCCGCTCGTGCCCCCGCTCCCGTGCAAGCGTGCCCGGCCCCCTTAGTGCACGGGGGGCGACCGGGCTGGGAGGCGAGCAAAAGAAACGCGGTGCACGTGTGCACCCACGTACACACGTGCACGCACACACACATGCGAGAAAACATTTTTAAAGCCAAAAGGAAAAATAAGAGAAATGGTCTTTGGAAGCCAAGGCGGCTCATGTAATCCCAGGTTCGGCTGGGCGGCCCCCGCCCGGCGCTGCGATGGGGGACGGGCCGAGGGGAGCCGACTGCAGTCTATTAAGCTTCCTTTGAGAACCTGCCAGACTGACAACAGCTGGAAGGAATTAACGTTTCAGGCCCACCGGCTCCTCTCCTCGCGTTCCCCCTTCCCCAGAAACTGGCTTGAAGCCACGGACCCTGCACCATCACTTTTTCCCACTCTCCAAGACTTCTGGCAGCGGCCGGCATCTGCTTTGAGCCGATTTCCTCCTCGATTCCTAACCTGTGAGAAGCATGAGCATCTGAGGAAGTTTAAATGAAAAAAAAAAAAAAGAGAGAGAGAGAGAAAGAAGCCTTAAGCAGAGCATCAGGAGCGACGGTGGAAGCGGCACGTTCCTACGTGCCCGCAGCGGTGCCAACTTTTCCGGCGTGAGCGGCTGGTTTGGCGGCGGTGCGGGACGGAGCACGGGCCGGCTGGACCCGCCGGGCAGCACGGGTCCCCCCGCCCCGGTCTGCACTAATTACAGGGTTAATCTGTGCCCGGCTCCCACCGGAGAGCCGCAGCCCGGGGTGCCCTCGGGCTGCTCTCCGTGCAGAACAGGGCGCCTGGAGCAAGAAACTTTTTGCTAATACAGAAGAGTATCGAGCACCTTTTGTTTTACTTTTTTTTTAATAAAATTTAATAATGTTTATGCCCTCGTAAGTGGCGGGCTCGCGCCTCGCCGCCGGGATGCCGCCTCGCGGCGCGAGCCCGGCCCTCTCGGCGCGGCGCCTCCGGAAGAGGTGGCCTCGTAAACCCAACGAGCGATTTCCTGCCGCAGGCGGCGCGGGCTGTTTTCTTTCAAAACGCGCGGCTGAAATCGGAGAGGCGGCGGAGTTGTTAGTTTAAACGGCTCGGAGCCGGCGAGTTTGCTGTGCGACGGAGACAGCGCCAGAAGCCAATATATACACACGCGCGCCCGCCGGCCATGCCAACATTTGCAAGCCATTAACAGGAATATTTCTGGGGGAAAATTAGGTCCTACCTTTAACCCCACGCTGCAATGCACCGACCGGCCTGCTGCCGGGCGGACGTGCGGGGTGCAAACCACGGCACCGGGGTTTTTGTTGTTGTTCTAAGAGCAAAGGCCTCGTCCTGCCTGAGCGGGGAAGGTTGGCCCACATTTCGCACACGTGTGCGACGGGGCAAACGTGCACGGATTCACTTGCATCGATTCGCTTGCATTTACACGCTCAGCCCCATATGGGGCCCCGCTTGCTCCCCCCCCCCACACACACACACACCTTGCACACGGATGCGGCGGTGCCGGGAAGGGGCAGCCCGCACACCCGGATTTCCTCCGTGTCTCCGCGTGTGAGACGGCCATCCGTGCACACTGGATGCCACGTGTGTGTGTACGTGCGCGCACGGGCGGTGGCACGCGCCCCATCACCCCGCTGCAGCAGCCGCCGGCGCTTGCCGAGCGCTGGGCTGGTTTCGGTCCTCCTGCGCCGCACCGGGATGTTTGTTTGTTCCCATCTCGGAAAAACTTCCCCTTTGCTCCCCCTCCGGCTCCAGGGCTGGATTTCCAGCAGAAAGCCGGACCTAGCGAGCGACTGCCAGGGCTCCGCAGCCCCCCCAGCGCTTTGGAGCCGTCCCCTCCGCTGCCATTTGTTGTTAATTAGGTGACAGCAAGGCTGCCGGTGATGGGAGATGGGGACGGTGGCTTCCAAAAGACCCAAACCCCATCGCCACCCGGGCCCTAGTGACCTAAGCAGCCGTCCAGCTAAGGCGATGGACACCAAAGAATACATATATATACTTTTTAAAGTGCATCTGAGTCCCCAGCCGAGCTGGGTGTCTGGCTGCCGCGGAGGTTTTGCGCCTTCGTGTCTCTGCCTGCGTTGGTTCCCTTTCCGGAAAGCAGAGATAATCATCTAACTCGCGGCGCGCGCGGTTATTTTGCTCAGGATTTTGGCAGCACGGCGGGATCCTGTGAATGCACACGCGGAGTGAAGCAGGCCCTCGGCTTGGCCGCGTCCCGCTGGCCCTCCGCCGGGAACGCACACGTCTCCCGGGTGCCGTCTTCCACCACCTTTTCTCTCGGCGCAAGGAAAATAAACCTGGCTATTGCAAATGCTTCTTTCTGCTCCATGCTCTGCCGTGGCCGAGCACCGCGGACTCTCCGGCAGGACCGGCCTAGCGGCTCCCCTCTCGCCGCACATCAGCCTCGAAATCGCTTCCAGATGTTAGCGTGCAACCGGCTCCCTCCTGCAGCTCCCGCTCGCTCCGCGCCGGCGAGTCAGAGCCGTCCGGGGTCGGCGTGGGCGCGTCGCCAGGTCTCGGCCCCTTGCAATCAACCCCAGCCCGCTGGCTGCTCTTGGCCGTTGCAGCTTTGCAATTTTCGACCAGCCCTTTGGCTGCTGTGACTGCAAATCCGGCCCTTTGCGTGCAGCCCCGGGGGCTTTCGACGCCCCGTTTTGCCCAAGGTGTGAACCCACCCGGCTAATCCCAAACTGGGCAGTTTTGGGGAGTGTTTTGTTGGCATGCTGCTGCCCTCTAGTGAAGGGATCACCGGAAGATCCCGGCATTCCCAGGACACTCATACTGGGGCAGTGGGCCCAGTTGCCCACTGGCAACGAGTCTCTGCCTAGTCCACTGTGTGCAAAATCAAGACAGAAACATCTCAGTTTTATTCAAGAAATACCAACCTCTTGGGAGCTGGCAGTGACGAGTTTGCTGGGACTCACCTGAGTGCAGGCTGCAGGGGATATAAAAGACCCTGGGCAAGGCAGAGGCTCCTTTTAGTATGTCCCAATGCAAGAGGCTCTGCAGTGAGCAGCCAAGGTAAGTGCACGCTCTCTTTCTGCCCTATAAAGTAGAGAAAGGCCCCTAGGGTTTTGGGGGAGAGGGACAGTTTATTTGCTACCACCACCCCCCGGCCAGGTGATGCTCCCCCTCTGTGTGGTCCTCTGGGCTATGCTAAAGGACTAGCTGCCTTCTGCAATTTGGAGTTGAATCCTCCTGTTTCCACCTACTGCCCCGCAGTCCTGATGCTTCTGCTTTGCACTGAGCTGCTTCTCCTTTCCAGCAGGGTTTTTTCCTTCTCTGGGTTCCCAGGGTGTGTGCAAGATACTGGCTTCCTAGAAGCTGCACTGAGATTTTGCCCCAGCTCATTTTCTACTGCCCTTGCTGGCTCTGCCCTTTCCTGGAAAGCTGCAGCCTCTAGAAAGGCCAGAGGGTCCCAGTGCTGGCGCCCAGGCCTGGCATTTTGCTAAGCTATCTTCATCTCCGGGTATCTCTCAAGGCAGTAGATATTTTGGGGTCCACTCCCCTGGCTGGTGTGAATAACAGTAGGTCTCCATGATCCCTCAGCTCAGCAACCTGTCCCATCCTGACGGGCTGGGCAATTCTGCGGCTGCTGTCTGCAGAAGTGGCTGTTCCAGAAGAAAATAATTCTGTTTTATAAGATATTTTTACAAATCTGCAGTGAGAGTAGTTCAGTGCCCATTTGAGATACCATTTTTTTCCACATGCTGGTGTAGGAGAGTAGGATCACCCTTGTGGTTGCAGCACCTAAAAGCAGACGAGCATTTAGCCCTTGTTTCAGCTTACTTGGGTGTAAATTAGGAATGAAACCTTCCCCTCTTCATCCAAACTATCTAGGTCAGTGCTGGTGCCCCCAGCCCTGCAGAGCACCCGGCATGGTGCAGCACCGCGCTTCTGTTCCCTGACCAAGGGCCACAACCACCTTGGGTCCCCAGGACAACACTGGCCCACTAAATGCAATGCTCTAATTACTGTTGATGAGCTGCAGGAGTAGCTGTGGCCTCTGCAGGGACGATGCTGTCCCTGTGCTTGTCGGGTTGCCCTGGTCCCGGTGCTGGTGTTTTCTGGGTGTAACTCATCTGTGCACTAATGTTTCATAAGGCTTGTACTGTTCCAGGTTGTGGTTTATGTCCCCTCAGTTTTATGTTTACATCGAGTTATTTTCAATAAAGGGCTTTTTTATTATCTGAACGATTTCACGTTCAGTAAAGGCTGTTATTGATGAAGGTTCAATACAGCACCATAAAAACTGCACATGGCAGGAACATAATGAAATGCTCTTTCATGGTACTGTTGCACAAAGTACCAAATGGAGCCCCACGACAGTCTCACTTAATAAAACCCCTCGCACAGACTAAAGCAATGCTTGCAGAGCACGTGCCGCTGCCCTGCTCCGGCTCCTAGGAGCGGGGTGCCCTTGCCCGTTGCAGAGCCTTCCAGGCTGCCTCAGTGCCTGCCTGCTCAAGGCTCTTTCCTCCCGGTCTGGCAATAGGTGACAGAGAAACAGGATCGGGAAGTCCTCTTTGGCTCGTCTACAGACAGTTTTGCTGTGCTGTGGACCAGGTTTTCTAACGCCCCCCTCCCGCGTGGCTTTTAGGCAGCGTGGTGCAGGCTTCTCTAACAGCTACTGCTGAACCGTGCAAATGGAAAAATGCGCCGGCCCTGCGCAGAGCTGCTTTGCGGAAGAGTCCCCTCGCTGCCTCGCTAACGCTTTGCCCTCACCGTTCTCCACGGCTGCCTGCAGGCTTGCGCGCAGCCCGGCTCAGCCGCAGCTTTGCCGCCCGCTCTGGGCCCCGGCAGCGGCGGAGGCCCGAGCTGGGGAAGCGGGACGGCATCCGCAGCCTCCCTGCTGCGTTGCCCCTTCGAGCTGATGCGGCTGCGGTGCAGACGCGGTCCCAAGGACAGACCCTGCGGTGCTCGTGGGCAGCAGCTGAGGCTGGCACTTGCTGCTCGCTCCTCATCACCTCCGCGCCCGGAGCCGCTGGAGTGGGAGCGAAGCCATCTGGGATCTCCCTGGGGAGCTTGGCTCAGCCCCTGAAATGGGAAAAGAAACTTAGAGCAGTCAACTGGTACAGGACCAACTCATCCAGCTTGCTGGCACAAGATATTATAGAGGGTGGAGGCTGGACAGCAGCGGCACGACCATCTCGGAGGAAGGTGGGAGCTGCCAGCCCGGGTTGGTGTCCCCAGCTTCTGTGTCTGTGCACCTCGGTGGTGATGCCACAGGCCCTAAAGGCAAATAAAACCTGCCTTTCCCTCCCTACGGTGCTCCTATCCTGACCCAGAGCGGAGCTCTGCATCCATCCTCCCCCAAACTCCCTGACCTGGCTTCGACGCCTCTTTGCCCTGGGCACCCGCGGCGAGGGCTGCCTCCTTCCACCGGGCACGCAAACGCTGCTGCTTCTGCTTCAGAAAGCAAACGGCTCGAGGGCCCTAACCCTCTGCTCCGGGGGCTGAGGAAGGGCTTTCCCTGTGAGGTGCCTGGGCCACCATCACTTGGCCCGGAGCTGTTTGCAGAGCACCCCGGTGCTCCCCTCGCTGCGGACCAGCCTTGCTGGGCGCCCCGGGGGGCTCGAGGCTTCCCCCGACCAGGCGAGTAGGGAACAGACAAGCTCTTCAGCAACTTCATTATTATATATTTTTATTATATATTTGTATTATATGTTTTATTACAGACTTATTTTTAGGAACCATATAACATCGGCGCAGCCCCAAGGCTGCTCTAAACTGGGGTAGGGAAAGGGGCAAGCCAAGTATTTTTCCCAGTCTTTTCCCTGCTGCAAACTGAGGCTCCCAGGGTCACACCTGGATCCCTGCTCTGCTGTGAATCCCACCTGCCTTTAGCACTAACAAGCCACCAGGTGCTTGAGCTAACGGGGGCCGGGGGAGGCAGATTTGCAGGGCTGCCAAGCACCTGGCAGCTGCTGCCAGGAGGCATATTCCAGAAATACAGAGGGTCTAGCAGGCAAGGGGAGAAATAAATAAATTTGGCTGCTGTCTTGTACCATCTATGAGGGATTCTTTCATCCAAAAAGACCAGGGAGGTGTAGAGTGGTGAATAAAAAAGTAATGGGGGGGAAACTAGTTTTTCTTTTGCTGGTGTCCCTAAGTATAAAGGAAAAAAAAGAAACTGTCCCTTTGTCTCCTCACTTGCCCTCTACAGATGCACGTGCAAAATCTAATTAAAATTTAGCAGAAGAATTAAAAAAAATGACATGGGGTTTTTAGCTTTAAAAAAAAGAGAAAGACAGAAGATTCTTAACAAAAGCCGTAATATTAAACGGGGCTGATTCGTCAGCTGCTACCTGATAATATAGAGTTGAGAGAGCTTTATTAATGTTGGAAGCCTTGGCTCTTTGTTAATTACGGGCTTTGCTAATGATTTGGAATATTGGCCGGTTCTGGGGGATGTTGATGAATAGAGACCTCGCCAAGATTTATTCCTAATTATCTCATTTGTCTCCCTCCATTACTTTTTATGGCTGAAATTTATGGTGCTATTACCAGGGACCTCGCCACAGCTCTGAGATGATTTGGGAGAAGAGAGATGTTTAATAATAATAACAATAATAATAATAATAAAAAGGCAGATTAATAGGAAACCGATTACGTGGCTGTGGACAGCAGGAGCCTTTTTCTCGGTGACCCCCTGGGTGCTGCTCCCGGAGCCACGTGGCCCCTTTCACGGTCCCCGGCGGGAGCGATGTCCTTGCTGAACTGGAAATTCCTTGGAAATTCCTCCTGGCACCTGTAAGAGTCCCCGCTGCGTCCCCAGGGCGAACTCGTTTTGGAGGAGACTGTAGAAACGCAGCAGGATTTTCACGTGCCTCTTCCCAGCGTCCCGCGATGAGCAGAGCCGGACCCCAAAACGGGCTGATTTCTGGCAGAGACAAGGTTGAGATGGGCGACCTAGAGGGACGGTGCTGCTCCAAAGGGACTTTTTAACATGTCCCCGAGCGCCGGGAGCGGTGGTGGCAGTGACAAGGGCGAGTGCCACCCGCCAGCCCGGCCGGGCCGGGGGCCACCAGGGCAGCGGGAGCCGCGCGGCAGCGCAAGGGCACGGTGCAAGCAGTACCCAGCACCCCTTAATTATCATGCAAAGCAATTATTTTCCCCAGCTGCACTGGGGACTAATTCTCTCCCAAAGTCTCCCAGTAAACATTTTTCCCAGTGCTGTCGAATTTGCTGCACAAAGGCGAGCCGGGGCTGCAGCTTATCTCGGCAGAGTATTATTCCCCTATCTTGCAGCGTGTAAACCTACTCTCATCCCGATAAGAGGCCTTGCACAAAAGATCAAAGGAAGCAAGACTCTTGCAGAGAGGAGGGTTTTCTTCTCCACCCTCCTTTTTTTTTTTCCCCCTGCCCCCGGTATTATTATAAATTTGTGGATGCTAAAGAAGCTGCATTCCCTCCTAGTAACCCAGATTAAAATAATTACCCACAGCTGATTTCATTAGGAAAAGGAAAAAGTATTAGTGGTGCCATTCAGGGCACCCCTAAATAACCGTCTCGGCGCAGGGGGATGCGGCTGCCCGGCAGAGAGCCTCGCGCTGCCCCCGTCCCCGCCGTGGTGCCACGCGGCCCCGTAAATTGCTCGGTGCCGCTGGATTTATTCTCTGCAAAATGCTCCTGCTTCCGCCCCAAGGCTCCTCGATTCACCCTGCTCCCGCAGGGAGAGACAGACCCTGGTCAGCAACAGCCGAAGAGCAGCTCCAGCGCTCCGTCGCCACCGTATATCCAGAATTTGGGAGCAGGGAGGTGGGAAAATTTCCCATCTAGAAATTTTGCCCGTGCAACGTTTTCTGTATTTGATGCAGGATTTCTGGCAGGCGTCCGTCCCCGCGGCATGTGCACCGACGGGTCGCTTCAACCCCGGGAAGCTCCGGGCATCCCGTGCACACGAGGAAGCTGCTCCCACCGTTCCCGGCCCGCTCGCTTCCCTGCCGGCATCGCTGCCCACCCCCCAGCAGAAACAGGGGTATTGCTGCAGTGACGGTGACTGTGCAAAGCTGGCACGGGTTGAACGGTTTCCAGTGCAATGGGGAAAATCTTGCAACTGTTGAACAAAACGTATCATTGCTTTTTTTTTTTTTTTTTT
>NW_028186448.1:579254-581645 GCF_003343005.1 Rhea americana
ATAAGGCATTTTTCATCCATGCTTGGAAATGGGAAGGGGCTGTAAAACTCTTCCTGCTTTTTTATAGGCAAAATAACCAGCGTAAAGTGCTTCATTTGGGGTTAAATGAAGCCTTCTGGTAGCCCCACAGCACTCTTCTCCCCAGCCCAGGTTCTGTCCTCTCCCTCCCCCCTGCAGTTTTGGCCGCTGAACCAAAAATTCATTATTCGGAGGGAAACCCAAGCCGCCCGGCGCGGCCCCGGGGACACGGTTACGAGCAGTCGCGAGAGGCTCTCGAAGAGGCCTTGTCCTGCCCGGCGGGCAGCTCTGCGCAGCGCCGGGCGCGGGGAGGGTCGGGCAGCGGCTCGCACCGGCGGCTGCGGGGTGCCGGCACCTCGGAGGAGCCGCGCCGGGCCGGGGGGCCGCGCTCGCCCGCCGGCGCTGCCGAGCCCCTCCGCGTCCCCGGCGCTGCGGAGGGCCCCCGACGCCCGCTCGCTCGCTTGCTCTCTGCGCCCAAACGAAAGTCGGGCTGCCTGGAAACTAATCAAGTTATTTTCTCCTCCGGGTCGGGAGGAAGACAGAGAGCGGCTGCCTGGTTATTTCTGTTCAGAAACACCGGGGTGGCGGCGGCAGATCGGGAGATGCAGACGGATCACGGGGAGCTCGGCGCACCCGGCCCAGTGCGAGCCGGGGTGGGGGGGGGACGGGACACCCATGCTCCCAGCACCCCACGGCTCCCTCGGACCCTCGAATATCCCGGGATATTCGGGACCTATTTTCTCCCCCACCCCGGGGGGAGAGGGGCTCGGCGCCCGTCACGGCGACGGCGGTCCGTGCCGGCTGCGGAGCGAGCTCCCCGGCGCGGCAGCGAGAGCATCCCCATCCCGTCAACACAGATGGCAAAATCTAAATGTTATGATAAGGTATTTCTCCCAAATTTCCATCTTAATAGAATTACGAGCCTGTAATTACCCTGCAAGCCTGAAAACCTGCCGGAATCCCAATTAGGAATCTGAGGACATAATTGGCCCCTAATTAAAAAGATTTGTCAAATGCGAACAAGTTTCTCACCTCTTCATTTTTTTTTTCCTTCTTCCCCCTGGTGAAAATATGGATATTTGCTTTCCTCCCCTTCCCTCGCAAACAGGGGCCGCCCCGCGGTCCCGCGCCGCGCTCCTCCGGGCTCTCGTGAAAGACGAGCTCCGCAGCAGGTGTTAAACCATTTTTTATATTTCCTGGAAAACTGTGCTATATTAAAAAAAAAAAAAAAAAAAAAAAAAAAAAAAGGAAAGAAAAGAGGGAGCCGTGCAAAGCTGCAGCCTTGGGGTTTTGCCTTTCCTCCCGCCGCGAGGATGGGCGCCGCGGCACAGGGGCAGTCCGGCGAGGGTGGAAAAGCTGCCACCGAAGCGGCGTTTTGAGCAGGGAGACCCGGCAGCGGCGAGACGGGAGCATCCTCCAGCCCGCTGCAGCCCGCCGGCCGCGTGCGCACGGACCCCGCCGCCCCGTCCTCGACGCGCGCGGGACCCCGCCGGCTGCAGATCGCCACGGCCGGCCCGTTCGCCGCGGGCACGGCGAAGCCCGAGAGGGTGAAATCGTCTGCTGAGGGCGAAGCCGAAGCTCCCACGGCGTCCCGAGCGCGGCCGCTCTCCCAGAGCCGGGACGCACCCGCCGCCGCCGCCGCCGCCACCCTCCTCGCCCCCGCGAGCGGCTCTTTAGTTAAAAGCGACAACACGAGGGGAGGGATGGAAGAAGGGAGGGAGAAATAGGGGGAAGCCTGGTTTTCCTAATTAACAATTAGCACAGAGTGTGCTGCTAATTATGTGGTTCCATGTAATTAAGAAGCTAATTAGTGCGGTGTCAATTAAGATTTAATTAGTACCCTTGTCAAAAATACTTGAAAGCGCAGTTTATATGCAAGTGCTTCAATATTTCAATGGTCACGATCTCCCCGGTGCGGGGAAGCCGCCCGCTTGCCAGCTCTCGTCTGCGCCCGCCGCCGTTTATCGATACCGTCCTCGAAACCGCGGCCGGCGCTTCGGCGCGTGCTGCAGGAGCCGGCCCTGATGACGGGGCAAAGCTTCGCGCGCTGCCGGGGCTCCGACGCCTCGGCAGAGGGTGCAAGAACTTCTGTAGGTCCATTGGGTGCCCTGCACGTGGGCATGGGTGGGAGGAGGCCTCCAGACCCTCCTGCCCAACACGAGCTAGCTGGGACAGGAAGGGGTCCATTGGGTACCTCGTACTGGGGCCTCCAGACCCTCCTGCCCAACAGGAGCTAGCTGGGACAGGAAGGGGTCCGTTGGGTGCCCTGCACGTGGGCATGGGTGGGAGGAGGCCTCCAGATCCTCCTGCCCGACAGGAGCTAGCTGGGACAGGAAGGGGTCCGTTGGGTACCTCGTACTGGGGCTTCCAGAC
>NW_028186448.1:581925-610335 GCF_003343005.1 Rhea americana
ACAGGAGCTAGCTGGGACAGGAAGGGGTCCGTTGGGTGCCCTGCACGTGGGGATGGGTGGGAGGAGGCCTCCAGACCCTCCTGCCCGACAGGAGCTAGCTGGGACAGGAAGCGTTCCCAAAAAGCCCCCTGGAGCGAAAGGCTGGCAAGGACCGGAGATTGAGATGGGAACATCCCTGGAAAAGGGGTAATTTCCACCCCTAACTCCCGTTTCGGCAGCATTGACTGCAGTGGCCAGCCAGGCTCACGCTCGCCCAGAGATTTCTCACGGCAGGAAGGGCGTGGGTTGACCCCGAGGGAGGGAAGGAAGAAATACGTCCGTGGCCCTCAAGGTTTCAGGAGACACATAAACAAAAACCCACCTACACAAACAAACCGGGGAAACGCTCCGCAGTTTGTAAATCATGCTCTGCAAGCTGCCCAGGGGCTCGGGAGCCCACAAACGCCAGGAAAAGAGCCAGCCACTTGCTCCTTCTCAAACGGCACCATCTCGAAGGCGCGGGGCTCCGCGCGCGTGTCAAACAGCGGGCTGCTGCGGCACGGAGGGAAAACGGCTTTGCAGCCTCACAAAGAGCTGATACCAAGCCCTCGGGAGCCGTTCCTCACCCGCCACCTTTGCACGGCTCAGGAGCTGCTGGCCGTTGCGTTCTCCTCCTGCTGGGCAGCAAGTCCCCAGCCGTGCTGTAAGCTGCTTTCCCGCGTGGAAACGTGCCCGCGTGGACACACAGACGCACCACAGCGCTTGCAAATTCCTCCACAGTGGTGCACGTCCCCAGCACCAACGCTTCCAGCAGCGCGGGCAGCAAATTAAAACCCGGCAGCTGCAGGAAGCTGCTTGTCGTGGGTTTGGGCCTATTTGGGTGTCACCAGATAGTTTTATGCACTGTGGCAACACGGATTTGGTTCGGTTGTGGAGTGAGACGCTGCACCAAGCTGTCCCGAAGAGCCTGCACCACCCGTAAAGAGCTCAGCCCAACAGCCCCATCAGATGTAGTAACTTTTGCACGCCGTCTGACCCCTTGCTGAACTGATATTGCCACGAACCGAAGCGCTTGACCACAGCCTGGAAGGTTTGGTGGTCTCAGGGAGGTTTGAACATAAGGTGGCCCCAAAACAAGCTCCTTGGGCAGACTACAGCCTTCAGGAAACTAATCTGTGTGCTTTGAAATGAAGGCCAGTTCCTCGGGCGCCGAAGTCGAGCAAACTGCCCAGGAGCCCCCGCATCCCTTGGGACATAGCTCTAATTCCCAAACGTACGTGAAGCCTCATTGCACCAGGGAGCCCTGCTCCTGCCCTGGTGACAACGGTCTTCGTCGTACCCCCGAGAGCCCTGGGGGGATCTTTTGCCTCTCAGTGGGAAGTTTTCATTTGTACCTTGAATAGCGCCCAGCCTCCGGGCTGGAAAGCGGGGCTCTGGCCCGGCTGGTCTCGGCCGTCCTGCACGGCGCAGCACCGCGACTCCGGCTCTGACGAGGCAGACAGGGACCCACGGGTTTGATGACCTTGTTTTAAAAGGGAAAAAAAAAAAAGAAAAAAAAAAAAGAGCAGGCCACTCTCAGCACAGCCAGGAAGCACTTTGGTGCAGGGAGTCACATCCAAACCCGGCTCCCGCCTGGAGCCGAACCTGGCGAAGCTGCCACTCTGGAGGGAGGCAGGGACACGTCCCGGGAGCACCACGCGAAGCCCGGGAGGCTCTGGGATTTTTTTTTTCCCTCCCCTTCCCTTCTCCCTCCCCCTGCCTTGTACGCGACTGAGCCGCCTGCTCTCCCACAACGGCTGCCAAAATACAGCGAGACAGGGTATAATTACAGACACTTACTGCGGCCATTACACCACCAGCACGGTCTGCGCAAAGTGACACACGACCCGTCAACTCCTTATTCACGCCATTAAGGGGACTCATTAGCATCTTCGCTCAGAAGCAAAATTACCCTCACTGCTCATTTCAAGATGTCATAAATTTTAATTTAGGACCCAAAGATAGCACAATGGGAGCGAGCTGGCTCTCTCCGGCGGAGCCGCTCGTGGAGGTGGTGGGAGGGAGGTGCTGGGGCTGGAGCGGGGAGGAAAGAGAAAGGAAAGGGCTTGGATGGAAGATGGGGGGGGTTAAGGAACAGAGATGGGGAAGGAGGGGGGGAACAGAGGAAAAGGCATGGCCAAGGGCCTGGCAAGTGCCATGGCCCATTGGAGATGAGCGAGAAGGAGGGAAGCTGCTAAGTGCAAACTCTTCCCCAGGAGGGGTGGGAGGCGGGCGGCCGGGAGGGTCTGCCCAGGCCCTGCTAGCGTCCCTGCAGCTTGCCAGGAGCAAACTCCTGCCGCGGGCCCCCTTGGCGCTGGAGCTTTTAATGACACCAGCATCCTCCGGTCCCCAGTGGGACCCTCGGCCTGATGCCGCCCCGGTGCCCCCGCAAAGGGTTCGAGCCACAGGGGCAAAAGCAGCAACCCCAGCTCTGCCCCGAGGGCAGCGAAGGCAAGGCAGGAGCCCAGCAAGGCAGGCAGGAGCTGGGGCCACACAGCAGCAGCTCCTCCAAAAAAGCGGCTGGGCAAACCCTTGCAGTCCCCCCCCGCCTGCTAACACCCGCTGCTCGTCCCGCCCAGACGCCGGCACAGGGCCCTTCGGCTCTGACCGGCGCGTCTCCGGCGGGAAGAGCCGTGCAAGCACGGGGGGGCTGGGGAGACGCACGAAGGAGCAGAGCAGCCCCGGCACCCCAGGGCTGAGCCGGTCCCACGTTTGGGGTCACCAGCTTCAGCCCAGCTTTGTAACTCTGAATCCCCTTCCCCACGAGGCTGCCCTGAAGCACCAGCATCTCCCCTGGGACCGGGCCAGGTTTTACTGGAGCTCTCACCTCTCGACCACGCAGCAGAGGGACGTCAGTGCATCGGACGGCTCCAGCCCCCCCCGGCGATGGGGTGCAAAGAAGAGGACGGGAGGGGACGGGACAGACGGAAGCAGGGACATGGGTTACTGCTGCCGAAGAGAGCAAATCCCTGCGTGACAGCGCTCCTCCGGCGATGGACACAAACCGTCTTAACCAACCCCGCCGGCCCCTCTCCGTAGCTCAGCGCCCACCGCGGGGCGGCGGCGGGCAGGATGGGAGCGTTTCCTGCCTCTGCTAAATACCAGCGTCCACTTAGCCCGCCCCGGAGCTCGTCCCCGTCTCCCGGCCCTCCAGCTCCGCACACGGAGCGGCAGGACGCGCCAGCGGGAGCGTGCTGGAGCCCACCAACTCAAAGCCGCTTTTATCCTAGAGTAAAAGCAGCTGTTGGAAGGGGACTTGCGCAGGGAACACGGGATCGCAGAGCAGCTTCTGCGAGTTTCTGGTGCCCGGCCCGTGCCGGGAGATGAGATACGCACGCGCCGAGGGGCGGCCGTGCTCGCCCCATCCTGCCTGCAGCACCCGTGACGGCTAAGACCCGACACACCTTCCCGCTCGCCTCGGGTGCTGCCGGGGCACAGCGCAATTACAAACCTCTTAAACTTTACCAGCTACCAGGAGCTGTGATTAATGAGTCCGAGCATCCACATCCTTAAAAAACAGAGAGAAGGGAAAGAATTAAGGGGAAAAGAGAGAAAAAAAAACCCACACAGCTCCAATTACAGGCAGCTGAGGGAATCTGGCCCACTCCTGCGCTATAAGAACACAGATCCAGAAAGGTTATGTTAATTTTTAATGTACAAGACTGTAATTAATTTCTGGGGCTGGCTGGATTAGCCAGGAGTGTAAATTCCAGCCTTGGCTGCGGCTGCAGATAAACCAGGAGCACCGCGGGCCCGCACCCGTCCCCGGGGCACGGGGCAGCGCCCGCTCCCATCCCAGGGCCGGTCCGGCCCGGAGGAGAGCTGCGGGGAGTGTTTCGGGGACAAGCAGGGTGTTTTGGCATCCCAGCTGGGGAAACTGAGGCACGGAGTCTGGCATTCGGGGTGCGATATAGATAAAGCCTCCAAACTAATTTCTTGTATTTTTCTTTTTTTTTTAAAAAAAAAAAAAAAAGAAAAAAAAAAAAAGAAAATTACCAAATAATCCCTCCAACGGCTTTTGGCAAGACTGTAATGAAAAGGTCTGGACCCAGCAGGCGGGGATCATGTGGCCTGGAAATACAGTAAGTTTAAGGGAAAGAAAAGGCTCCATTATTCTCACATTAAACTCTCCCCGGCGCTCCCCCCCCCCCCGGCCTTCCCCTCTGTCAGTCTTTCGCGCGCTCGCTGACTTCCCCCAGCCTCTCCGAAGACAGATCGTTCCCTTAATCACTCTGGAAAAGAACCCCAAGCCGATATAATATTATAATTAATTAATTCACTAAAAAGGTATTAAATTTCTTTTCCCCCCTGTGGATATTATCTGAATTCATTGACCTTTAGAAAAATCACCCTCTAATTGTAACCAGGTTCAAGTGCATTTCCAGCCTGTCCTTTTTACATTAATAATATCTTCCAGGACTCCACTATGCTGCTTAAATATTGTATAAATTTCACTGCCCCCTCAGAAAAAAGGAGCGGGAGAAAGGCACGAAATGAAAACTATGAGTTGATTAAAGCAGCTCAGGAGCACGGGGGGGAGGAAGCGAGAGGATCCCGCGTCGGACCCACAGCGGGACCCCGAAGGGGCTCGGCCGAGGATGCCCGCGGCCCTGGGGGCTCCCGGCCGGGAGGCAGCGCCGGGGATCCGGTGCCCAGAGCCGGGGATGCTCCTGGATGGAGCAGCCTGGAGAGAAGCAGGTCGCCAAGCACTTTGGGCTCCAGAGATGCAGCTGGGAAAGGTCCGCACATCCGCCGCGGTCTCTTCGGGGCATCCACCTGGCACAAATAGCGCCGAAGAACGGGATTTCCAGAGGCGTCTCCAAATATTGGAATGAATCCGGCACGGCTTATCCCCCGCCCAGCTCCCGGCACCTCCGTCTGCCCATGAAACGGGGCCGCCGCTTGCCGGGCGCAGCCGCTTGCCCTGGCGTTTTCCGCTCCACGAGCCGCCAGCCCCTTTCCCGGGGCTCACGGAAAATCCACGAGTTGCTGGTGTCGAGTCCATCAGGCATCCCGGGCCAAATCTTCCCGCGGCATAAACCCCGGCACGGGCCAAATCCCTGCTGCTCTGCCCCTCGCCCGGCCTCCTCCGGCAGCCCCGCGCCGAGCGTCGCCGCCGCCGCGGCCGGCTTCCTCCGGCTCGGCACGTTCCTCCCTCCCTCCCCGAGCACGGCTCCTCGGCTGCTGCCAAACCTCCCGCTGCGCTCCGGAAAGCGCCGGGGGAAAAGCCAGCGCCTGCCGGAGGGCCGCAAAAACCGGTAACAGGGGTCAGGGATGGTGACGGAGCAGCACCCGGGCCCCGTCGCCTCCCCGGAGGCCTCTCCGCGGAGGAGCCCCCCGGAGCCAGGGGCTCTTCCAGGGCCCGGCCGCGCTCCTGCTCTTTGGAAGCGGTTTCTGGACCAGCCGCAGACAGTTTCCACCCTCTCCGTCTTCCCTGCGTGCAAAGATTTCCCCGGGAAGAGCCGCTCGGGTTCCTTAGGAGCCCGGGCGCCGGGCCGCCTCTTCCCCCGGCGGGAGGCGTCCCTTCGTTATTGAAATTTTTCCAAGAAAGTCTTCCCTTTCTCGAGTCCCGGGGAGTTCTCTCCAATCTGCAGTCAGCTTCCCGACGCACGTTGCCGCTTGGCCTGGAGGGAGGGTTGGGGACGAGCTCCCTCGGAAAGCCACGGCTGCTTTGCAGCCAACGAGCGCGGCCCCGCGCGGCCCCCCGCCCGGCGGCTCTCCCGCGGCCTCCTCCGCACCGGGCTCCTCGCAGGAGCTGTCGCCTCCTCCCAGCTCCTGGTTTATGCAATTTAAAACCTGGTTTTCTGGGGGTGCTGAACGCTTGAGCGGCAGAGCCTGCCCTGCACGCACCCGCTCCGGCGGGGCCGAGCTCCCCGGGCAGCGGCAAGCACCCCGACCGCTCCGGGACGCGTCCCCGTCCCCGGGGCTGGCACGTGCACCCCGCCGCTGGGATGCCAAGAGCCAGCGGGACGTCAGACGTTTCTTCTATTTTTTTTTCTTTGGGTGGCTCACACGCTGTAATTAAGAGCCCTTCTCTCCCGCCTGCCCGAGTTCCCATCTTTAGCAGCTGTTGTTTAAGTGAAGGAAACCCCCTTTCGTCCTCTCTCTCCTTTATAATTTTTTTTTCCCTTCTGAACATAAAGGGATGACAGTGCTCCAAGCCAGGGTCTTTTGCATTTCTGAGTTGGTTCTATTAATTGGAAGGAGGGTTAAGAATCTGCAAGGTCGTTTCAATCTACATCTGACCTTCAGAGTAATCCTCTATGCCAACACCAGAGCATGTCATTAAAATGAGGCCCTCTACCATATCCCGGCATCCCTTTATTCTCTCCTTGTGCACATTAATTGCTCATAAGTTGATTTGATCTCCCTATTCTGCAAGAAGTAAATTGCCCTCTTATTTCGCCATTTTCATCCTGTTTTCTTAATTAGGCCCTTAAAAATCTCTAGGGCCTCAGCCGGGCCGCAGGCCTCATCCTGGGAATAAATTTTGATCTCAGCCTGATAAAGAGTGAGCAAACCCAGAGATTGAACAATGTCATTCGCTCCCCCTCCCTCCCCTCCTCGCTATTCTCTTGACATGAAAAGGCTATCAGTTTTTCTCTGTGTTAATATAGGAAATAATTCACACTTCAGGCGTTGTTCTCTATTTAGTGTTCACACTCCCTAGATAAATCAAATCAGGGATTTTTTTTTTAAGTGTCTGAAACTACTTACTCTTTCTCCACCTCCCCCCCCATCTCGACCACTCCCCCCCCACCGCCAGCCCCCTTCTTCTAATAAAGTTTCCAGGATTCGCCTCTGTGATTTTCCATCCTGGGAAGTCTATTTTAAGGCACGGTTTCTTTTGTGTGTGCGCACGCATACGCGTGCACGTTTAACGCGATCGGCCGAGGAGTTGGGGGGGGGCTGAAGGGGGCTTTCGGGCTGGCGGACGTGGTCCAGCGCAGTTGAAACCAGCGCGCCCACCTGCTGCAATCCCCATTGCCCAAAACGGGGAGGAAGCAGCCTGCGGAGCAGCCCGAGTAGCGTCAAGCCGACGTGCACCAAGTTCCTCCTCGCCGGAGCAGAAATCAGCGGGTGACAGCAACGGCGGGCGCTCCGCGGAGGAGAGCGCTTGCGCGGCCGCTCGCTGTCCCCATGGGGACCCCAAACCGCCCGGGTTTCCCCTCGGCTCGGAGGCCGGGGCGAGCGGCGGCTCGGCGCCGGCGGCGGCGTGGGGAGAGCCATGCCGACAGCACCACCTTCTGCCCCGGCGCGTCTCGGCATTCGGCCCCCCGCACGCCGGGCCGCGGCCGCACGCCCGGCCGGCCGACGCAAGCAAGGAGCCGAAACGCGAGGCTTTCGCCCCGATCCCGCCGCACCCCGAGCTCCGCCGACGGGCGGGAATTCAACACCGCGGCGCGGCGGAGCAGAGCGCGCAGCGGATCAGCCCGGCTGGGGCCGCAGCAGCGGCGGCTGCAAAAACGGGGCACGTTTCTGGCCCCCCGCTCCGAGCCGGCGGAGCGGCGCTGCAAATGCAGCCCTACGGCCTGGGCGCCTCCGCCGGCGAAGCCGCCCTCCCTCCTCCCCCAAGCGAAAAAACGAGCCGCAGCGCGACGCTCCGGGAGGTTGTAAATAAATATATTTTAATGATTCTTCTGCCATTCCAGTTCATTCTTTTATACATTTATTTATAAAACAGTAGTAAAATTTTTTAATCAGAGCACAGTGCATTTAAAAAAAAAAACAAAAAACAAAAAACCCAAAACATTAAAAAAAAAAATCCACAACTGTGTGCTCGCAGCCTGGGGAGACGCCACGTCTCGGGCCGAGCGGCGGCCGGGCCGCGGTGTCTTCCGCGCCGCAGCGCGTGCAGCCCCGGCGCCGAAGCACGCCGGCGGTACCCGGCGCGTGCCGCCAGCGAGGGCCCATCGTAACGTCCCCGGCTAAAAGAAGCCCAAGCGACTAGTGACTTGGCACGTCCACCTTGACGCGGCCCCATTCCCGCGGCCGCCCAGACTCACGCCAGCTCCCGCCGCCTCCTGCCTTCGCCCCCATCCCTGCTGCAAAAGCCGCCCTCGCCCGGAGCATCCCAACCAGAGCATCCCGACCGGAGCATCCCAACCAGAGCATCCCAACCAGAGCATCCCGACCGGAGCATCCCGACCGGAGCATCCCCACTGGACCGACCCCCCCCCCCAGTGCCTCCTCCCCCCGCAGCCCCGCAGCTGGGGGCTCGGCGACATGCAGCCGGGCAGCTCCAGGGCTCGTACGATGCACTTCCTTGCTCCCTCCCTTGCTCCCTCTCGTTCCCACTTGCAGTGCCTCCGTGCAGATCCTGCCCCTGCCCCGCGCCGCCGCCAGCCCTGCCCCTCCGCCGCCCGGCCGGCCGCGCTCGCCCGTCGTCGCCCGCTCTCGGCGCGTGAGCGGAGAACGCTTTCCGAGCAGCGTTCTCCCTCCTCCTCCCTCCAGCTCCCTCCACGGCTGCACCGTCGCCAGCAGTGCGGAGAAAGCAGAAGACCCGGACAGGAAACCAGGCAAAGCCGCTCTCGCGTGGTCTGGCCGGGGCGAAGCCGGCGACGGGGAGAACAAGCCCTGCAAGCCCCAGGCAAGGGGCAGCCGCTCTGATCGGGCAAAGGGCACAAACCACCTCCCCGGCCGCAGCCGTGCCTCCGTGCCCAGACACGGGGCAGGCTGTCCGTTTTCAAGCAGCATCCCAAAGAAACCACCTAAAAACTCCTCCACCTTCCACCTGAAGAGCCACGGTGCGACGTTGCAACGACAGAGCCGGGAGGCACTGTCCGGGAGGAGATGCACCTCCATCGCGGCAAGCTGAGGGGACGCAGCTCCCACCGCTGGCAGAGGGACGGGTGGAGGTGCATCTCCTCCGCCTGGACCCAGGGATGGGTGGAGGTGTGTCTCCTCCTCTGCCTGGACCCAGGGACGGGTGGAGGTGCATCTCCTCCGCCTGGACCCAGGGACGGGTGGAGGTGTGTCTCCTCTGCCTGGACCCAGGGATGGGTGGAGGTGTGTCTTCTCCTCTGCCTGGACCCAGGGACGGGTGGAGGTGCATCTCCTCCGCCTGGACCCAGGGATGGGTGGAGGTGTGTCTCCTCCTCTGCCTGGACCCAGGGACAGGTGGAGGTGCATCTCCTCCGCGTGGACCCAGGGATGGGTGGAGGTGTGTCTCCTCCGCCTGGACCCAGGGACGGGTGGAGGTGTGTCTCCTCCTCCGCCTGGACCCAGGGATGGGTGGAGGTGTGTCTCCTCCTCTGCCTGGACCCAGGCGGGTCCCACCTGGGTGGCAGCCTCTGGCACGGGGACATTTCACTAGGACATTCAAAGGTCCCCTAGCCTCATGTGGCTGATTTCCAGAAGCCCGTGAGGTCAGGGGATGGATGTGGTGTGCAGCCAAAGCCCCCGGAGAGGGGAATAACCTCAAAAGCAGAGGACCCACCACATGGTGTCGTTCGCAGTGGGGGGCTGTACATGCTGCTGCTGCTGAGGTTCACGTTCGCACAAACCCCGGGACACTGGAGCAATGCTCAGGACTTCACCCGGCTTGTCTGGCCAGGAGAATCCCAGCCTCAACACCTCCTGCAAAGTGCTACAGTCAGGCAGCCACCGAGGCCGGGATCGGGAATTGCCTGGGTGTCCTCGGACAGAGAGACAAACCGAGGCTTTCACCTGGGCACTGCTCCAAAACCAGGGTTCACTCAAACGGACCAATCATCAGTCAGACACCCTACACCTGACATTTTCAAAGTTCTCAACGCAGACCCGAATTTGTAGGCTCCGTCCCAACTCACTTGGAAAACATCTCCCATGCTCCATGAATTAATTTGCTCTAATTGAGCACCTCTTCTCCCTCCTGCCCCGTTACCCAGAGAAGCATCCAGCCCCAGTGCTCGGCTGATGAGCAGCACCGCTCCTTCCTCCACCAGCACAAAAGCGACGGAGAAAGCCCACGAGGGACGTGGCAACGTGACGCAGCTGCTGACGGTGTCTGCAAGGCTCAGAGGCCCCAGCTTGGGAAGGCTTGGAGGGAGCACAGGTTCACAGAGTGAGGCTGCAAGTCGGCAGCGAGCCAGAGGAAAACCTCCGAGTATCAGCCCGGTCCTCTCCTACCAGCCCCCAGGGGCTTTAAGGCTCCCGCTGGCTCCAGCTCTGAGCCTTGCTCTGGATCAGGCATGTGGTCTGGGAGGGTTTTGATGAAAGGCAAAGCAGCCGAGATCATGCTCCCAGGCTGTGAAATCTGCAGTCAGTCCAGTGCCGTGGCAAACCGAGATCTGCTTGAGTTCCTGGCAAGAAGCTTGCAAAAGACGTTACGGCACCCGGCCAGCCTTGAACCGAGACCGCTGTTGCATAGAGAAAGATGTACTCCGACGTGGATTCAAGTGCTCAGCAGGACGGCCTCCTCGCCCGGGCGGGGGACGAAGAGGGCCCTGTAACTTTGCTAACCGATCTTTAGCCCAGTCCTTGCCCCCAGCGCCAGAGCAGCTCCTCGTCACAGCATGTCTGTGTCCTCCATGCTAAAGCTGCTCCGGCGACTGCTGGCCTTGGAGGCCTCCGGGGACATGGCGGAGAACAAGGGGTCGGAAGCCAGGGGTAACATGGTGTCCTGCATCAGCATCAAGTCCAGCTCCTTCTTGGATAGGGAAGGGAAGGAGAGGTTGTGGCCAGGGTCCAGGCTGTCCGGGAAGCCCCTGGAGCCATCGTCAAAGCTCAGGCTGTGGGTAAAGTCCAGCTGGTGGTAGGGAGACTGGGGTGGCGGTGGCAGCGTGGGCTGTGGCTGCGCCTCGGCGTCCAGGGGCAGCAGCGGTGGCTCCATCGTCCCCTCATCTCCACTGGCTTCTTGCTTCACCACCTGCTGAGCCAGCTCGGCCACGTTGACGCCCGAGGGCGAGGAGGTGGGCAGCCCATGGACGCGGGCCTGCATCTCCAGCTCCTGCCAAGAGAGCACGGGAGGCCTTTAGCAGGGACACCACGTCACCACCCCTGGAGACAGGGCACGTGGACATCCAGGGAGGCAGCAGGGATGGAGAAAAATCAAAACCCTACAGAAATGCTAGGGGAGAGGAAACAGGGGGAGTGAGAGGTCACAGGGAAGGGGCCCACGGAAGAGGCAAAGAATGGAAAACGCTGATGTGAAGCAGTGGGAGATGTGAAGTGGTGGCAGATGTGAAGCCTTAGCTCCATGCCAGAGCGGTCCAGTTTGAAGATGCTGCCTGAAGCGCACCGGACACCAGCGAGATCGCGGCGGCAGGAGGCAAAACCGCAGCGAGCCTCGCGCCGTGCCAGCTACCCGGGCCACGAAGCGCAAACCCTCCTCGGTGCTGCCTAGCGCGAGCCGGGCAGGGGCCTGCCCGGGTCAGTGGTATCCTGCCACCGATGCCAGCAGGTTTTATCTTAGGTCGTCTCCGTGCTTGAGGTAAAGTCAGTCCTGCTGCGTTTTCATCTGAAGATGGTTTCAGGCAGCTGGAAGAGGGAGGTGAGCCTGCCCGTGCTCTCTGGCGGGGCAGCAGCGAGCTGCCCGCGGGGCTCGAGGAGGACGGAGGGGACGTCGAGCCCAGGGAAACTCACCTGGATGCGGAGCAGGAGCTGCTTATTCGTCATTTCCAGACGCCGGGAGTGATTCTCCAGGTCTCGCGACCGCTGCAAGTCCTTCTGCATCCTCTTGATGTAGTCCACAGAGGCCTTCAGGATTGTCCCTTTGTTCCAGCGCACGTCCCTGAGGTGTGGGGTGGAAGAAGACATCACTGTCTGCACCTCCTGACCAGCAACGTGTCCCCTCGCCCCTGCTCCACCAAAAAGCCCCTCTGCAAATGTCCTCTCCCACCAGGCTGAACACGGGGCCTCGCAGATACCCCAGCCCCACAGCAACCGGAGATCCCCCGCGGTACGTACAGGTCGTTGGCCTTGGGGATCAGCATCCCCAACTCTTTGATGCGGTCGTTGATGTTAAACCTCCGCCGTCTCTCAACTACAGGGCGAGAAGAAATGGAAGGCAATGTGGGGGTGGGAGATGGCAGGGACGCTTCACCGCCCCGCAGCCCCCGCTGGCCCCACTGCTGCTCCCTTTCGGCCCGGCCTTGGGGCCAAGGAACACCATCGTGCCCCACTCCCAGCCCCGTCAGGCTCGAGGGACTTCAGGACAAGGAATCGCTGGGGCCAACAGCTTGGCCCAAGTCAAAGGGCTGTACAAATAGAGGAGATAGGGCTCCTCGCGCCTGCGGGCGCAGGACACGCTGCAGCCAGCGCTGAGGAGCATGCGCCGAACTCCCCGGGTCTCAGCCGCTTTCAGCAGCAAGCTCTGGCCCGGGAAGCCTTGTCCTGCCTCAATCCGCCGCCCCGGCAGGGTCTTCCGACCTTCCTCCCAGGGCGAACGGGAATACCAACAGGCCGCCTCCCTCGGCACAGGCATTTTCCAGAGCCGGGAATAGGGAGCCATGCCGGGGGCTGCGGGGGTCCTTTCCTCAGAGCGAGCTGGGCTGGGGAGGGGATGCGGCTCGGAGGGAGGGGGAAGCGGGAGGGAGAGTGTCCCCGAGGAGCGCGGGACTTACTCAGGTTGTGATTGTCCTTCTTCTGGCGCTCTTTAGCCAGGGCTCGGCTCTCGGCGTCTGCAACGGAGACCCACAACCTCGGCGGGCTGCGTCTCGGCCCCCCGAGCGCGGCCCCAGGAGCATCCCCAGGGCTCGGCGCTGCGCTGCGCGGATGCACCCCGGCATCCCCGGAGCCGCCCTCCCCGCCGCCGGCACGGGGCAGCCGGGCCGGGTTTGGCCCCCGCGGGCCCCCCGCCGCGCTCCGGGGCCGGGGACCTACCTGTCAGCTCTCTCTTCTGCGTGAGGTCGGCGGGGCAGGAGCTGCTGGTGACACCCACGAGGGAGGCGGTCACCTGGGGGTCCCCGCTATAGACGTTCATGTGGCTGCTGGACATGGGCAGCTGCAAAGCAAAGGGCCGGGCGGCTTAGCTCCATCGGGGAGCCGGGCGCCGCTGCCAGGCCAGGGCTCAACCCCGGCTCCTCGGCCGAGCGTGGAGACCAGGCAGGTGTAATTGTCTCGCTGGGCCTTAAAATAGCTATAATCAGAGTAGCAAAGAAAGCAGGACTTCAAAGGGCTCGGTGGACTCCCTCCCACAGCCGGCATCTAAAATAGGGCAGATGAATCACATCCGAGGAGGATGAATCCCACTGCGAGGCACCGGCTACCGCAGCCAGCCCTGACCCGCACGGATCCGGCCCGGCCCGACGCTCCGGGAGACGCTGCCGCTCCCCACGACCCGATCTCGTCGGGAAAGCCGTTCCCGGCAGCAGACTCCCACGCTGCAGCTCAAGCTTTATCCCTCCCCATGCCTCTCTCCTGTCTCGCCAGCTCTTTGCAAGGCTCCAAATTATTATTAAAAAGCAAAAGAAGCCGAAAAACTGGCTCTTGCAGTTTGCAGACAGGAAAAGGGAATCTCTCCGCCCCGCGCCCGCAGGGGCACCCGCAAGGGCCGGCTCAGGCTGCGGCCGCCGGGAGCGCGGGGGGCGAAGCGAAGCCGAGCCGGCGTGCGCACGCACCGGAACGGGTGATTTCCCGCTGCCGCGCTGGCACCAGGCCAGGCGAGAGCGCGGCCGGGGAGCGAGACTCACCGTGTTGGGCATGTGCACTTCGGGATTCATATAGCCCAGAACGTCATCCAGGCGCATGATGTCATCGATGACCTCACCTAGCTGAAAGGGAAAGGTGTGTTCTGTCGGGTGCAGAGGCAGCACACCGGCTCCCCGGGAGCGATGGCGGCGCTGGCGCTGGAAGCGTCAACCTTTGCCAGCTCCTTACCTCCTGCTCTGGGTTGGAGCCGATGTTGAGCATGGCCATGGGGCTGTTGGGCGCGCTGTTGCCCGCCGAGGAGGACATGACGTGGCCGGGCCGGACGCCGGGCGAGGCGGCGGGGGGCGGCTTTGGCGAGTGGCTGACGGGGCTGATGTGAGTGGCAAACTTGTTCCCGTAGGTTTCCGAGAGATAGGCCTGGACCTTCTTGTCCCGCGACTTCTGCAGGTGGTAGGTGGTGGGGTTCTCCAGGTAGGACTGCACCTGCATTTCCCATCCCAGCAAAGAAACAAGCCATCAGGGACCCCAGCACCGCCAAAACATCTCCCGCACCCTCCTCGGCCCCAGGGCACCCCCAGGACTCTACCTTGAGGACCTCTCCCGGCACGGGCGGCGGGGACTGGTACTGGACAGGGGTGTTGATGGCCGGGGTGGATGCCACCGGCATCCGCTGCTGCTGCATGTAGTTCATCATCATCTGCTGCTGCACGCGCTCCCGCTCGGCCTCCTGCTGCGCCTGCTGCTTCATGAGCTCCATCCGCAGCCCGATGCGGGACGCCATGGTGCACCGGGGGGGCGAGACGCGGGCGCCCGCCTGGCACGGAGGCAATCCTGCGAGACAGGGGAGGGCAGCGCCCGGGACGTCAGCAGCCGCCCGTTTTTGCCGCGGGGAATCGGGAGGTCCGGGGAGGGGGCAGCAGCGCCCGACGCCCCCGCGGCGCCCGCGCCAGCCGGGCCTTGCTCTTGGCTGCGTGCGAGCTGCAGAGCTGCTCCTGCTTACGCAGCACCAGGCTGCGCTGCGGCGGGGCCACAGCTCTGCTGCGACGCCCTTGCGGGAGCCAGGCGCTGCCGGCACCGAGCGCCGGCAGCACCCGCGCCGGCTGGGCTTGCCGGGCCCCGCGCCAGGGCGCCCGGGACTCACGTGCTGCCGCGCTCCGCCGGCGCTTGCTCCTTGCCTCCGATTTCCGAATACAGGAGCAAAGCAAGAGAGAGGGAAAAGCAAGACTCCGGGAGCATGCGAAAGAGAAAGAGAAAGCAAGGAAAGACCAGGAAGAAGAGGAAGGTCCCTGCAAGGAGACAGAGCCGGAGTTTAACCCTTCGGCCGCCGCTCCCCGGGCGCGGCGGCGGCGGAGCCCGCGAGCAGGGCGAAACGCGGGCACGCGGTGAACAACGCGGTGTCTGTGCGCGGCCCGCGGGTGAGCGCGGAGGCGGGGGAGAGGCGGTGCGAGGCCCCGCCGCCGGCACAGACGGGGCCCTTGTTCCCCGTGCCAAGGGGACAGCGGCCGTCCGAGGGCGAGCGGGGCCGTGCCGGGGCCAGCCACGACGGAGCAGGGCCTGCGGTGGCAGGAGCTGCCTCCCCCCGGATCTCACAAGCGCGAAGCCCCGGGGAATAACGCTCACCCCCCCCCCAGGAACCCGCCGGGGCCCCGGAGCTGGTTGTACGGGTGAGGAGAGAGGGCAAGCAGCTTCCTGCAGGGACACGGCGAAGCCGGCCGAGCAGCTGGGGCAGGACCGCGGGAGCCTTCGCCCGGCAGCAGGGATTGCAGCCGGGAGCCCCGGTTTGCGAACGCTGCAATGCTCCCACCCCGCTCTGGACGGTGCATCCCCGCGGTCGCCGGAGCGCCGCTACCCCGCGCCGCTCTTGCACGGGTCCTCTGGTCAAAGCGGAGCGGTGCGCAAGCGGGGCAGAGAGCGGGCAGCACCGGCCCTGCTCTCCTCCAGCAAACACGGAAAAGGGGACACGCGCACGCCAGACACGCCGGGCTTACGCAGCGATAGCGTAACCGGGCGAATCCGGAGGGCTTTGCCATTTAAACACAACGCATAACTGCACGCAAAGGGGACCCGGTGGACACGACATCCCGGGGTTCCAGCGAGGCATCTGATGCGCAGCGCCACAAAATATCCTAAGGGGGAAATTAAATCAAGCTGGCTTGGACAGAAATACGATTACATGGATCAAGCGCCAGTTATTGAGCGGCAAGAGGAAGGTAATTAATTAGACATGGTAGCCCATCTAAAGGGGGACGGGAGAAGAGGAACTGGGGACCGTTATCCGACAGCGGTTTGCTTAGACGGCTTCTGCAAACGGCCCTCGAGGAGGGAGCAGAGGGTGCAGGCAGGAAGACGCTGGAGATGTGGGAGATGACGCCTTGGGGAACAGCAGCGCCCAGGGGAAGGCAGCTGGGATCCAGGGATGCTGGGGCGCAGCTGGAACCGAGAAAACAAGGCAGAAGGGGGATAAATCACTGCTTCCCTCCATTTCTGAGCCAGGAGCTACCCCAGCCCTCAACGACGGGCGTTTACTAGCGGCACGGAGGCCTGAAGCCCACCTGCTCCGTGCCACATGGCCCGGGACGGCCCCGCCGGCGGGTCGCACTCGGGGACCCGACTGGACGCCGCGGCTCGGAGCAGCGCCGGGGGCTTCCCGGGCAGAGTGAGACAGCGCCCGGGGCGGGCGAGCGCGGGCAGGGGATGACGGGAAGCAGAGGAGCAGGAAACCGAAGCGGCGGAAAGCCGGTCCGCGGGGCCGGACCGGGCGCAGGCGTCTCCGCCGGGGCGGTGGGCAGCCCCTTTCGGAGAAGGGGGGGTCACGTGCGGCGAGCCGAGGCGTCGCAACACCGGCGGAGCCCTGCAGAGCTGCCCCCGACACCCCTCCCCGGCCGGCCTCGGGCCCCCCGGCCGTGCACGAGGCCGCCGCCGCGGCGCCCCCGGCCCCGCGGCCCTGCACCGTGGGAGCCGAGCGGGGGCTTCCCCCCCCTGCTGCCGCTTCCCCCTAGGAAATCACCTGAGCCACCGAGTTGCCGAGGGTGAGGACGGGGAAGGGAGGCCGGGGCAAGGCCAGGCCCCCGAGCGAGCGATAAGGGTGGCGGGGAGGGGGTGGAAATTAGGTCAGGTTTAAAATAACCCGGCTGGTTCTGCTTGGCTTCCCCCCCGCCCCCCGTAATGCCGAGCAGCTTCTGCTTTCGCTCTGACTCAGCCCCGGCGGAGGGCGGCGGGAAGGACCGCGGCAGCGGGGAGAGGCGCCAGCGCCAGCCGGCGGGGGATCCCGCTGGGCGTCCCTCCGAGAAGGGGCACGTCCCACTGCAGGGACTCGTCCCTCCAACAAGGGACACGTCCCTCCAAGAAGAGTCACGTCCCTCCAAGAAGGGTCACGTCCCTCCAAGAAGAGTCACATCCCTCCAAGAAGRSTCATGTCCCTCCAAGAAGGGTCACGTCCCTCCAAGAAGGGTCCCTCCAAGAAGGGTCACGTCCCTCCAAGAAGAGTCACGTCCCTCCGAGAAGGGTCACGTCCCTCCAAGAAGGGTCCCTCCAAGAAGGGCCACATCCTTCTAAGAAGGGTCAAGTCCCACCAAGAAGGCACATGTCCTTCCAAGAAGGGACACGTCCCTCCGAGCTCCCTCTTGGGCTGGGGGCAGAAGCGACATCCGCAGCACCACGGCTCGCGCAGAGTCTTGCTGTCCTTTGCAGGGCGAAAGACGCTTGCATCCAGCTCGAAGCCCTCCAGACCTCACCCGTGTCTCAGCGGCTCTTCCGCTGGTTCCCAGAGCCTCCTTCACACAAGGGGCTCCCGACCCGCTCTGCCCCTGCACGAGACCTCGGTGGTGCCGGAGAGGGTCCGTCCCCGGGCAGGCAGCTCCCTGCACGAGGGCACTGGCTCCCCGGGCTCCGCCGGGACACGGCCGGGCAGGCGGCAGCATTGGGTTTCCCGGCGGGCGCTGCCAAGGCACCTGTTCCCGCAGCCCCGCTCGGAGCCGTGTCCCCGTGGCCGGGGCGAGGAGGGGGGAGCCGAGGGAGCTGCGGAAAAGGGAAAAGAGAGAGGCCAAAGGGCGAGAAGGCGGGAGGGAAACGGGGTCCGGGCAGGACGGCTCGGCCCCCGAGCTCCGAGAGGAAAGCGCGCTCGGACACCACCTTTCCTGCCGGGAGAGCGTGGAGCGGGGCGCCGGGAGGAGGGACAGCGGCTCTGCCGTGCCTAGTGCAACCCGCTAAAGAGCCGGACGCAGCTCTGAGCCAAACTGTGCTTTGTTTTTTTTTTTCCTAATTTCCCTTTACAATAATGCAGACGGAGCAAGAACGCGAGATGGAAGAAGAGCCTGGGAGCAGCCGCCGGCCGGCGGGACGGTCGGCGCTCTGCTGCCGCGAAGCCGCTTGGCGTGCCGGAGCGCCGCGCGGCGCCAAGGAATTCAGCTCGCTGCGCAACCCCTCCCCAGCCGCTCAGCACCGCGGTTATTTCTGGCCCTTTCTCGGTTTCCCTCTGGGGGCGTTTTTTTGTCCCGAGCCCAACCAGATCCTCCCTCCTTTACCCCGGGAATAACCCAAGGATGGAGCCGGCCGCTTTCGCGGCTTTCCCGGGATTTTGCACGGCCACGGCTCCCGCCGCCGGCTTTCCCGAGCCGTCCGTCGCCCTCGAGCGGGGCCCGCGCACCAAACGCTCCCGGCGCCGGGTTGCGAGGCAGCGGCCGGTGTTTTCTGAAGTGGCGCCGGGCGCTGCTCAGCAACCCGGCGGATTTGCGCTGCTGCTGGGCTCGCTCAGAAGCTAATCACCGCTCCGGGGAGCTGGCGTGGCTTGGGACAGCCGACAGGGGAGGGGGGAAGGAAGGAAGAAAGAAAAACTGTGCCCCTGGAATTATTTATACAGCAGGAACGGCAGCCAGCGCCAGCCTGGCTCGCAGCCCCGGGGCACCCACGTTTGCACCCGCGGGGCACCCCGGCCGCTTTGCCTCCGACACCTCTGGGCCCCGGGGTGCGCTGGACTGCAGCTAAGGAACCTTAAAAACATGGGGTTAAAAATAAAACCTGCCGTAAGCCCGTTTCCAGATATAGCCCGTGAAGACGGGCCCGGCGGGCTCGCGTTACCCTCGGGGGCTGCGGGACAGCGGGCGCTGCCCGTGCGGGCGCAGCCCATGCCCGGGGCCGCGGGCTGAGCCAGGCACCCGCCCGCCCCCCGAAAGCAGCCCCAAAGACCTCCAGCACCGTTCACAAAACACCCCCCGCGCCGCCAAGGACTGCCAAAAGCAAGAGGGGCCGAGCACTCACGTGGGAAGGGTCTTGCCCCGCTCCGGCTGCTCCCGGCCGGGCCCCCGGCGCGAGCGCGGCGGCTCCGGGGGCCGAGGGCACGGGCGGCCGGGAGTCTCTCTCCTCCCCCTGCACCAGCGGAGGAGAGGCGAGCTCTGCCTCCGCTCGGCCCCGGGGCTCCGCCGCGCCGGGGGCGGCGCTGAGGCCCCCCAAACTCATCCCGCCGACGAGCCGCCCGCCTCCGGGAGCCCGGAGGCGCCCGGACCCGGCGCCGCGCGCGACCTCCTCCTCCTTCGCCGGCCTTTATTTTGGAGTCGATCGCGGCCGTTCACGAATGGAAAAATCAATCGGCAGGTCGGGCCGGCGCGGAGCCGGGAGCCCGGGGGAAGGAGCTGCGCCCGCCGCCCGCCGCCCTCCTCCGCGCCGCTTCGCTGGCAAACGCGAGGGCTCAGAGAGGGGAACGGCGAAGAAAGAAGTGAAAATAACTCCACTTCTCGGACCGGGCAGCAAACAGCCGCCCAGCCTGCCTGCCTTCCGTGTTTTGGGTTTTTTTTTCTGTTTTCAAACGCCACAGTGGGGGGTGGGGGGGGTTGAAGCACGCGAGGGGGCATCATGCCCCCCCCCACCCCGAGCGCCCGGCCCAGGCTGCCCGGCCCTGCCGCAGCCCGGCCCGGTGCCGGCCCCCCCCCCAACCCCGAGCCCGCGGAGCTCCACGCCGAGATTTGCTCCGCCGGGCGCCTCCCGCTCCCGCCCGGCGGCTTCGCTTCGCTTTCGGCACGGAGCCGCGCCGCGAGCGTGGCAGCCCGGGAACCCGGCACCCACCGCGAGCCCGGCACCCACCGCGAGCCCGGCACCCACCGCGAGCCCGCCCGGGCGCCGTCCGCCGCCGAAGCCTCCTTCCTCCCCGCCCTGAGCCGCCGGCGCTCCCGCGGGCTGCCGGCACCCCAGGGATGCGCTCCCGCTCCCGGAGACGGGGCTGCGGCCGGGTGGCATTACCTGGGCACGCGGTGCCGCCGGGCTAGCGGGTCTCAGCTCCTGCGCGGGCGGCGGCGGCCGGCCGCCCAGCCCTCCTCGCCGCGGCTGCCCGGCTCGCGCGCCCTCCCCGCGTTTCCTCATTTTTAGGACCCTGCTTTTAACGCAGCACCAGCCGTGTCGGCTGCCGGGGGAGGAAGTTGCAAAAAGCCTCCAAACCTGCTCGCTTCTCTCGCTGCCACAGAGGAATTGCTAAGAAACGTAAAAAACAGTGACAAAAATAAGCCAACACCCGCCACCGGGTTCTCCAGGCTGCCAGACCTCCGTGAGCCGCGGCCGGCTCTGCCCCCTCGCATCCCTGCGGGGCTGGAGCGGTGCCCTGGCGGGAACGGCGGCTGGCAGCCCCGGGGCCGCGTCACCCGCATCCCGGCCGGGCCACCAGCGCCCGGTTCTGGACTCGCGGGTGCCCCCGGAGCGAGCCGAGCCGCCTGCAAACGCGCCGCCTCCCCGCGCCGCAGCTCCTGGCACAGCCGGGGCGGCGGCGCCAGGAACGTCTCCGTGCCGGCTGGCACCGGGCAGGATGGCGGTGCTGAGGCCGGGGCTGGTGGCAGGGGGACGACAAGGACGCCTATGTGCGCCGGCCGAGGCAGCTGGCACGGGCGCCGGCGACACACACCCTGCCTTGTGCGCCGCCGCTTCGCGCCGTCTCCCCTTTGCGCCTGGGCTGCGAGCGCCCGCCGGAGCCAGGCGCCTGTGGCCAGCTGGGGCCTTTCCTCAGCTCTTTCACACGGCAGCGGGTCCGGGCACACCGGGTCTGGGTATGCAGGGTCCAGGTGCATGGGGTCCGGGTGCACCAGGTCCGGGTGCGCAGGGTCTGGGTGCAGCGGGTCTGGGTGCGCAGGGTCTGGGTGCACCGGGTCCGGGTGCGCAGGGTCCGGGTGCGCAGGGTCCGGGTGCACCGGGTCTGGGTGCACCGGGTCTGGGTGCACAGGGTCCGGGTGCGCAGGGTCCGGGTGCGCAGGGTCCGGGTGCACTGGGTCCGGGTGCACCGGGTCTGGGTGCACCGGGTCCGGGTGCACCGGGTCCGGGTGCGCAGGGTCTAGGTAACAGCGCAGCACACCAAGGGCCTGTTTCATTCCCAGCACCTCAGAGGAATGGCAGGGAGCATCCGGCATTCCTGGGCTCACTCAGGCACCGGCAAAATTGGAGCTAGCGCAGAGCAGAGCCGGGCAGGGATTGCTTTAAGGTCTTGTTTGCACCCTGCATTTCCCTGGGATGGTGCAAATAGCATCACGACTCCTCGGCCCGGGCAGGGAGCCCGCCCTGCCGACGGGGCAGGCAGGGCCTGGGAGACCTCGGCTCATCCCGGCTCCGGGCAGACGTCCGAGCCGCATCCTCAGGCTCAAAGCGAGGAAAAGCCCAAGGCTGGTCCGGCCCGGCCGGGGGCACGGCGGCGCTGCCCCGTGCCCAAACCCTGCGGCGCGCGGGAGAGGGCTCGGAGCCGCCGGCGGCCCCGGGCAGGACTTGGCGAGCGGGCGCGGGGTCGGCTGTCGAAGCCAACGGGCGGCGGAGGCGCGGGGACTGTTTTTAGCCCCGGCATCTCAGCAACGTGGGCCGCGGCGCTGTTAACAGGCGCTCGGGTCGGAGGCCAAATGTTTTCCCTTCCACGCGTTCAATACCGCTCTTGGAAGTGGCCCAGGTATTTGGCACGGTAAAAACATTAACGCTTTGGGCGGGAGGCACATCTCGCCCGATGGCTGCACACGGGGCTCAAGCGGCCCCCCGAAACCGCCCCGGGGCGGGAGGGTGCCGCGGATGCTGGAGGGCGAAGATCCTGCAGCCCCACGCGCCAGGAGGTCCGAAAGGCTCCGCAGGGCCGGGGCTGAGCGTCCCGGGGCTCCCCGGGCCGCGGCACGGCCGTCGGGGCAGAAAACCCAGAATCGATTCAAATCCTTTGGGAGCAGCACCCAGCCTTGCCCCAGCCCCCCTCCACCTTGCTGCTGCCTCCCCCCAGGGCGCAGGGCGGCACATCAAGGTCCGAGGAGCCGGCGAAGGAATTCACACCGAGCGCAAGCAACCAAAGCCGACGAGTTCCCGTCCCCGCGCCGGCACCTGCCCTCCCCTGCACCCCCCTGCGCAGGGGCAATTAAAAATAAAAGCGTTGACAGGCAGAAGGATGCTCCTCGGGCGCCGATAAGCCAACGGCAGCGCGGAGCCCGAGCCCGAGCCCGAGCCGGCCACGGGCCGAGCGAGGCGATCGGCGCCGTGCCACATCGCAGCCGCTCGGCGCGGAGAAGAGCGCCGTGACCTTGGGAGAGGCCCCGGCCCCGGCCGCGCCACCGCTCCGTCACCTCGGCAAAGGGCGCCGCGGCCCGGGACGAGCCAAAGCCGCTCCGACGCGGGCAGCGGGGTTGTTGGGTTTTTTACTTTTTAATAACTGCATAAAGAAGAAAGCAGGGCGAGCGGAAGCGCTCCGCTACTCCCAATTCCCAGCGCCGAGCCCGCGGCGTGCAAGCGGGGAAGCCGCAAGGCGTCGAGGGGCCGCGACGGAGCGGGACCCGGGTCCCCCCAGGTCCCGGGCGGGTGCTCGGCCAAACCAGCTGCGGGGGCGCTGCGCGGACCCCCCAGGCCCCAGTGCCGCGAGAGGTGCGGGGCACCCGCAGAAACCCAGCGCGCCTGCCCGGCGGGAGCCTTCCCGCGCCGCCGCCCCCGCCCTCCTCCCTCCGTGCCGCCTGTTTTCGGAGCGGCCCCGTGCTGCTGCAAGGAGGTAATATTTATAAATACGCAGCATCCAGCCTCCAGCCCGCGGCCAGGAGCCTTCTCGGGAGGTGGATTTCATGTAACCGTAGCGGGGCCGGCGGCCGCCCCGTCCGCGGGAGCCGCAGCTGTCGCCCGGACCCAATAATAAACCAGCCGGGGACAGCCTGTGACTTGCCTTCCCGAAGGGCCCCCGGCTCCCCGCGGGGCTTCGCCCGCGCCGCGCAGCGCCCCAGCCGGGCGCCGGGCTTCGGCGCCGCCCGAAGGTCCAACCCGCCTCCGCTCCCGGCTGCAAACCCGGCGCGGCGCTGGTGCAACGCGAGGCGGCGGGGAGCTCTCCCCTCCGCCCGGGTCCTCGGCGCCGGGCACACCAGTTTGACCATTAAGAGAGGTTTTGGCCAAACGGGCTGAGCTTTCCCGGGGCGAGATGGGCCGGCACGCGTCGACCGCAGCCAGCACTGGCCGTCCCCATGCAGCGAGGACCCGCTCCGGGCAGCGGCCACGGCCCCCCCAGCCCGGCCTGGCCCGGGGAGACGCCCAGCACCCGCGTCCCGCTGCAGAGGCGACGGTGACGGCAAAGGCGGCCAGGTCGGGTCCCCTTTTGACTCGGCAAAATTTGGCATCAGAGGGAGGCTGCTGCAGCCGCGTGAATTGCACCAGGGATTCAGCCCTTTGCACACAAATTTACACTCAAAAAAGTCTCTCGAGTAACGCTGCGATGGGGTGCAGAAGAGGAGGCTGAATTAGAGAGAAGCAATGCGAAACCAGGGAAGGTTTAGGGCCGGAAACGCTGCCCTCAGCTTCCTAACTATTTATACAGCAAGTAAGTGATTTTCATTAACAGCGCGCATGTGTGGCAAGGCAAAAGGGCCACATAACGTGCAGGCAAGGATGCTGCCTGCGCTCTTCAGGTTTATCCAGCACGCAAGTTGCACCCGTTTAATTAAAGAAGAGATTTTAGGGAGTTTGCTCTGAGTTAAAGGTACTGCTAGGAAGGGTGACACGGCTGCAATAGCAACTCTCAGCAGAGCTTTCGGAAAATAAAAATGAAATCGCACGGCCTCGCTGCAGAGCCTGCGGGGACGGGCCCGGCTCAGTGGCAGGCAGCGCGGCCGCGGCCGCCTCCGGCACGACGGCGTGGGCTGAGCCTCGCCCGAGGGCTTCGCCGGCATCTATCTGAGGCCGAAGGAAGAGCTTTGAGACCAAATCCCAGCACCGAAGCAGCCTGAGCTCCCCCAAACAGACCCCAACCAGGAGGTTGGACCCAGCACCCGCTGCAGGAGCCCCCGGGAAAGCCCTGGCGCAGGAAGGGAGCAGCTCCCCGTCGCTCGCCCCCCAGCCCAACGACCGACCCTCGCCAACGCCTACTGTCCCGAAATGTGTCCCGAGCTGCCCACGGGGCCTCCACGGACGGAGCGGCCCCCACGTTCCCCGCGAGCTGCTCCGGACGGCGGCGCCGGAAAGCCCCGTTTCCATCCAAGGGTCCCGCGGGCCAGGCAGAGCGCGCGTTCAGCGAGGCCAGGAGTCGGTCCCACGCCATCGTCCGGGCCTGAACTCGCTCCCTAGCGTCGCCCCTCTCGTTGCCTTCTAGCAAGGGCCTGGCAGCGCCCTCCCCACCGTGGCGCTGAGCACCTTCCAGGCAGGCAACCAGCAGCGTCGCTCGCATCTGGCACACGTGGCTCGGCCCTCTCGCACGCTCTTCCTCTAGCCGCAGGGAAATTGTGTGGTTTTTCTTTCTTTTTCTCTTTTTTACAATTCTGTATTTATAGCTTTGCTCCTCTGTCTGTTTATTGAGCAGAAAGCAGGCAGGAGGAGTTCGTAGGCTGTGTCGGCTTCCTGAAAGGTCCGAGCAGCTCGGGAAGCACGAGCCACTGGTGCAACGGGGCCGGCGCCACCGGCGCTTCTGCATGCACCTTGCAAGCTTTCCCCAGCAGCAGCACCTCCACCTCCAGCCACGTGCACACAGGCTCAAAGGCAAAGAGCGAGGGCCAGAGTTTATTCGGGATTCAGACCGGCTACCTGAGCATTGGGCACGGCCTCCTGCATTGCAAACCAGCCCCGGGACCCAACACGCACGCAAATCCACAACGAAAACCTGCTCTCCTGCCCCACTGCCTGCTTTGAGCAAACCCCAGCTGCCAGGCGCTAGATCTGCTGCGCGCGGCGGGGTATGACCTTGCGCTGAATCACAGGGAGCCGTCGGGGCTCCTTCTGGCCCTGCCAGCGGGGGGAAAAGATGAGCACATATTTCCTGTCTGCGTGCTCAAGAGCAGACTGTCTTTTCATCCCTGCAAGTGTTAAATTGCAACCTCAGTTGCAACTTCAGACCGTGTCCCAAGCCTGCGGGTGCTCGCGGGGCAAAGCCCGGCCCCGCGTGCCGAGGCGCTGCCCCCCCCCCGAAGCTCGCGGAGACGCCGCCGTCTGCAAAAGGGCCGTTTGCACCCGCCGCATTTGCCCCCTCCGCAAGCCCCCCACGAGCCAGCGAGGACCATCGCCCTCTCCGGCCTCGGGAGCCGGCAGGGCTTCTTGCTTGCCAGCTGCTCAAGCCAGCGGTGGCACAGCGCCGCATTGCACATGCTTCGCACCTCGAAGCCGCCGCTGCTCTTTAACAGTGCTATAAAATCCCAAGCGCATCGGCTTTTGCGGCTGTAAAGCGCCCTGTAAATCTCCTAAAGCAAACAGAGGATCGCGGAAGCTGTCAAGAAATGGCCACCACGAGGCCACGCGGACAAGGGCTGGCAGGGCACCACGAGCCCGTGGCTGCTGGCGGTTTCCAGCTGAACACGGCCACGGGGACGCACGAGGACACGGTGGTGACGGCTTGGCTTGGCTTGGCTGCAGCACCCACGAACAAACCACCAACCCTAAACTGGTGGGAAGGAAGCCTGTGCTGGCATGACAAGCTCCAAGGCAAGAGCAGCAGTTTGCTCTGGGTTCATCCAAGACCCTACAGACCCGGTTCCGGGCCCGAACCAGGATCCTGGGCACCACTGAAGCACCAGTAATGACAACAGCCGGTGTGCACGGCTCTGCCAGCCCAACTGGCACATCTCTCCAGTGCATGACAGCTCCAGTGACCCACCAGCCGAGCGACCACACCACTGTCCTGCCCCACCTTCTCCTCCGGCAAAGGCAGGATAAACCAGGACAATCTTTTTCTATTAGGAAACCCGAGGCAATGGGGGACTGAATGGCACCCGGGGGGCTGGACCATCTCTGGGTGTCACTGCCAATGGTGGACCCCAACCCCAGGAGATGGGGACCAGGGACTTTTCCTCCAGCTCCTGCACAGCCCATCCCTCACCTTAGGTGCTGCCCTGCCGAAAGCCACCTCGGAGGAACCCGTTGCATGCCTGGGACAGGAGCATGAGCCACGCGGTGGGAACTGGCTGCAGAGGGGATGGAGACCATGGCCACACCATGCCTTGGGCCAGGAAAACTCCAGAAACCCTTCTACCGCAGGCCTGCGGACCCCGCAAAGCACAGGTACGGACGGAAAACTGAAGAGCCACCCTGCTGGGCTGAGACACCCCGGTGCCAACGCGCCAACCGCAGTGCCAGGACCCCGGCGCCTCCGTAACGCCAGCTCGGCGCCCCTCCGGATGGGAACTGCTGCGGTGCGTTCGCTCTGCAGTGGAGGAAGCCCCCGGCGCAGCCGCCCGACTCCGGCTCCTGAACCAGCTGCTTCCCTCGGAGCAGCGGTTTTGCGGCTCGCAGTGGAGGATCGGGCTTTGGCCATGCCCCTGGCTGCCCCCGCATCCGCAAACGCGCGGCTCGCTCGGCCATTCCTGGAGAGCGCCCCAAAAACCCAGCACCCGCCCCGCGCCGGCTCGGAAACCTCGCCACGGCAAAGCGGGGCCGGGGGCAGGGCTGCAAACGCACGTGCAGAAAAGGCACCGCTGAGCACTGTGGAAAAAGCAATTAATAACCGGCCGAAATTGCAGCCTTGCTCCAAAACACCCGGATGCCGGAGTCACCCTGCTGCATCCAGCCACACCCCGGCAGTTTCCTACTGATAAGGGCGAGCGCCGGAGCGGGGCAAACCCGGCATCCCTCCAAAAACACCCCTGCCCTCCTCTGCAAATCCCACCGGAGCTGGCACGTGCTGCTTCCAACCCTCTCTCCGGAGGCGCCCGCCCAGTGGCAAAACTCCGATTTCCAGAGCTTGAATAAATCAGCAGCCCCTGAGCCAGCGCGGTCCTGTCACGAGCGAGTCCCCGAGCGGAGCCACGCGGTGCCGGGGCTGCTGCCGCCCTTCGCCCGGGCGACCTGCGAGAGGCCGCGCAGGCCGGAGCGCCGGCAGCAGGAAAAGCGCCGGCAGCAAGCCGGGCTCCAAGCACACGGCCCCAGCGCGACTCCTGCGCTCGTGGGGGCAGCCGTGCATGAAGTCAAACAAACAAGGCAGGGGAAATAAAAGGCGAGGGGAAAAAAAAATCCCCTAAACCCCGCACTTTCAACAACCATGTGCTCAACTCTTCACTGTTACATAAACCCAGAAAAAATAGAAAGGAAAAAAAAAAATAAAGCACACACACACACACACTCCCCCATGCCCCTGGGGCAGGGAACAAGGCAGAAGTGCTGCAATTCCTGGAAACAGGCCCTGCTTGTTCGGGGACTCTACACGCTTATTTATTTATCTTAGAAGAGCACAACAATAACCACCTTTTTTTTTTTTTCTTTTTTTTAAAGGAAATTTCCCCATCATCTGACTCACTGAGGCTTTAGAGGACACGGGCATGAGAGCTGTCGTAATCCTTCCTGCTTTGCAATTAATTCATGAATATAATTACCCAGCAGCTGTGGGTTAAACGCGGCTCCCTCCCTCCCGTGCCCCCTCCAAACTCGCGCCACCTCCGAGAATAAGTTGCATCCTTACAGAGCCGGTGCGGCACCTTTTTTGCTGATCCCCAAAAAGTTGTTTCAAAGCAGGGGGGGAGTGCACAGACCCCTCTGGATCGCCACCCTCCCTCCAAAGCCTTCACCCGTTCCCCGCCGTGGCAGACCTCCCGGAGAGCCGCAGGCTGCCGGGCCGGGCCGCAGGGCACCCATCTGCGCCGGGGGAAAGGCGCTCGCCCGCTCCGTGGGCTGGAGCTGTCCTGCGCCAGGCGCAGGCATTTGCACCCTGCGCCAGGGGCACGGAAACCACGTCAGAGCAAACCCGACGGCTGCCCGGAGCCGCGGCAGCACAGGGGCTGGAGCATCCGTGCCTCAGTTTCCCCACGCTGGGGGAAACGGAGGGGTGACGGAGAATTTCCACTAGCAAAGGCGATGCGGGCAGGGGCCTGCTCTTTCCGCCGGGGGGGGGGAGGTTAACTCCAGCCGGCGGAGCGCTCCGAGCACAGCGAAACCTTGGCACCGCTGCGGACAAGGTGCCCGGAAAGGCGCCGCCGCTCCAGCGCCCGCGAACCAGCCGCGCCGCGACCCCGGGGCCCCGCTGCGCAGCGCCGGGGGGGGCGAGCGGCCCCGTCGGGGCCCCCAACGCCCCCGGCTGCCTTATGTAAGCACCAGGCAAGGGCGTCCGCCGCCCGCGGCCCCGCATCCCCGGCGCCGGCCGCGGCGGGGCACATTATTATTTAAAGCAAAGATTTTTTTTTTTAACATAATAAACAAAAATAAAAAGCCCCGCGGGGCTAACTCCGCTTCGAGTTCAAGGCGCCCCGGGACGGGGCAGCACCGGCGGGGACCCCTCCAACGCGGTGACACAGGGGATCCCCCCGGGGGGGGCACTCCGACCCCCCCCCCCAGGCGCGGCTCTGATGGTGGAGGCACCCAGGGGTGGGATCCCCCCTTCCCTGCGCCCTGCGGTGCCCCTCCAGCCCCCCCGCGCCCGCCTGCACTCACCCCGCGGCTGCC
>NW_028186448.1:610515-650058 GCF_003343005.1 Rhea americana
AGCACCGCCCGGCTGGCCTGGCCCGGCCCGGCCCGGCCCGGCCCGGCGCGGTGCCGCAGCACGCCGGGAGCTGTAGTCCGGAGCGGCGCTGGGTGCCCGCGCCTGCCGGGACTTGTAGTCCCGCGCCCCGGCTCCGCGGGCGCCCTGCTCCCAGGCGCTAAAGCGCGCCCGGTGCGGGCGATTTTCACCCGAACGCGGCGTTTCTCACCCCCGTGGGCAGCTCGGGAGGTTGGGTCCCGCGCAGGGGTGCTGCAGCCCCCAGCCCCGGGGTCGTGCAGCCCCCAGCCCCGGGGTCGTGCAGCACCAGCGCTGGTGTCACGCATCCCCATATTGGGCTGTTGCAGCCCCCCACACTGTGGCTGCGCAGCCCCCGGCCCCAGGGTGCTGCAGCCCTTTGCGGCAATGCTGGAGGCTCGCTGCGTTGGGCTTGCGGCACCCCGGGGAGATGAAGGGTGGCCAGGAGAAGCAGCAGCATGTCCCGCACAGCGCTGCCTGGCTCGGGGCAACCGGGGTGCGTGGCAGCCCCCCGCATGGCACCCAAAGGGCCCCACGTCCCACACAAGACGAGTAGCTGCCAGGGAAGTTTTGGAGCGTGGAGCAGGCTCAGAGGTCTCCCCACCCGCGCCTGCTGCCAGCTGGGAGCAGTGGTGGGGAGTTCCCCCTCTGCGGGGCCCAACGTGGAGGATTTGGCTGGAAACAGCAGATTTAACTGGTCACATGCCCCAGCGGGGTGACTGTCATCTGACAGGGAGAGAGGCATCAGGCAGAGGCTGGCGGGCCCCCGGCACATCTCCACGCGTGCAGGGTCAGGCCTCAGAGCAGCTCTGGGCGCCCGACGAGGGCTGCTCGGGTACCTGCTCCGGGGCACCAGGCTCCGGCACGGCACGGCCGCCGCTAGATGGAGGCACGGCGGTGTGCACAGCGCCGTGCGCGCGGCGCCGGACCGATCCGGCAGCTCCGGCAACCGATCTGACAGCCAAGTCCTGCTGGGCGGGATCCAAGCACGTCTGGGCTCTGGAGAAGTTCATGTCCAGGTCCAGAGCATGCCACCCCTCTTCTTCTGATCTCGTGTCCTTCGGGGCTGCAGTGAGCAAGAGAGATTTGTCCCTAGAGAATACAAACAGGGCGTTTTCCTCCATCTGCTGAACACAGACACATTCCTTAGTTCCTACTAAGTATCTTTCCACACTACTTTTGAATCTCTAATTTTGAAAATATATGTGAACAACTCCTCCAAACGTAATGAATTTCAAATGATTCACAAGCAGCTCATTATCCATCTACATCCTGCTCCAAACAGGTTTCCGAGGCCTCCAGCAAACGCACTGGCTCAGCCCTGGGGTCCCCTAGAAGCAGTTAAGCAAAAAGCTCCACTTGAGTTGCTCCAAGCCATTCCGGTTTTCCAGTCAGCTTGCCAGGCCCAGCAGAGATCTGGTTCCAAATCAAAAAGGTAACCCCAAATTTGTCATCACTGCAAGTTCAAAGCCTTTGTGCACATCTGAAAGTGCTTGCCACCGCCGTCTGCCTCCTCGAGAGCTGGCCCGGTGCATCCGCAACAACGAGCGTGCGCGCAGGGATGGAGGGGGGGCACCTCGCGACGTCTGGCTGTGCTGGAACTGTTTCTTCCAGTTCAGGTTCATCTCCAATTCAGTAAAGATTTATTGAGGTGGCGGTTTGTCCAGTATTTTCAGTTGGCCTCTAGCTTTTCACACATGTGTATTCATGCACGCAGCCTGAGAAGTGGAGGACTTGATAGGCAGCCTCTTGATCTGAAGAGCACCAGGCTAAAACTCTGCGTTTGTTCAATGCCTGAGTTTTGACGCAAATGGTCTTAACAAAGGTTAACTCGGTTCAGTTCCTTGGGGTGGGCAGCCTTATCCCTGCCACACAGAACCAGAGCGAGTAAGAGAATCTGAAGCTGGCGTGGGACCCCATGAGAGTAGTGTGATAGACCCAGGCCACCACACCAGGACACTTCCCATGTCACCCAGGGAACGCATCCCAACTGGCTTCACTCGCAGAGGTGCCCCTTCCCCTATCCCACACGTGTGCAAAGACCCAAGAGTCAGCTCCGGCGCCGTTTGCTTCCCCGGGACCAGCAGCGAGGAGGGCTCGGAGACCCCGCTCACGTCTGCTGGCTCTGCATCAGGCTTGGATGTGGTGCCTGCAGTGCAAGTGAAGATTTAAGAGGCATCTCAGTGCTTTTAAAAATATATAAAAGGACTCTTCTGGGCTGCCAGTGAAGACAGCATTTAGCAGAGCCTGGGTTGTCCCCGTGCCGTGACACGAGCAGGTGGCTGCTTGCTGACACTGGAGACAGATTTCACTGGGCTCCAGACCAGAAAATGCCTGGAAGCATCTACAAGCATGAAGCCAAACTCAGCCGTTGTTTTATTAAGAACAGCCACGCCAGATCTTCCCTCGGCCGCTTCCAAACAAGACAAAAGGCAGTTAGAGTCACAGCTCTTTATTCGCTACAGAGGATTTGGAGACTACTGAGTATTACACACCAGGCCAAGGGAGGAAAAGGCTGTAACTCAGATGTACTGGGGTGCTGCAACCTCTCCGTTCAGATTATATAGGATTCCTCAGCAACTGGGAAGAGTGGTTACCCAGGGAAGGGAAGGGAAGGGAAGGCTGTCCCTGGGGGGACATGTGGTGTCCCTAGGCTGACATGGCAAAGCCAACTCTGTTGTTGGCCATGTCAAAGATGGAATAATACTGCCGGAGGAAGACATTACCGAGGATCCAGAGCGGCTGGCCGCTGTCAGAAGACACGTAAGTGCTCTCAACCCCAACGGTGCAGACGCCGTTGTTCTGTTGGGGGAAAAGGAGCAAAGGCTATTTTGGTGCCAGTGAGGAGCACGGGATACAGTCTGCACCTTGAGAAATCAGCAGGAGCAAACAGATGCTTTGGCTGGAAGCAGGATTAGACCCTCCTTGCAGTCACATACACAGTGCACAAATACACTGTGACCTGGCGTGCCGGGAAATGCGGCACTCACAGGGTGCTGGGGAAGCCTCTGTGCTTGCAAAGAAATTCTGACTTTCTCCTAGGCAAAACTGCCCTATGATGGCGAACATTGGTCAGGAATAACAGAAGCAATACCTACGTTTAACACGTAGACAGATGGAGGCAGCGGTAACTGGACTCCGCTGATGGCAAAGTAGAGGGTGGGCATGTTCTGGATGTTGTTGCAGTCAACAATAAACTACAAAAGAAGAGAAGAGGGGGAAAGGGGTTAGATCAAACCATTGCCCCCATGGGAAACTTCTATCCAAATCCACACAGCTCGGCATTACTGTCTCACTGTGTCCTTGTCCTGTGGCATCAGCCCCTGCAAATTCCTCACTTGCGTGGGACATCCTTCCCACTTACCCCGTAGTTACTCTCCTGTGCACCCAGAGCCTGCAGGAACACTGGCATGTATTGTGCCGGGACAGTGAGCTGGAAGGTCCCAGTGTCCACGATGCCATGACAGCCCTGGCTGCACCAGCCTGTGGTGGACTGCCCAATGGAGAACCTGGAGACCAACAGAAAAGGTGTCACAAAAGCCTCCCCCATGCACCAAGGCCAACTCTGGGCAGCTGATGTTGCACTTACTCCTCAATACCGATCTTCCAGTAAACTTCCTGGACCACCGGTGCCCATAAAACCTCCCCTGAGTACAGCTGGGTGTCAACGCCTCCGAGGATGACCTCCCCACCGTAATCATAGGTTGGGTTACTGGAAAGACATGAGGTTAAATCAGAAACCAGGCAGACTACTAAGCAGAAAGTGATGTAACATACTGTGTGCGGGAGGAACATGTAGACAGAGAATGAATTCATAAAAGGATGAATACAGGCTCGTGTCTATGTGAGAGAGTCAGAGATCTTACCGGGAGTAATAGAAACTGAAGATGGGTTCAGAAAGCTGGTTCTGCTGCAGCATGTTCTGCATCAGAGTGTTGTAACCACTGATTGCAACAGCTGGGTAAGCCATGCCCAAAATCCCATCGAAGTCCAGGTAGTAATAGGGTCTGCTGGGCTCATCCTGGCTCAGGCCAAATTCCTGGTTCGTGACAACGATGTTCTGGATCTAGAGGGGAAGGAAACAAGCTGGGAGATGCTGGCATTTTGGACCCACCCTGATAACAATGTCCCACAGGGGTATTGCTGGGGCAGGCAGGGGTGGCCAGGAAGTTAATACTGCACTGATGATCCTGAGCTTTTTCTGGAAGGCTGTAAACTCCACCTGGAAGATTCAGGCACTAATATCTAAGATAAGGTAGTTTCAGCAGTACCCCCTCCCCAATTTTTAACCTAGTTGCAAACTTGCAGCAACAATCAGTTCTTAGTAACCCTAGCTGTAGCAACCTGTTTCCTATGACAACACATCAAAAGTCACTTACTGTCACAGTGTCGTAACCCAGCACCACAGACAAGTCACCAAACCCATAGGTCAGGGTGTAGGTGGTGCCAATGTTGGAGAAGGTCGATGACTGGCTGGGGTTGAACCTAGTGTGAGCATCTGCACAGAGAGAAAATCACAGCAATCAAGTCAGGTCCATGGTGCGTGGTGCAGCATGCCCATGCGCGCGTGGGCAGAAAGTGCCAGCGAGGGGCTTCCTGGGGATGGGAGTTGACCCAAAACAGCCCGAGTGGTCATCTGTGTGGGCAAGGAGCTGTGGCCCCCAGGAAGGATGCTCACCGCAGGCCGGCATCTGGCAATACGTGGATGGCACCCAGAGGTTGGCGGAGCCAGTGTCGAAGAGCACCCGGAAGCTCTGCGGGGGGGTCCCGATGCTGATCTCCCCAAAGTAGAAGGACTGTGGACAAGAGCGAGGGCAAGTTTCTGTGGTTCTGAACGACCGGTTTTCTGAATGAGGTTTTTCAGCTCTTTACCCCTTTCTGAGAAAGCCAAACACCTCAGACGTAGGAAGTGCTCTTAGTTCCTGCAGGCATCCCAGGTAGCTAAAGCAAAAGTGCTTTGACACGTCTACATTTAATAGAGAGGTCAGTGGCAATGCCAGGAATGGTGTCCTGAGTCTGTGACGCTCAGATTCGTCCTATAACCACCAAACTCAGCTTTTTCTGAAAGAGAAATAAAATGGGGGTAACAACTTGCTTACTTTATACCTTCCGATCATCCAAATCCCCCAAACCTTGAAGCCAGGGTATAGGAATTGCAAAATTAATACCACTTTTCAGCAGCATCCTATTGACTCGTGGTGAGGGAGAGGGAGAAATGCCTGCGAGGCTTGCGAAGCTGGCCGAGCGGCTGGATTAGGTAGCAAGGAAAGACGGAAGGAATCACAAAACGCTGGAGCCAGGGAAGAAAGGGAGCTCTGGCACTTACATCCAGGTAGTTCGTTAGTGGTTCATAAGTCACGGCGTTACTGAGCTGATACTTCCTGCCCGGGTCGCCCCTGAGGTGCTTCAGGAAACTCTCCAGCACTCCGTCCTGTGCCATTGCCTCCCGTGCGGACCTGCCCTTCCGCAGGGGGATCCTGCATGGGAGGGAGAGCGCGGCTGGGTGCTGAGCACCAGGGCTCCCCGCACGGGCTCCTTGCAGCCAGCACCTCTGCCCACTCCGGCTGGCCGGTACACTTCCCAGGGAGTCTGGGACACCCACCTCACCGCTCCTTCCACGAGCTGGAAGCAGACGACGGCCAGCACAAGCCACCTCATGGCTCTGGTTTCTCCTGCGTGTCGTGCACCTTCTCCAGCAGCACCTATATATATACTCGGGAAGCAGTGTCCGACCCTGTGCCTCCCTCCCGATGCCCAGTTTGCTTTATCTCATGCTCTCACCTGGCGTCAATATTTTCTCTGGAGTTTGCCTCCTTAGCAGGGCACTTGGACACCAGCAGAACAGCTAGCGCCTCTGATACAGAGAGCAAACGGTCAGGATCTGATAAGAAGCAAAAATCTATTGTTATCCAAATGTTAAATATTCTCCTCTCACCTTCAGCACTGGTTTGGTCTTGCCAGGGAACAAAGGCAAAAAAATGCCCTTTATATGAAATGGAAATTTATGATACCGTGTCCCTCTTTTGACCTAGCCAGGTGGCTAGGAGGATGTGCCATGGACCTGCAGTATTTCCTCATAGGAAACAACACTTAGCCCCCCATGGGGTTGTAAATCTGGTGCTTTGGAAGTGCAATGATGTCCCAAATGCTTCATGCAGCGCTGACCATATCCAAGCAAGAGAGATGCTGGGCAGTGTGTACTTAGATATTCATTTGCCATGGACTTCAGTCATGAGAGCCAGTTTCCTCCCCATGGGAAGGTGCCCAGGCTCTAATAACTATGCAAGTCCCTGCTGGGTCACCTCAGGCCGATCCAGGCATCTGGTAACTGAGCTGAAAAGGAATCTGATTTCCCATCCTCTGGCCCACATTATCAACATGGACTAGCTTCAAGACTAAGCACTTGGTCTCTCCACTCCCAGGTTAACTCAGTGAGAGCCACATTCCAGGATCACAATCATACTTACCCCAGGAAACAAGGTACAACCCAGGTCAGCCCAGTTCTACCCTAGGTCTGACAGGAGCAATTCAACATCCTTCTGTCCTTGGCTGTTGGAGCCCTTAGAACCGCTGAGGCTTGCCAGGCCATGCTGCAAGCAAGTAACGGGGGAGAGAGGGTGGTGAGGGGAGGGCAAGAACCCCAGGAGAGCCTTACTGCTCATGTTCAAGTAGTTGTTCATCGGTACGTAAAGGACATTGTGGCACTGGACTGGTATTTCCAGCCTAGGTAAGGCCTGTGGCGGCTCAGGAAATCCTCTAGCATTTCCTCCTCCTCCTCCATCTCTCCCATGCATTTGTCTTTCCTCAGATGCATTCTGCAGGGAGCAAAGATCAGTGGGGAGATGCAACAGCCTTCACACCTCCCCTGTCTGGACCCTGTTGCCGTGGCTGCTGGCCCCTGTGCCCCTCACTGCTCCCACGTCCTGGCAGAAGCACTCATGGCTCTCCTGCACTTTGCAGGGCCTTCAAGGGACAAGTCATGCAAGACTTTGCTGAGCACTTCAGCGACGCAGGGTGTCTGTGCAGTCCTGCCTACCAAGCCCACCTTGCCTGCCTCTCCAAGAGCCAAGACAAGCCACTCCACGGGTGCTGGTTTTTTTCCAGCGCTCGGCTCCTGTATGCAGTGCCCTCGGTGCCCCATAGGAGTAGCTTGAGCTCGCTGAAACCTCCACATTTTGTACAGGAGGAGAAATGCCCTTCCTGCTGTCAGCTTCTATCTAGTCTCTGTATCACTGCACTCAGCTTGTGTCAATATTTTGACACAAGCACAGAGGAGTTCGTGTCCTTTCTCTGGTGAAACTACAGAGCTATTAATACATCTGCTAATGAGCTCCAATGATAAAGAGCTTCTAAGAAACAAGTTTGGATCCAGGGAAAGGGAGGTGTTATCTGAGCTTCCACCTACCAGGGTGTTTGCTGTTGGCTGCAGTAGTTCACTGCTCCTAGGTGCCAAGGGATACTCCTTTCTGTCATAGACCACAACCTATGATACTCTAGTTATTTTTTTACCTGAGCGAATAGCCTCACTTCAGGATTTAGGGTCACTTGGATGTCATGGCTAACCTAATCTGGCCTCACATTTGACTCTGATGTAATCATAGATCTTTGTTAAATCTTATCCATCTGCAAGAAAGATTAGTCACTTCTCCCATGTATCCCTCAGCAGGTTTCCCAACACCCGGCAAGAGGGATAGATGCAGGGGACAATCAGCTCTATTTCTGGGGCTCTGCAGCTTTATTCTCAACTGATTGGAGTGACCAGTCTGGCCCTGCAAGCACCAGCAGCAGCAAGAGACAGGACAGCATGTTCTCATGGTGGCTTCAAGGTCACCACAAACTGCAAGCAAAGCAATCTCCATTGCCAGGGGCTAACCTTATATTTGCCTGATTAGGTCCTGATAAGTATCTCTCTGAACTGACTTAGCAGAACCTATCAACAAGTGGCAACTGGAGGCAAGAACTTGTATCACCCCTGTTAACAGACGTGCCAAGCACTTGCCAGTGTTGCAGCTGCAACAGCATTTGACAGCACAGAGCAGAACAGGTTTTTGGGGGCATAGTGGTGCTTGGCACCCCTTGGGGAACTCCTGTCCCTGGAGCTGTGAAGACAACCACCTAGAGCTGTGCAACGGCTACACAGTTGGCATTTAAGACCAATCTCAGTGCCCTTTTGGTACCTTGGTCCCCAATCCTGAAACCCACATGGTATTTCTTACTTGCAAAGCAGAGCCCTTGTAGGAATTAGGCTTAGGACACCTTGTCCCTCTTTGTGTCCTAATGGACAATGATGACAGGAATGGAGGTGCAGCTGAAGCCAACGGGAAGGGAATTTGGGGGATGGCAGCTGGCTGATTTTCAAGGCATAAAGTCTGCAGACCCTGTCTGAGTCCCAAAAGCCTTGCAGAGGGGACAGACCATTCATCACTGCCACTTCAAGCGCTGCCAAGCATGCAAAAACTCACTGAAGACTGAGACTCAGTCCCAGAGCCTTTAGGGGTTGACAATATGTCATATCACTTTGCAGGAAATGTAAATAAATTGACTTTAGATTTTAATGAGACCAGGGGCCGGTTCCTTGCCATTTCTACACGCTGAGTTCACAGAAATCCGCCCAGAAGTTTATGATGGCACTTGCTGCAGTGCCCCGGTGAAAGAGCAGTTAAGACACACAGCCCATCAGTCTGTGTTCAGTCATCATTCAACAAACTCAGGAGAAGGCCAGAGACAATATTGGACACCACAGCTTATTTGCAGTAACAGAGGGTGAAACACTTTTACACGGAAACCCTGGAGAGACAGAAAGGCTATACAGGCACATAAAGAATGAGAAGATTTGTCCATAGAAACTCCATAGGACTCTACGAATGCTCACTAAGGTGTATGTGGCCAGGAGAGCAACTATCTTCTGTTCAGATGGCGCTCCATTCCTTTACGCTGACAGGGCAAAGCCAACACGGTTGTTAGCCATGTCAAAGACGGAATAATACTGCTTGAGAAAGACATCACCCAGGATCCAGAGCGGCTGCCCATTCTGGGACGGCAAGTAGGTGGCCTCGATCCCAACAGTGCAGTAGCCGTTGTCCTGTTAGGGGAAAATAAAGGGAGTGAGGTGTTAGATCCCAAAGATATGCCAGGACTCTGCCAGCTGGATTGCATTCAGGGAGGAGTTGCTTGCATGCAGCGGGAGAGCATGACTTTGTCCAGGAACACCAGGTCCTTTCTGGGCCCTTGAGGACTTAGTGAGATGAAGCTGCTCAGATAATACTTACATTGATGATGTAGGCAGAGGGGCACAGTGGGAACTGAGCTCCGTTGATGATGAAGGTGACGGTGGGCAGGTACTGGACCTCATTGCAGTTAACTGCATACTGCGGAGAGAGGGTGAAAAGGTTACAGCTGTAACAGCACAGAGACAACAGCACTGACTGCGAGAGGAGAGTGTTAACCATGAACCCTCCACACAGGGGCAACATACACTTTATAAAGTCCAGGCAGTGCCATGTCTTCACATCCCTCCCTTATATGCAAGCAGCCTACGGCATCATGCTTCTCAGATGCCACGTGAGTTTTGCAGGATCTCTTAAAACCCAGGATAGCTTGCTTTCTATGCAAGCCTCCCCACTGCTCCTTTCACTTCTCCAAAGCAACCCCAACACTTACACCATAACTGGTCTGCTGGGCACCCACAGCCTGAAGGAAGCTGACCATATACTGCTGGGGCACTGTGAGCAAGAATGTCCCAGTATCCACGATGGCCTGGCAGCCCTGGCTGCACCAGCCTGTCGCTGACTCTCCAATAGCAAATCTAGAAAGAGAAACAGGAGAAAGACATCACTTACTTACAAAAATGCACTGGCAATTAATTTTTCTCAGCTGGATCTAAAAGTCCAGAGAGCCTCTGAAATTCAATGCATAAACTCCAGCTTTGGGCCATTTCTGCTGCAATAGCTCCCGATTTATCTGGAGCACAACTCTGTAATGCTCTCGTTCAGCACCCGTTGTGGTGGGACTAAGCTGTCCTGCGTGGATCATGCCTATCACATCGATGTGTGGCTGTATGAATGCAACTCACTCATCAATTGCAATCTGCCAGTAAACCTCCTGGGTCACTGGTGCCCATATAATCTCGCCAGAGAACAGCAGAGTGTCAACTCCTCCAAGAATGAGCTCTCCTCCATAATCATAGGTGGGCTGGCTGCAAAAACAGAGTGAAATCATCAGAGATCAATAATTCAGTGCCATACAAATAGGTTAGCAAGGCACAAATTCATGAGGAACTTGCATGTGGACAGTCAGATGGAGACTGGTATGCATGAGATGCACTGAGACTGGCAGGTAGGTGTGCACAGGCAGATTTTACCGAGAGAAGTAGAAGCTGAAGATAGGCTGAGTCAGCTGGTTCTGTAGCAGCATGCCCTGCAGAGCAGTGGGCGTTCCTCCCACTGCCAGCGAAGGGTAGGCCATTCCCAGGATCCCATCAAAATTGGCATAGTAGAAAGGCTGCGCTGGTTCATCCTCACTGAGCCCAAACTCCTGGTTTGTGACCCTGATGCTCTGGATCTGGAAGGAAAGGGAACTTCAACTCCAGCCTGTGCTTTCACACAAAACTGGAGCAATGACCAGATCTGATGACCAACACTCTAAAAGCCCAAATAAAGAACACTGCAAGATCACAGCTGGTGAAAACACTGCCAAGCAGTACTGGAAATTAGTAGGAATCATGCTGATTAAAACAAAGTAAAAACCAGCTGGGTAATTTAAGGTGGCAATGACTACCTCATATTGGTTCTACCTAACTCAGACCCTGGTTTACCCAAGTCTTGTCTTCACAAGACACGAAATCTGCCCTTAGCCATCCTTCAGACTCTTTCCATCACAGTATTCTGCTGGTTCTAGGGACACAGCTCCTGGAAAGATGCGTGACTGTGCAGGGTAAGGTGTACTTACTGTTAGCGTGTCGTAACCCAGCAGAACCGTGAGTGCACCGCTGCCATAAGAGAGGGTGTAGGTCTGACTGTTGTTGGTGAAGGTAGAGGACTGGCTGGGATTGAACCTTGCATGATTTGCTGTGTGAGAGAGAAGACAGCAAGCTCCTGGACATGTTCTCTTCTGACCATCAACGCTGCACTGGTAAGCCCTGCCAGGATAACACTTCTAAATCAACTTCTCAGGGAGTGAACAAGTCCTGAACAACAGAGCAGGGTGTTTGCCTTGCAGTTCTTTCTAAGAGTTTTTGCATACACTTTCTCTCTCTCTCTTTCTCTCTCTCATTTAAGGGAATGGCTGCAGTGATCATAACTATATTAGCTACCCAGTGTGAGCAAACCCATCGAGTTAAATCCCCACCGCTCTCTTGCAGTCAGTAAGTTATAATCAAATAAGATCTGCTGGAGATGGGACAATAGCTCCCTGATTCATAGCTTTGATGCTCAGTCTAGTCATGAAATCTTAAACACAGGCATCGTGATTGCCAACACACTGAGGACACTCACGATGGCCACAGAGTTTTGGACACCTTCATTAGCCAACTGCATAAAGAAAGAGGGATGTAACATGTGTTTTCCAAGAAAGCACCAGACAGACACTAGCCAATACAGGGGAGCAGCTATCCCAAGCAGTGCGCAGGATGAATTTGGGTCTGGCACTGCAGTTTTCCTCATCTGATCAGAATACGTTGCATCTCTCAGGGTGTTTCACACAGAACAAGCATCAGCCACTTTCAGCAGCTGAAGGTACTCACTGCAGGCCACTGTCTGGCAGTATATGGACGGCACCCACAGGTTGGAGGAGCCAGTGTCAAAGAGCACCAGGAAGTTCTGTGGAGGGGTCCCAATGCTGATCTCCCCAAAGTAGGAGGACTGCAGGAAAGAGAGGATATCTCTGAGGCTGGAGTGTTGCCCCAAGGATCAGGAACAGAATTAGACTTTTGCCTCCCAGTCCTGTGCTGGGATTCCAATCACACTTCACAGAGATGCTGGAGAACACCAAGCTGACCCTTACAAATAACAAGGTAGGTGGGAAGGGACTGAATGCCAACCATGCTTTTTTTTCTCCCAAATATAGTAATATTAAATATTCCTTTTGTTCATCAGGCTATATTCGATTTCTTTTCGAATTTCTCAGTGCTCACAAATTAAAACATACAGACCTTTTCCAGGTAGAAGAACAGTGTGCTGTGTTTGGTTGACTTGTGTCACAACAAAAGGTCATGTGGTTTAGCCAGGTCAATGTAAATGATGAACGTTTCTATAGAAAGGAATAGCTTTTCTCAGGCAGATGACTTGGCTGTGGAAAACTTAGAAAAGTCTACTGTAGAAGCATAAAAAAGAGTAAAGAAAAGAAATCTCACACTCCTAGTGGCCTACGAGTAAGCAGATTGCTTTAACAGCTGGAAAGAAAGAAGGGAATGAGTGTGACGGACAGACGAAGACAGAAGAACCTGCAATACTTACATCCAGATGGCTAGCCATTGGCTCATACACAACAGAGTTCTCATTGAAGCGATATTTCCTGACTGGATCGTATTTAATTTTTTTCAAGTAGTCCTCCAGCACTCCTGCCTTCCTCATTTCCTCCCGTATAGACTCAATTTTCTTCAGTTTGATTCTGCACAGAGCAAAAAAAAATTTAAAAAGCAGTGAATCAGCGGAACATGTGGGGCTTTCCAAATTCTCTCTTCTTTGGGCTCCTGAGCCCTGCCATGATGGGCTTCCCTCCACTGGGTTGCTTTGTGCTGCTCTGCGCAAATCCCCTCCAAGCAAGGGACACAGCCCGGACTAGGACTGGTGCTGGTGTAGCCATGATCATCCATGAAGATACATGAAGCAAGATTCATAAGGAAAGGTGTTAGCCTTGGTTAGAGTCCTGGGGAAGCTGTACAGCACACACACCATGAAAAAAAAAAGCAGCTATTCTCCATTATTTAAATTTTTATCCATTTATTCTTGCAGCATCTGCTCCAAGAAACCCACCTTACAACCCCCTCTGAGAGCTGGAGGCATACTAGGGCCGGGATAAGCCACTTCATGTTTCAGGAGTTGTCCAACGGTCTGTACACACCGTCTCAGAGACCGCAGCAGGCTGCGCTGAAGTCTCCTGCCCAGACTCCCGGGTTTTATACCTGGAAAGCAGTGACTCACTCTCTTATCTGCTGACCTCCATTTTCCATTACTGTGACCCATGTCATCAGCATCAACAATTTCTTTGTGTTTTGGTCCACAAGGAGTTTGGGAAGTTTGTGTCCTTAGAGGAGCATTAAGATGAGAATAGAGCAACTCATGTCTTTGATAGCAGGAACAAAGAATTAACATCTGATAATAGGAAAATTCTTATCTCAACGAAGACAGGAGTTATCAAAACATCAACATGCTGCAGCATTATCTATTTCTTCAAAGTTTTTCAAAGACCTGTTGCTTTCCTCACCAGAGTACACTGCAAAGACCTATAGACGGCTTCTTGCTCCCAGCCCCAGGGGTTAAGCAAGACAGTGCTTTGCCCAAGAGGTTCATTCTCCTGCAGTTTCCAGCACAGTCCTATCTTCTTGTCATTTTTTCTCCACTTCTTCATCAGCTTCATAGTCCTCCGCTGTCCCAGTGCAATGTATTCTTTCCTCCAAGTACAGCTAGTCTGCATGGGCTGTACAGCTATATCCTGCCTCTGCTTTCACATAAGTATTTTGGACAAAAATCACATATTTTTCTATTAGTTTTTTTAAAATCTTTGTGGAGCAATTAATCTCCTTTTTGTCACATGTTAAAAGGCAGGTGTTTTGCCTACCTGCATCAGATGACCTACCCCCCCAAAAAAGATTTGTGATGCTGGTGACCATGCTGCAGTAGTCCTGCTGTCCTTCACACTTGCATGCAAAGACAGGAAAATTGCTTGTTTGCTTTCCTTCTGTGGAAAAAAAAAGAGAACCAAAACCACTGAGGCTTCCCAAAGTGCTAACACGACACAACAAACTAACGCAACACAGCAAACATACCCAAACATTTTCAGTTATAACCTCAACTTTTTCTAGTAATAGGAACATTGAGGGAGATGTTTTCCATTTTCCTCAACATGTTTTGTGTAAACCCATCGCTACAGAAATTTCTATAGAAATGTAGCCTGTAGCATGTTACGTGTAACACAGGGATGTCATTCCCGGATAACCCATTCCCTTAGCGTCTTCATTGCCTCTGGATCCAGGGCTTTGGCACAGCATCACGAACAGTGCTCTGCTCCCTGCAAAGCTCAGACCAGGGTGGACAACAGCCACTCCTGGCCAGTGGGCTCAGCAAAATTTGGGTTTCCACTGAGACCAGGGGAGCTGCTGAGTGCTCAGCGCTTTTGGAAACCTGCTCAGAATTGCGTAACGGGCAGTTTAACCCAGTGTTTTATACTCATTCAGCAACTGTCGAGGGATAATCAGGTTGTGAATCCCACAGCTAAATAACTGCTCTCCACCTCTCAAGGAGCTCCGAAGGCAGTCTGACACACAGCCGTTTAATCAGCAGCAATGGAGAGCGCCAGCTGCCCTGCACACGCTGACGAGAGGCTAAAGAGGGACCTCAGGTCCATCAAGAACGAAATGAGCTGTCTGGAGAAACACAGCATGAAACCATCAGTGTGCAATGCCACCGTTGCTGGGCCAGACGTTTGTCTGCCTCTCCAGGCAGGTGGGGACAAGCCAACGTTATCTAGGATCCAGCCAGGCCTGGGAAGGGGAACAGGGCAGCAGCCGTCGTGCTAAAGCCTTCTTTGGAGGAGCAGATTGCAGCTGAGCTCAAGGCAGAGACTCTGGCCTCTGCCTCAGCTGCGTGACATTTCTGGACACTCACACTGCAGCACGTTCTCCAGGACACCTCCACGAGCTGAAGCAGAGCCTGGCCAAGACAAGCTCCTGCATGAGAGTTGATTCCTCTGCAACCAGCTCCCCATATACAACATCCCAGCGATCTCCTTGGATGTTGTTTAAGTGCCTCCAATCTGAGCAGCTTGCTTTTTTCCACACGGGGGAAAAGCCTACTCTCCATTATCTGCCGTTAGCCCAGTGTCACTGTCACTGTGCTCATCCAGTGTCAATGCTTTGCACATATTTTATTCCCTCAGGAGCACTGGGAAGTGTGTGTCCTTTGCCGGATATTGAGACTATAACAAGGCAATTATCTTGTTTGCTAGCAGGATTGATAGAAAGATCAACTTATTAAGATTGGATAAAAGGCAAATTCTGGCTGAAAGCAAAGAGCAGTTATCAAAACGTCAATATACTGAGTGTTATCTGCAGGTCCCCATAGGGACTCTGGCTTGCCAAAAGACAAAGGAATAAGGTGCCCTCTGCAGCACACAGAAACATACTCTACTTTTGTTGCTTTTTTTACCCCCAAATTAAACAGCTTTTGTATGTTGAGTCATTTAGTTTAAATGAGAATCAAGGATTTACTGTTTCTGACATCAAAAATTGTGCTGGCTTGAGCAGAACAGAGTTTAGACAACTTATTTTTCCTCCCAGCTCCAAGGCCCTTTGAGCAGCACTCACCCAAACAGATCTCTAATGCAGGACTTCTCCTCAGGGCCGAGGCTCTGCTAATTTCCCTTTCTTTGCTTACAGCTTTTTTTCTGTATTGGTTTAATGTTTTCATCTTGCACGCAAGCATGCTCCAGTCCAGGGAATCCTGTTTCCTCTGCTCAGCAGATAACAGCAGACCCTCGTTACATCCCATAGCCACCTCCTCCAACCCTCCTGGGACACTGGAGCTGCGCAAAAACAGCAAATGAGATGAGACGAGCTGTGAGTAGAAGGTTTCCTTGCTATCTCGAGGGCTTAAACCATCAACTTTCAACACAAGCCAACAAATCCTATTAAACTAACAGGCCAAACAGCCACTAAAGATGCAGGCATTCTACAAAATTCCCCATTTCCCCAAACCCACTACCTCCCACAAAGCGTTTCACGGGATTAAGAACGGCATATAAAGGGAAATGGGGCATTCAGCTTCCCCTGTCACCCAAAGACTTCTGCTGCCTGCAGGCACCTCTGACCAGTGCAGGCTGGGGAGAAAAGCCTGTTCACAAAGCGACTGCAATCACTCTTTAATCTCCTCCTAGTCTGCTTTAGTTTCTGCTGCTCTGACAGCAATCCCATAGAAAAGTGACTGGTCCCAGCTCCAGGGCAACTTACCACCCTGACTCCTGGGCCTTGGCCCCAGTCACAAGATATTGCTATTTACCTCAACAAACGATAGCTTCAACTTGGACACAAATGTGGGACTGCCAGGAGATTCCCCTGATCATTAGACAAAGACTGTAGCTCTCACAAGCATGTGTCAGCTAAAACCTTCCCTGGAAGTACCAAATCCCATCTTGCAATTAGTGAGCAGAAATCTGAGTAAATCCAATTTTCCATGCGCTGTTATTCCCCTTGCATGTACTGGGAGACATGCAGATGGAAAGAGGCAAGAGTTATCAGGCTCATGGAAAGGAGAGAGGGGTGAAGTTAGTTAGCAATTGTTTCAAGTCTGAGATATTCCTTTTTAAAATACGTGACCACTTTCTATGTCTTTTAGCTAAATAACATCCTTGTGCTTCGTTTAAGTTTGTTCCTGCTCAGAATAGGCTACTTGTAAATCTGGCAGTGACATCTGCTTTCACTCTCTGTTTTTTGGAGCGCGTTCTAGAAAAGATAGATTCACTTTATCTTATTTTTATGGTGTTTTTATTTATTTGCAGTTGCTTTTGCAAAGAAACCCAAACTTTCATCATACAGATTTCACAGGAGAGAGATTGCAAATTTTGCAGACGTGGATGAAGGGAAGAAACTCCAGATGCTCTGACACACAGAGGCACGAGGAGCTGCTATGACGGGTAAGTAGAAGCAGCAACACCGTCAGCATGGGAGCCAGTTCTGCTTACACAGCAGTGGCAAAGCCCACTTGGTTGTTGCCCAGGTCATAGACGGAGTAGTAAGACCTCAGGAAGACGTCCCCAAGAATCCACAGGAGCTGTCCATTCTGGGATGCCAGGTAGGTAGGTTCAATTCCAACGGTGCAGTAGTCACTGTCGCTCTGTTGGGCAGAAATAATTGTTAAAAAGCTCCAGAGTTCTGGCTACCACCCACTGCCCATCAGCCACCCACCAGGTGTGGCTTATTCAGGCACAGCTGTGGCCAGTGCACCCATAGCCAGACAGCAGCTCTCCCTTAGCAGGAGAGCTTCTGTGCAAGGCAGATGCCATGGAGCGAGGCACACAGGAGCCAGATGAGCCATGAGATGATATACCTGGAGCATGTAGGCAGAGGGAGGCAAGGGGAAGCTGGTGCCACTGATGACGAAGGTGAGGGTGGGCATGCTCTCGATGTTGCTGCAGCTAGCCACGTACTAGGGAAAGAGTAAGCCATCGCTAGTTTATATCTGATGCACTTGGTACAGGCACATCATGGTGTTTCCCAGGATACCAGTGACAGGCTGCCAGAAGAAGCTGTCACCCAGGAATAGAACCAGGAATCCAGACATCTGAACTTTATATATTCTGTCATTTCCTCTGCAGAGATTAGACCAAAACTTGGAAGATTTCCTATGTCCCTCCAATCTCATTGCTGAATGACATCTGCCTGCCCCAGGCACATCTCCATTTTCTATTTATTTTATTTATTTACTTTTTTTTTGGTCGAGCCTGATTGCCTTACCTGGCCATCACTATCAGCTTCAGCTCCAATGTATTCCATCAGATCAGAAAAGACCTCCTGAGGAACAGTGAGGAGGGAGGTTCCGGTGTCAACAATTCCCTGGCAGCCCTCGCTACACCAGCCACTGGTCTCTCCACCAATGGAGAAACTATAGAAACAGAGAAAAAGCTGCAAGTAAAGCATGCTCAACTCTGCTGCAGAACAAATGGAGGACAGGAGCACTGTGGATGAGGAACGCTCAGATGCTTCCTCCAACATCTGCACTTTTAAAAGGGTGAGTTTCTATGGTTATATACAGGCAGAAGCAAGCCCCCAGAGCCCAAACTGTCCAAGATATGAAGTCTCTGAATCATGATCCAGAGTGACTGGACCCGACAGAAAAGTTCTTGTTGTAGCCACAGGTCTAAGAACAGCTAAAACTGGTACAGAGGAAACAGAATAAAGTCCCATTTTACCTTTCAATCCCAATCTGCCAGTAGGTAGTCTGGGTGACAGGAGTCCAGGTGATCTGGCCTGTGTACAGGCTGGAGTCAACACCTCCCAAGACAAGCTCACCCCCTTCGCTGCCCTCCTGTCTGCAAGAGAAAAGCACAAGCAAAATACCTGGTTACTTGTGGTGATTAACAGCCACCAATACCAGCCTATTGGAAGGGGATGCAGACTAAACAGAAGAGGGAGGCGTAAATACTGAACGAACAGGAAAGCAGGAATGAAGTGTAAACTGCCAGATTCTCCTGAAGGTGTTAGAAATCCATGAGGTTTGCAATAAAAGGGAATAATCTTGGGAAGCACAAAGGCAACACAAGGTAAAAGGGGAAGAGCCACATCCTTACCCACTCAGGTAGAAGCTAAAGATGGGGGCATCAAGCAGGTCTTCCTGCATCAAGCCCTGCATCACAGTGGTGGCACCCCCAGCAGAAATGGAAGGGTAGGCCATACCCAGGATGCCGTCAAACTGAGCGTACACAAAGTTGGTGCCAGGCTCAGTCTCACTCAGGCCAAACTCCTGGTTTGTGATGGAAAGGCTCTGGATCTAGGGCACAAAAGAAAGCAGGCACAGCTTATCTGAGTGCAGCACAGAGTATCACTACCCAAGGGCAAGCAGCACGGGCACTGTGACAGCCAGGCTATGTGCCAGGAGCACTAAGCCAAAACAAGTACCTGCCTGACCAAATAACGGCTCTGCCATCCTACCACTACGCCTGAAAGCCATGTACCACATACACGAAACAAGAGATTTTCCATTCCAGCCAGGCAATAGAGCTCCCCCTTTTGCTCACAAGGGAGCATTTTATGTTTCTAGAAATGAACAACTCAGATTTTTCCAGGTACATGCTCTGGACATGCACTTCACAGGCACAGGATGTGGGCAGGTGGCCTTTTTCAGTGCGCTGCTGCTGACCAAAATGCAGAGCAAAGCCAGAGGTGCCCCTTCCTCCCCCAGCTGAAGTGTCACTTACTGTAACAGTATCATAGCCAAGAATCCCACTGAGGCTGCCAGTTCCATACTGTATGGAGAAGTACTCATCCTGAGTTGAAAACGTGGAGGACTCGCTGGGGTTGAACAAATTGTGGTTGGCTAAATTGGAAAAGCAAAACAGAAGAGCATGAACTTTCAGCTCATACAAATGAAGGCTGCAGACTCACAGATGGAGAGATCCTGATCAGAGACCATCTTCAGTGCAAGCAATAGGGGAAATCAGAGCATAATTTTCCATCATCCTCCCTGCACAGGAGTTACTCACTGCAGGCCTCGCTCTGGCAATACGTGGATGGCACCCACAGGTTGGAGGAGCCAGTATCGAAGAGCACTAAGAAGCTCTGTGGGGGGGTCCCGATGCTGATGGGCCCATAGTAGGACATCTAGAAGAAAGGGGACATATTTTTATATCCCACATTACTCTGGCCAACAGCACCGCGAGTGCACCTGCTGCTTCTCAGCCGATGCAACCATCGGCATTACAGGACTGTGGGTTCCTAATGACAGTTCATGGGGCTTCTATCATGGAAGAGCCAGTTAAAGCTCTTCCTTGAAAATTTAGACTTTCTTGCTCTAGGAGATTAAATTAAAATAATGAGGTAAATTTTGCCTGGCACACAGCAATTGCTCTCTGCTTGGGTTCTCTAGCTAGGAAAAGCAATTGGTGGAAGCCAGGATGGCACAGGCATGTCTGAAGCAGCTGTGTTTATGAACTGCTCGCAAGCATGCTCATTCTTTATACAATGCTGCACGAGCTGGTTTCAGCTTATTTCCAAAACAGAGAACATAGCACACAGCTGAACAGCTCACATCCACATTGAAATAAATACTCCTCTTTTCCTACGCAACTATAAGAACTGCTCCTGAAATAAACTGTTGGGCTCAAAGTCTGACATGTAACTTCTCAAATTTCTCTCTCTATTCCTGCTCCATTCCTCCCATCTCTACACTTACTTTTCCTCCCTTATTTTTAGCAGCCAGTGGATACTCACATCCATGCTGTTAGACAGGGGCTCGTAGGCAGAGGCAAAGTTATTGAAGAATTTGTAGGCAGGGTCATAGTGGCGGTGTTTCTCAAGGTATTTGTGGAGCACACCCTTCTCCTTCATTGTTTCCCTTATGGACTTGCCTTTCTTCAAAGGAATTCTGCATGCATGCAATTAGCAAAATGTCATCAAATCAGTGTGATATCAAGTGGCTCTTTGCTTCCCATCACACCCCCTAATTTTGACTCCTCCTATTCCTCTTCCATCCTCTTTCCATTCCTCCCCTGCCTGATTATACTCCTGTGTACAGATTTTTTTCCAGTGTGTTGATCTGGATTGATGAGAGTGTTTCTAGAGGAATATGGTCTAGTCTGGCCACTGGAAAAGTCCTGTGCTTTGGATCCCGACCCCTTCAACTAATGAAAAATGAGTTTGATCTCAGGCCTGCCTTTGCAATGATCCTTATTAGTGTGGCCTCTTTGGGATACAATAAGCAGTATCAGGGAAAGCCAAGAGTAAGGCAAAGGCAGTGAGAAATTGTTCAGTGTTAATGCAAAAACCATGACCATTTTCTAAAGCCTAAGTCATAACAGCAAGCACTGGCCCAGGACAAAACCTAAGACTCCCAACACACATTTCACATTGCTCCTCTTTCTGACTCACCACTATGCTGGAAACAACTAAAATGCTCATGTGGTTATTCTGTACTTACTTCACCAGCCCCTCAGAGAGGTGGAAGCAGACCAGAGCGAGGATCAGCCACTTCATGATGATCTTCTCTGTCAGGCAGTTTCTGAAGAGAGACTCTGCGTATTCCTGGATCCCACACTGCTGGAGCTCTACAACTCCTCTTTATATACCCAAGGATGGTCTTCATCTCCTTGCGTCACTGCACACTCACATGCATTAAGCTTATCAACACATCCATAACATTTACATGAAGTATTTATCCCACAGGGCTATCAAGAAAACTCCAGGTCAAATACAAATACAAATGTTGTTCCATTTTCAAGCTATTCCTCAAACAAAGAAATTGATAAAAATGACTTGATAAGACTAACCCAAACCCACAAGAGTGAAGTTCACTACTAACCGACTTCTTTTTGATTTGATAGAGGTATCAAAGTCTTTCTCAAAAGCCAAATGAAATATAAATTTATCGTGTTTTCCTGAGATAGGATGGAAAGAATAACACGAGTTATCATCATCTGTACAATTTATTGTTTCCATTCTAGTTCTTACCCCTAGTGTTTTAGAAAGTCATAGAATGACCCCAAAGGAAAGCAACATTCAGGCTTGAGTTGGAAAGACACTATACACAAAGGCATGCTCGCCTAGGAAGACACAAATGGCCCCATTAACTGTTCTTAAATTGACTCCGGCTGGGAAAAGAGTTTTCGGGAGAGATTTTTATAAGCCAAGGAACTACACTGTGCATTTTACCAAACAATTAGCCCTCATGTGCTGTAGAGTTTGAAACAAAAGCAAATCAACTCTTTGCACAGACCTATTGGCAGAGAACTTATGTAAGGGCACATGCACCTGCAGCGGATCAGCACAGCCAGCAAGAGCGAAACAGCATCTTGTTCAACACTGGTTTTATAACCTAAATCAGTTCTCTCATCCACACTCTAGTAGTCAACAGTAAGCAATGTTTCTGCCCCAAAATGAAGCTCCATGGAGGAGTAAATGATTCCAGAGCCTTAGCTCCTGTATCACACAGGTCAGACAGCCTCATCCACATCTTTCTGCACTAAGTCCAATTTCCAGCTCAAACAAGCAGCAGGTAGAATTGTCCTGCAAAGATAAACCATGGGTGATCAGCCAACAGAGAGCGAAAGATGTCTGTCTGTGTACACAGGCCTGTTTCTTTTTCATTTATTTTCAAACTGACCACAATATTTTTTACAAATTTTCCTGTCAGTAAAATCAGACTGAATTGCTTTTTCTGTTTTCCTCTCCAAACTGTCAATAGTACATTCCTTAGACTGTCGTCATAACTAAGAGACCCTCCATGCACATTTACTTCCATCTGCGGGAACAGACAGGAGCACTGGGGGTGATAGAGAAGTAATATGGTTGCACAGAGCTATCTACACAATCTGCCCTCTCCTTCCTTCCTATCCCGGGGACCTCAGCAGTTCAGTTTAGGACACATTACATGGCAAGTATTCTTTTCTCTGGCTTATTATCAAAAAGACAAACAATATCTTTTCACTCAAATGTAATCTTATCATCAAGGATCAGAATAAACAGTAGAAACTGTTCACCCCCTGATCAAAAAAAAAAAGAGAAGAATGGAAAGAACATGATTGTCTGGAAACATTAGGTAACCAGTATTACCCACATCGACCCAAGCTGATTTTTATAGAACACATGTCTCACCTTCAAGGTCCGTAAGAGCACAGACAAGGCACCTGGCCATTCCCAGTCACAACGGGAGATGCACTGCTTACTGTCCATCTGCAAATATAACATATTCTAGTAAAAAAGTGGAGGTGGAGGGCAATGGGAAGGGATTTGGGGTGGGGGCAGTACTCAGGGCCCCTGTGCAATGCTTCAAGCAGCACATTAGGTAAGCAAGACTAATGCAGGCTGTCCCAGCACTCTCATTTGCTGAGTGTCTTAGCAACAAGATCACAGTCCCTCAGATTTTCCATCCTGAATACCATAGGCATACTTGTGCTTACCCATTCTGACAGTATAAGGTACTTGAGTAACATTGTCAAGGTTTCCAGGAACAAAATGCAGGATAAAATTGTCAAAACCTTTTTTTTTTTTTGGGGGGGGGGGGTGTATACTTTCCCAATCCCATTTTTAGAGATTATTTTGCTCACTTTTTTTGGCTTTGCTTAAGGCTGAACAAAGATCTTCACTAAACCATATACAGGAATAGATTAGAGATGTGCAGTTTCCTAGAATTCAAGTTCAGTAGTATCTGTTTTGTTTCCTTCTTGAAGATCAAGCTCCTGAAATAAAGACAGCCTCAGCTTTGCTTTAAAAACAGTTCTAATACACAGGTTAATTTGCAAAAATATGAGCACTCAAGGCTCAGACAGCAGAAGTCAGGTGGAAAACTTCCAACCTTTTAAAATTAGAGGTCACAATGTTTAAGTTATTCCTTGAAAGAAATAAGAAGGAACCTGATGCAACTTTGAATGGTTGGGCCTCATTGTGTATAGCATAGGTTACACAGCAGTTATACACAGGTTTGACCTACTCTGGTCCAGTTCACAGTTGATAAGATGTTCAAATGCTAAAAATTTACAAAGCGATAGCTGGAAACCGAAGAAACTGACTCTGCAAAACAACCCTCGTCCATGCCCTCATCAGACTTTCCTTAATGGCTCCTGCTTGACCTGGAACAGCCTCTAAAATCCTACCTGTCAAAATCTCCCTCTGCACACACAAATTCAAGAATTATTTTGCTTGTGTGGCCATGCTCTTTCTGCCCTTTAGACTACTCTGAGCATAACACGAGAAAGATCATCACTTTTCTGAGGAGGCAGTCATTGTTTGCCTTCTGCATTGCGTTGCTGTTGAGAGACAGTAAAAGAGATTCTTCAGTATTAATGCTTCATTACCACTGAGTCTGAATCCTTTTCAATACGCCTGATGCAGTGAGACTAGTCAGATAGAAGAGCACAACCACTGCTCCACGTAGGCACAGAGTGGGCAGACAGCAGTTACTCCTCCAGAGGAGAGAGCCCTGGAAAACAAAGGTTGCAAGCAGTCCAGACTGAAGTGCTCGAGGACAACTCTTCATGAGGACTTCAGCAAAACCTGCTGTGGGCTGGGTTTAAAGACCGAGAGCTGCTTGTGGGATCCAGGATTGAAATAGGGGGTAAATAGCAAAATGCAAGACGCATGGCTCCCAGCCTAGCTATAGACAGGCAAAAGAGGGTCTGTGTAGTCCTATCCAGCTCCCTGGAGCTTTCAATTTTAAATGAACTCTAAAATGCGCTTTAAAATGTGACAATCTTCTCTTTGCAACATACAGAAAAGACACCACCACCAGATAATCATCATATTCTGTTTATTCTGTATACATTCGTAGTGCACGTTAATGCAAGACATGAGCACTCCTCAGGTGACATAGCACTGCTACTGTTCTTCGCCTTCACGGTTACACCCGGATGAAATATAAAGAGGGACTGAATGCATATCCATAGAAACAACCTGAAGAAGCATTTACACAGCAAGATCAACCTCTCAGGTCAAAGCGACTCTGAATCCCCGGTGGCCAGAGCACCGAAGCACCTTGTTTTTTTCTGCCACATCAGAAATGCTCAGTATTAAAGACACCAGTACAAGCAACAAGGAGAATCACATGGGAATAGAGGTTGAGATTACACAGATGCATCTGGGCCTTCCAACTTCAAATCACCTTTACTTATGAAGGAAAAACAAATTAGATCCCTTCTTTAGAATTAGCCTTTTCTATACTGTGGCCTGCAAGTACCAACTTCAAAAGCTTTCAGGATTTCCCCTAATATATTCACTTCTGGTGCCGTTCAGTATCAGGAGTCTAAACCTGTTCTGCTACCTGTGCATGGCGTTTCAAGATGAGCCTACCCTGGTCGAAAAACAGGCTCCCCACAAAAACTGGCTGCACAACCCTGCAGAAGCTGTTATTTGAATCAGTACGTGGCAACGCATTCATTAACAATCACTCATTAATGATACTTCACAGGGAAGACACCAGCAGAGAGGGCTGAGTAGCATTACACAGAGGGACAGAGAAGGCTTTGGGAGAAAATGGCTAAGAGAGCACACAGCAGAACCGCTGAGCCCCGATACAGCACTGTCACCCACAGATCAGACAAGCGTCACGGTAAGGTCGATGCCATTCTCCCCATTTTGCCGTGGAGGAACGGAGACACGGGGACAGGACACGCTCTGGCCATAGCCGCCGAGCAGGATCAGAGGTTGAGAGCGCGAGCTGGCGCAGCACCTCGCCGCCAGCCGTGCTGCGCGGACCACGCGCACCTCCCAACGAGAGGCAGGTAGCAGCCCTGCTAGCTCAAGACAGGAGCCTGGGAATTAGAGGTATTTAGTCAGTCATTTCTCACTGGAAATAAAGACAGCAACAGCTGAAGCTGGGTTTGTTTTTCCTCCCAGTGAGCAGCATGGCTTATGTAATAAAAATAACACTTAGTACTTCAGTAACAGCTAACACATTCAAACTGCTTTGAGAAAATACCGATGTTTTAAACTCAGTTTGGCCTCTCCTTTGCCATCCTCTCCCTGTAAGGCAGGTACAGCTCACAAACGCTCAAATCTCCTTTCCCTAGGAGAACAAGCGGGCACATAGAATGGGATGAAAGAAAAAAAAAAAACACAAAAAATATAAAATCCCTTCCACAGTAATAGACAACTGAGAGCTATGAAATGCTGTATCTCTAATAAGGGATTCTTGGAAAAGGAGCAGGGAAAAGATCTATTTATGCAGTCACCAGGGAAGAAATACCGGAGGAGAAAGTGCAGTTGATCAATTCAAAAATCCAGAGAAGAACCACTTAAAGAGGTTAAGTCAAATTCTCTCTACAGAGCACATGGCTGCTCACCAAGACATCTCTCGAGCTTCAATCTTGCAAGCAGGGGAAGAGAGACCAGCAAGGATGCAATACAGGCTCCAGTGGGGCTACCCAAACCTGCTAAGCAGCCAGGTGTATAACCTGACAGTTAGGCCCACGCTGCGAGGTCCTCACCACTGTCCAGGCTGGCTCCGTATCACTGCCTAGAGCTATCCTTACAAACCAAAGAAAGTCTCAGCAAACAACAGCTGAACGCTGCTCCTTCTTCCAAGTTACCGTTCATAGGCAGAATAGGTCAGCACAAGGGGCAACACTAGTGTGAACCATCCGCCTTCCAGAACCAGGCTTGGGAAAGCAACAGATCTCATGGCTTCAGAGAGTAACTCCAGAGAAAAGGGTTTCAGACGTACATTCACATATTCATTTCCTCCTAGTCAACTGCATGGCATCAGTTAGATGCCCAGAGCCCTGGAGGAATCCCTCCAACTCACCACCACATGTACGGATGTGACCGCAAAGCAGGAGGTATTCTGCCCTGAGAAGATCACCTTGGTTGTGTGAGGGGTATCGGTTGAAAGGGATAGTGGGAGTCAATGGTTATTCCTAATTTAGTTCCCCATCTAAGAAGCAAGCACGTACATGTATAATTAATATGCATCCATTTGGAAAGTCCAGCATACTCACATGTAAGGCTCAAAACAACATCTGCAAGAAAGGGAACCATTACACACAGACAAAGGCAGAATCATGCGATGGTAAAATGAATTCTAGCCACCTGACGGAATATTCTCTTAAATAGCCGTGTCACAGCTGACTCTACCAAATTTAGTGGCATTAGCCCTTGGGTGAATTTGGCCCACAAAAAAGTAAGTTAAGTGGAGAGATGCAAGTAATCTTTGCAAAGTGCCATAAAAATATAACACACTTCATAAACTTGATTTTCAACCAAAAGAAAATAGTAGCAGGGAAAGACTCCAAAGAACTACGAGTAGGAATCATTATTCCTACTGCCTGTTACCCAAATCAAAGAGGAGGGAACTGAAAGAATGAGAAAATATTAATTCAAATCCCCTAGCCTTTTCAACCTGCTGATTTCTTCTCCCCAAAACGATTTCAAGTGTGACCACTAGAGGAAGCTGTGAGACTAGAGAGCACCATTCAGGTTTCAATATTAGAAATCCAAGATAACCACATTTCTGTTCCCGGTGCTCCAAGAACTGCTGCCTCAGAGTTCAAACACAACTCCAGTTTTTTCTTCCATTTTCACATCACCTGTGAAACTGAGCATTAAGTAGCTCTGAAAGGATCCTGATCACTTAATGAGGATCTTGCTTTTGTGAAGTTATCCACAAAAATGAAAAAGTAAAAAAGGCACTGGCTCATGAACATGGTGTGTCCTATGAGAGCCATAAATGGTAAGAGGTTCCCTGTATGTGGTCTCACATTTAATTGCTTTAACATTAATTAAAAAAACTCAATGCAAACAAATAGCTGTTACCAGCTTTACACACCCTAAGCTTTCCAGGAGCTTGCAGTATCACACAAGCAAAGCCTCTGCTCACCCTACTCAAGGCCACAAGGGCGAACACAAAGTAAAGCAGAGGACAGTGAAGCAAGACTACCAGACTACTATTCACCGAAAATGGCAAACACAGAAGCAGCCAACACAGGCCCTCCTTTGACTTTACAGATGAGAAAATTTAATTCTCTTTCTCCTTTTTGAATAGGTGCAGCATGCATCCCATAAACAGAATAAGAAATGTCACAAGGGAGCAGCAGTAGCGTGTTTGCTATGTACACACAGCTATTTCACAGTGATCTCCTTGTCACTTCTGCCTTCTACATCCTTGTGAGGTAGGGGAGTATTAGCTTCACTGGAAGAAGGGAGGCACAAGCCAGGCAACATGTCCAGGAGACATGAAAGTCAGTAGTTTGAATGGTGAAGACCAAGTTTCCCAAATCCAAAGCTAATTTAGAGTCACCTAAATGGGATTCCCCTGGGACACACTGGGAAGCTCAGCCTCTGCAAGGCCCACAGAGGGGAAACACCAGCAATCAAGCTGTGCTGTCCCAACACTCTGAGCTCCCACCACCTACAGATCCTCACACCAGCCTCACCCCACTGGAGACCTGCAGCAGCCCCACAGGCCACCCACGCCCACAGGGAGCAGCCGGTGACACCAAGAAAACAAGCAGTCCAGGCCTCTCCTAACTTCTCCTGGACAGATGAGCAGTCACCCAGCAGCGGCTTCCCTTGCATTTAACCAACCTGCAAACTTCCAATCTGCAAACTTGGCAGAAAGCCTCTTCTATGCAGGTAGGAAAGGGCCCTGACATCTTGCTCCATGCATACATCAAACATTTCATCCTTTTTTTATTTTCTTCTTTCTAGAGGAAGAAGGGAATACATATTTTGCATTTCTCAGCTCAGGCAGTGACGAGGCAGGCTCATCGGAAGCTCCCAGAGCACTGCCCCTTGCTGTTATGTCAGGGTTCCTAATGCTGTCCCAGAGGGTGATACGTAGAGCTTATAAACTCTTTATTTAAATAGCTTCCTTAAATACATTTGGTTTTTCTTTTTTTCAAATAAATAACTTCTTCTCTCACTTCCCTAAATGAAACCTAGATATAGGGGGATACATTACTTGTCTTTTTTCCTTTAAATAAAGTTATTTGGCATACATATAAAAATATATTATTCAAGTTTCTTTTCAGTTACAAAACACATAATGGTTGGGGTGGAGAAAAGAATGGAAGACAATCATAGAATCATAGAATGGTAAGGTTGGAAGGGACCTTTGGAGATCATCTAGTCCAACCCTCAGCGTAGCCTGTACGGGGATTGAACCCGCGACCTTTACATTAGCAGCACCACGCTCTAACTGACTGAGCTAAACCTAACCCCAATCACAAGGACTTCCCTCCAAAAAAGAAAAATCACTGAATTCTAGCACGTGGAGCACTTTTAACTTACACTGCAATAAACAGTAAGCCAAGAAATATGTGCTATGTAGACTCAGGCATGGCATTAGTTATATTTTTATCATTTTTCTTAACTGTACATCACATGTCCTTGCTCCCAGAAAGGTCACATTCCAAAACGACACAATAGCACTTCAGAAATCTGGAAATCAAGTTTCTGGACCTCAGAATCAAGTTACAACTGGACAATCAGGTTCTCTCTTCTTTCACCCCAGAGATTCTCTGACTCTGCAGATGGTAAAACACTAGGAACAAGGAGGACATGGCAAAGCTTGGCAACCTTTCTGCCAGGAGTGGGAGAACTCACGGAGCACTGGATCTCTCAAATCGTATTCCAAGGAGGAAGGTGAAGAACACAGACAGCAGAAAGATGGGACTCCAAACGCAGAGTACTTCTGTCTCATAGAAACATCTAACAATGGCAAAGAGTAATCCAGGAAGGGATTAGGCTTCAGCATGTCACCAAGTACACAGTGGCGGTGGAACATCCTGCAATGGGAGAGAAGCAGAGACCCTACACAGCACCTCACACACAGGCCTGACAGCTCAGCTTGTATTCAGCTCTTATTTCAATAGACAAACCCACATCAGAGGCCATAGATTTATCCAAGAGCCTAATTTAGCCCTTCCAAGTCTACAGTTGTATGAAACAAATTGCGCGTTCAGTCAAAACACTGATCAAATATTTCACGTGGATTCAACCAGGCACATGGGTGTTGGCAGCAACTTTGATATGACTCTAAGCTTGGCTGCTTTGCAACTCCGCTCACACTTGCATGTCTCCCGTACGATTTCCCACCCACTCTCCAACAGTGAGCCTCAGCTAGCAAGTTTGGGATTTGCAGCTGCTCTTTTGCCCCTTTGCAGCACAACAGAGCCACAAACTCTGTTCCGAGATCTGGTCCCCAAAAAAGGTTATGAGCCACTGAGAGGATGTGTTTCATATTGGCACCAGCTTTCACAATTATCAATGCAATACAAAAGGGCATTAAATAAATAAATAAATATAGAGTAAACAAATAAATAAAACAACAAAATCAACAGCACTTCTGAACAGCCACCAAAAAGTATCTTAAAAAAAACAAAACAGGTAACATACAGTTTAAGGTATCTAAACTAAGCCTCAAACTTCTCTCAAATTTGCAGTCCTCCCATCCACTTTTTCAGCAAGGTCCCCTCAGGAAACCAGGTTTATGTTATCACATAAACCTGTGCCCATGTCTGTCTGTCCTCCTCTGTTAATTTCTGGAGATGCCCAATTCCAATCAAATTTGAGAAAGGCACAGAAGAATCACAGACTTCTATGGGTTTCAGGAAAATAGGCAACAGAGCAGGGGGGAGAAAGTAGCAGCAACTGGAGAGGGAGAAAGACTGCACCACAAGCTCCCATGTCATCAGGGATCAGAAAAAAAAAACAGACTTTGGAATGATCCCACTACAGAGGGTACTTCCCTTGGAGCTCACCAGGAGTCACAAGGCATGAAAATCCCCAAGAAACGGGCTCAATTTACAGTCAAGCTCTTAAAGTAACTTGCTTTTAGGAACACTCCGCCACCATGCTACTGCCTTGCCTGTATAGCCAGGCTGTTGGCACCAAGGAGCTGTCAGAAAAGCAGATTTAACCCTATTCAAGGTTGTATCCACGCAGTGCCAGTTCTCTTGCTGGCACCTTCTGCCCCTCTCTCCAGAAAGAAAAATTTAACCCTCAAATAATGTCTTCAAAGATCCCACAAGGCTTTAAAAACAAACTACACAGGGAGAGTGGAGAGGGGAAGACTGGCAAATAGACTAGCCTTAACATCAGCTGTAGGAGCCACCCCGTGACACGAGGCAATGGGGTAAACAGGAAAGCAGAAGGCAAGGGCAAATGGATGTCACACCGGGCAATACACTGAAGGGCAGATACCGAAGCTACAACACTGTGCTTGCACTTGGCATTCCCCCTTACAGAGGCAGGTCAGTGCTGTTATGTCGAGTTTTCCTTGAAGTCCCATCATCTCTTGGCAGGGCCCTTTGCAAGTTGGACATGGCTGCTGTCTTTTTTAGGTCAATGACCGCATAGGAGTCCGTCCGGCGGGCTTCATGGGTGGCAAGAGGTGGGGCGTGGGGGACCGGTGGCTTCTGATGTCCCTTGTGCGGCTCAGCCTCCAGCTCCACCTGGATGTAGTTGAGCTGCCGTGGTTGCTCTGGACAGGGCCGGGGGAAGTCAAAGTTGAAGACGCTGGACATGCAGTTGCGACGAGGTTTTGGCAAGAAGCCGCTGCGCCGCAGGCCACTGCCCCCATACAGTGCAGTGTTTTCCGAGTTCATGTAGTTCTGCAAAGGATCGTCTTCACTAGCCTCAGGGTAGCCGTTGGGGGAAGGTGTCAGCCCATCCCCAGTGTCTGTGTCCTCCTCCCCTCGTTGGAGTGGCTGGCACTCCCACACTGGAGGCAGCGATGGCAAGTTCTCATAGTGCAGCAAAGCCGTTCTGCGATGGGAGCAGCCAGATAAGCCCAGGTCCTCCCGGGTGAGTTTCAAGCGCCCACCTCGGTGAAGAGATGTGCTGCTGGGGGGCAGCAAGCCATTGACATTCTCGTAGACGCACTCGGGTGAAGCACACTCATCCTCACACTCGTTGTTGTTGTTGGGGGCACAGAAGTGCGTCCTGCACTCCCGGTGGTGCTGACAGATGCTATCTCGTTTCACTGTGTGCCTGTAGGTGGATGTGGGACCTAACACAAACTTAACCTCCCCTGGTTGCAGAAAAACCTGGGGATTGCGGTCTTCTAGAGAGCAGCTGTGGATCCTGTGGGGGAAAGGAGGGTGGACTTCAGGCAAGGAGTGCATACAATGTCGGCCCCTCAGCTCCTGATCACCACTGGCTGTGTTCACGTAGGTATGGGACTGCAAGGAGAGAAGCAGAGGGACAGTGAAAGAAGAAGAGATGAGACGAGAACACAGCAGGTGTCAGCAGCTGAGAAAACAACAGGAAAGGGAAAGACTTGGGTGGCTGATGGAGCAGGAAGAGAGTAAAGCATTTCAGAACTTGAGAAGATCTTGGGAAGCAAGAAGTCATTGGTGAATTTGTGGACTGAAGCAGAGACAAAAGGGAGTTCAACTGTAGAAGATTCAGATCATCTGTTTTACGCTAGATACATATATGTGGGACAGAACAAAAAGCAAAGCCACTAGCAAAATGTTTTACTGAGCAGTTTACACTGCAGATATTGCTGACCACAGGATTATGTAGGGCAAATCTTAAAATTCTAAAACCAAGAAAAGAGATCTGAACATCAAAAATAAAATGAAGAGTATGCATTTGCATATAAATCCAGAGTTGTAGTAACTGATAGACAGGGCAACATGACTCGGAGTCATGTCGAAAATTAAGCGTTGCTGTTGAATAATTGCCAAGACAGTATCAGTGGATTAAGGAAGCCAAGTCAGTTCATCTCAATAGAGTGTTTGTTCCAATGAAGCATGGTAGAGCAGAAGCCTCTAGGACCAAAATAAAGCAAAAGAAACAACAGATGATGAGGTGTGAGGATCCCCTGAGCTTTGCTGTAGTAAGGAAAGCCTAGAATTGCACAGGACTGGAAGAGAAACATGCTTGCTGTTCATTGCTCGCAATAACAGAATCTAAGAGATCCAGGTTTACCTGCTCATCAGGCCCAATGAGGGCATGAGTAGAGTCTTCACCCACAGAAGAATGCCTCAGGCTGCTCACAGAGGGGGGGCGAGCTGTAGGATAAGATAGGGTTTCTCCAGGGAAGCTGTGAAATCCATTGGGAAATCCTGGGACAGTGTACCCCAGACCTGGGAGGGAATTGAGATAGATAATCATTAGAACATTGATTTGATACAAAATACAGAGCTGGCTGTATTTTCACAATGAGCTGGTCTCTTAAATGCATCCTGAAAGGCAGAATCAGCTAGTCTGGAAAAGACTTCTACCATGAGGCTCATAGTATACATACAAGGGCCAGGCTCTCTTGTTTAAATGTAAGTCACTCCTAATAGAGGCAGGAATTGAACAAACCTTAACTCTCCCAAACGTGTTTTCCTTTAGGAACCACCTGACCCTCAAAGGAGCTATTTAAAAAGGTCATTTGGCAGAGGTCCAGATGAAAACCAACTGAAGGCTGACAACTTGCTTATCTATTGGAAGGCTTTTATTTGCCATTTCCTTGGAAACAAAGTATCACATCACAAACAAGTGGGGGCCTTAAAATAAACATGCTGGATGGGACATACACAGATGCAAAGAGACAGGTCAGCAGCAAGCCAGTACATGGGAGAAAGCCCATGGGCTGGAAAGGACAGTTTTCACACAAGCAATTCCAGGCATTGCTCAAGTCTCTGCATTCCCCCTCTTCCCCTCAGATATCAAAGAAGCCTTACTGTTAGGCGCCTGGGGAGTCCGGGAAAGCTCCCGCTCTGTTGGGTGGCTGTTCCTGGTGATGACAACAGGCTCTTCCACAACGTTGATACTATTACATTGCATCAGGTCCTGAAGCAAATTAAAGATCTCCTCTGCTCTGGAACACTTAAATGCAAAAATCCCTGCACAGTAATGAAGAGTTGGGTCAGAAGAGCAAAAAAGCAAGCCTGCTTTAACAAGAGTATAATTCTAGGCTATAAATAAACAAGCATGATTGATTTTAGCGCATTTAACGCAATCAACCCTTGCAACTCACAGCCACAGGAGAACAACTAACAGCTCAGTGGATTAATGAAAGATCAGACATTTCAATGAGTTGTGAGAATGTTCATCCTTCCATTGGATGGGATAAAAAATTGTTAGGAGGATGTAAATCCTCATGCTTTAAGTCATAAACTGAACAGACAGACAAGCAGGAGAAGAGTCTCCCTTTTCCTATGCAATGACTTGGTAGAAAGTGTCTTGCATCCTTCTTTAAGGCCCATGGCACTAGCCACTAGCTGAAACAGGACACTGAAGAGAGCTGCTGGGACCTGGTAAGGCAGTTTCTAGACTCCTTAAAACACCTTGACAAATCATAAGACAATATTTTGTAAGGCACTTTCTATATTCAATTGCATCCTGATGTGACATTTCTGCATAGCATAACCTATTGTTGCAGCAAAGCAAATATGATGCCAGGACTACCACCTGAAAAAATGGTGCACTACCAGCAGAAAAACAGCACTTCAATTATCTTAAGGGACAAGCTAGCTGGTCGTGCTCCACTTCTAATCTTCTATTTTAACTCACTTGGCACCCAGACCAATTCCCACTGCCAGTGGAAAATCTTTCCAGTGACCGACGGGAGCTGAATGGGGCCTTGTGGAGTGTTAACCAGAGGGAGAGACAAGAGCACCATATTTCAAAAAAAATGTGTCAAATTAAACAGTGGCTCCTCAGCTGAGCAGCCCAAACCAGACCTGGTGCGTGCAGAGCCAACCAATCCCAAGCTGGCACGCACACACACGCACAAGAGCCATAGCAACAAGAACAGCATGGCAACAACAGCTTCTACCCCAAAGAAAAATGTTTAAAATACTCCGGCCACAATATAGCTGTATCCTTAAGATGAGGAGCTGCAGCAGGAACAAATTCTCCTAATAAAATTAACTGAGCAGAAAGAATTCCTACAAGGAAAGGAGGAAACTAATCAATATAACAGTGGCATCCATCCGAATTTTGTCTGCGTTAAGACTGATGAGTTAGCATGTGTCTGCTGAAAGATTTTTTAATATATGAAGAACAAATAGCTCTGCTTCATCATCACTATCTGGATCTACACAAAAAAAAACAGGCAGAATTCTAATTACTCATCTGCATCCTGTAAAGGCAAAACAGACAACCAAAGACAAGTAATTCCCATTTTAGCAACTGATAAGCATACAATTCAGGAGAGAAAAACCCCACTTACATAAATATTAAAAAGGACCATATGGCATTACAGATTTGCGCAGTACTTCACACAGATACTGAACAGTCATGTGCTGCCCTTCTGGATATGAAGAAGTTTACAAACACATTAATAGAATGAAAAAACACAAAACTTTTTTTTCCATTGGTCCCATGTGCCAAGAAAATGCTCAGTTTTTTAAAAGCAAGAGAGAGAGACTGGTAAAGGAACTTATAGGCACCATAGTAAAACTGGAGTTTATTCCCAGCTCTGCTGATGATCTGGCATGTACTCCAGGGTGACTCACTTCCCTTCTCTATACACAGGATCCCCATGCACAAGATCTGTAAAACATAATGACTCCTTTGCCCCCATGTTACAAATTCCTGCCAAACAGTAAATACAAAACATTAGGTAGAACTAGTACTAACAAAGGCAGAGAATGCACTGAGAAATACAAGAATATTTATACTACTACTGCTATTGATGTGGATTTGGAAGCTCTGTGAAATTAGCAAATCCTCAAAGAAACCCGAAAAGATGCAGATCATGCTCTTTTACTTTCTCCCTAGAGTTGAAAGATGCTTAATAAAGCTTTAGTCTTGCAAAAAGCACTTTCTAGCTCCTAGAAGGACACCTCAAGAAACCCCTCCTACTACAAGTAAACATGGTTAGCTCCAAAGCACAGAGCTGACAGCGTGACTAACATCCTGTCCAACACAAAGTATGCCTCCTCCAGTTAAAACCTCAGCTCGAGCCTGCTGCACCACTTACCTTATGTTGTACCAATTACTTTATGAGAGCCAATGCACTAGCGAACTGAGACCACTAGATTTAAGGCTATGTCCTGAGCCTCAATATTGCTAGCATTAGTGTTTTAATTGGGAGTACTAAGTGTATGCATAGGCACATTCCAGTATTCTGGGGGAAGAGAGGCTGCAGACAAACATGTTGATTTGTTAGATGCAAGAACTTGGGAAGACATAAGCGTTGACTCACTTGAGCTTGCTGGGAATAGAAACTTCAGAGCGCCTTCCTCCAGGAAGCACAACACTCACCCTGCCCTGTCTGGCAGCGACGTCCGCTCTCAAAGGAGAACAGGTTGGAATCATAGCCATAGCGGCGCAAGCAGAGGTAGGGCCACCTGACAGCATCTCGCTTGTGAGTGTGCAAGATGAGCTCAGTCTGCGTCAGTTCCATAATCCCAGATCCCAGCTCGTTACCTTCATCATCCACGTTCGTTACCTGCAGAGGTGGCACGGCTTGCATCAGGAAAATCTGTGTACTTGTACCCAAAAAAGTGCTACAGGTTTAGGCCCACCACCAAAGATATTTTAATTCTCATGGACTTCCCCTTCATTTACTAAGATGCATTTTTTTCAGTTGAGAGCATGAATTCATTGTTGGCAGAAGGAGCCAAGTCGGCAGCCTTGGAGACTGTATGCTTGGCAGTTCAGCTGATGTCTCAACACAAACACTGGAAGATAGCCCTGAGCAATAAGAGATTTCTCTCCAGTTCTCCATTTCCTTGCTAAGGGAGAATCTCAGTGGAGAAGTACTATCTGAGTCCTATTTTTCAAGCAAAGTTTCTTAATTAAAAAACAAAAAAACAACAACAAAAACATATCTGTAAATCTCATCACATGAAAGATTTCATGTGAAAGAGCAGGGGTTTTCTTTGCTTTCCTGCCTGGCACCCAACCCAAGCTGATGTTTCCTAGTAGTTGTTGATGTCACAGATTCCCCTCTGACGATGAAAGTCCAATCTGTACCTTAAATTTGGTGGGATGGTTGTCTAGGATGCTATCCCTGCACAGACAACTGCAGCAGCTCCCCATGATGCCAGCATAAGAGGTAATCCCTGGGAGAGGACAAAAAACAGAGAACAATCACATCTTCAAACCATCTCCTCCATTCTCTCAGAACACACAGCATTTATACCCTATACCCTTCTTAATCACCCTGCACATGAACCGGAGTGTTTGAATCTCAACTGTTTTTTTTTTGTTTGTTTGAAAACTCTTCTGTGTGTTACTCAATCAATAGATATCATATATTATAAGGCTGATTAAGAATAACAGCTCTCAAGTGCTACTTTATTCACTTTTTCATTAATTTGCAACATAGCCAAAAAGATTCCATTTCACCCCTTACAGGAGAGCTGTACTAACAAACAGGTATAGCATGAAACTACCCAAAGCACTCCTGTGGGGTCTGAACAAAGTTAGTAACTTTTAATCTCATTTGGTTCTTACCATTAGGCAATTGTTTGATCTTTTTGGAGAAGTGGGAAGAAATCCCACTACTGTCCCTCTATCTCCCTCGGGACTTCATAGTAACCAGGCGTTGCAGTCACCTAGAACATGAGGGAAACTGTCCCATCTTCTACCTGACAAGGAGAATAGAATTAAACAGATCAATAGACAAAACACAGAGAATAATAATAGAAATTTGGAGGAGGGGTGTCACTGAATTTCCCTCAAATATCACACAGAAGGAAAGTGCATTTTTTAAAAAATTAGCTCCCTGCATTTAAATGAGCATAGAAAATAATTCTGCACAGACCACTCCTAAAACACAGCACATTTAACACAGACACCAGGTATGCACTGATATTGAAGGCTAGTGAAAATTATCCTTCATCACTATCTGTGCCAATTTTCTAGCAAATATACGTCATTAAGAACTCACATAGGTCTTGCATAGACACTCACAGGTCTTGAAACCATTTGCATCCCAATGGGCAAAGTCTACAAAGTATGTTAAAAAATACAACTTCTGAAAAACACAGTCTATAGCCAAAAAGAACTAAAAACAAGAGACATTTTACTTCTTAACTTTGAGATCCTGTTGAGGAAGGCAGTTTATCAGAGCTACCGTAACACAAATAGAATATTGAATGGCAGATGGCTTTAAAGATGTGGGGAATCACACACATCTGCTGCTTAGGAATGTGAAGACATCTTCATTAGATGGAAGGTCCTTAAGGGTCAGAGAACAAGCAGCCTTAAAAGCAAATGAACACAACAGCTGTTGTATGTTGAACTGTGAAAAGGAGCAAATGCCAGAAAACAAAAAGATGCAGCTATCTAGTGTTTTTCAGAGAGTGCAAGCACGCAGGAGTTACAAACACTAGTAGTAAGAAAAATTGGCATCTCTGATGCAACCTTAACAAACTTCGCATCAACTCCAGGGCGCTAGAATCAGCAGCAGATAATACAACAGGATGCCATGCTTTATTTGGCAAGAACAGCTAATGATATCTCCGTCTGAGGCTTGAGAGAATAAAGCCATATGGATAACCAGCCTGGCACTACAACAGTAAGTAAAATGAAAAGGCTATTGGAAGTCTCTCACTCTGGCACGCCAGAGTCTGCCTCACCAGTCGCTCCAGATTAAACAATGAATCATGGAGTTGTATCTGCAGACACACACATTACAGAAACTGCCCTCAGACTTCCAGACAGCGCGCCGTGTAACTGTACAGCATCACGAAGGGATGGGGCAGAGCTGGCAGTGAGCTGACCGATGGATCCCATTTCATTTTTTGCACCAAAACACAATCTAAATTATCTTCCATGGCAATTTCATATCACTCTGACCCCTGAAGAATTCCCAACTCTGTCCTAATCCTTTAGAGCCCTCCAGAACCTGACAACTTCCTTTTGAGCAAGTTGGAGGAGCACTGTCCCGTACTGGTTGGCCACCCGCCTTTTCGCGCACACCAGTTATCCCAACCATAATAACGCTACACACTCCCTGTTCAAAACAGCATCCTGTTCAAATTGTCCTATTTGGTTTTTCTACACTCAGTACTCCCAGCTGACTTTACAGACTTTGATCAATAATTCAGCAAGAGATTCCTCTCTGTTTCATCTAATCTGGTCACTAGGGTCCCTGGTCTCCACAGTTTCTGTCCTTCCATTCCTACCTAATCAATTCCCTTGGTAAAAAACATCTTGCAGAAAACATCTTACCTTTGCCCCCCTCTCATTTGTTTATTTCTCTCTCTCTCTGGTGCTTCCTTTACCCCTCATCTCTCTAACAGGTGAAGCATTTAGGAAGGAGTGCTGTGGCCTACCCTGAATTGCTATTACAGATAGAACTGAACAAGTAAGAAAAAACATAGCGAGATCCCCAAGGACTCCCTTGGTACTTCCAGCTGCTCCTCACTCTTGAATTATTTTAGCCACATCCCTTCCACACAAATATCAAGAGTCTCAGAACTCCAGTCCCTTGCTCAGCGCTTTCAACACACACCTTTCTGATGGCTGTGTTTGCAACCTCAAAGCCTTTACTACTCGAATCAAATGTACTAGCAGCACCATACGCGTCTCTGAAAGCAAGAGCACATGCCTCCCTAGATCAGCAGTCTCATTCCTCTCCGCTGTCTCCCAAGCTACAAGGACCCAAACCTAACTCCTCCTAGAAGTCTTCACACCCCTCCTCGGCCCACTCTGCAAACCAGAGCTCACCTCTTCCTATTTCATAGCCAGGTTGCTCACTCTCTTTGCAAATCTTCTACGGAGATGCCCTCCACCCCACCAAGCCCACAGAAGACCCTTCCATGCCTCCAAGCTCAATTATCCTAAAACCTAGCAATGCAGAAGAGGGTCTGTCCAGTCTCAGGTGATCCTGGCACCTGGTCCAAGCACCCCAGTCCCGCTGACACTGTGAGCAAAGCGCACCGGGGGGGGAGGGGGGGATCAAACCCACACTGACAGCATTGGACAAGGATACTTGGTGAGCAAATGCATTTGGCTCCCCACAAGCACCCTCCTGATGTCCAGTATCAACAGACCCACTGCCCCCTTCACCAACCATCAATATGGGGGGAGGAGGAAAGGAGCTGCAAGCACACCCCGTCCCACTGCAGGAGGGCATCTCCGGGGCAAGAGGGGCTGCGGCAAAGGAGGAGAGGGCGCAGGAGGTGGGGGCGAGGAAGGGGCCCACACAGCCCATGGACGGGCAGTGCAAAGGGGCACCAGGATGGGGCCAAGTACTGGGGAGGAGACGGGGAGGG
>NW_028186448.1:651758-656588 GCF_003343005.1 Rhea americana
AGGGGGCCTAGTGCAGCAGAGTGCCTGCCCCCCTCCCACCCGCCGCAGCCCTAGGTGCCGCCTGCCGCCCACCCCCACGGGGGACCGGTGGCCGCGGGGGGGGCTCGGGGCAGGCGCGCCGGGCGGGAGCCGGGGCAGAGCCGGGGCAGAGCCGGCGCAGCGGGCGCCGCACGCTCCTGCTCTCGCCTCGCACCGCCCTGGGGGCCCCGCGAGCCCCGACGGCGGCGGCGGCGGCGCGGACACCCGGCGGCGCGGACACCCGGCGGCGCGGTCCGAGTCCCGTCCGTGCCGCCGTCGGGCGGGGCGGAGCTGCCAGACGTCTGCAGCAGCCGCGGTTACACCTGGGGCTTCGGCTCCTCGGCCGAGACGCTCCCAGTCTGTCCCGGTGCGAAGCTGGGGGCAGCGAGGGTTTGGCCAGCCTGCTCCGCTCTCGGCGCTGCGGGCCGGCGCCCTGCTCTGCCCGCTCTCTGCCCGGCGTCGGTGGGAGCCCCTGCTGCCGCCCGGGCGAGCCCTGGGCCGCCCGAGCCCCGAGCCCCGCCGGTGCCGTCAGGGGGATTTGAGCGTTTCTGCGGTGCTTCTCTTCCGCGGCGCCCGCTGCAGGGGCCCCGCCGCGCCGCCGTGCAAAGTCCGAGGCGGCGAACGGCCGAGATAAAGCTGCTGAGATCGGCCTGTCACCGACCCCAAACACGGCGGATTAGTTTCCCCGGCGGAGAGCCAGGCCCTTAAAGGCTCCCTCGGGAGCAGGCTCCGAGGGGGAGCGGGCGCCTGGCAGGGATGAGCCCCCTTCTCCTTTTTCCTGCCCGGGTGATTTTTGCAGATCGGGAGGATATAAAGACCAGCTGCAGTAACCCGTGCTTGGACAGCAGCCCCGGGCGGCCTCTCCTAGCAGCGCTACCGCGGGAGCCTGGCTGCATCCTTCGACAGCTTCCCCTCGCCTTCCCGGAGAGACCCCAATCCCGCGGAGACCTGCGCAGGGCACAGGCACTTTCCCCCCGGCTCCCACCGGAGCCCAAGCCAAGGCGCAGCCCGGGGCGGCGAGCGCCTCGGATCCAGCATCCCCGGCCGAGCTGGTGGGGCTGGGGCAGCCGGGCCACCGCTGTGCCGGTCCCTCCGGCCACGGCAGCAGGCTGGAAAATCCCACGGCACACGGAAGCGCAGAGAAACAACCTACCCTGAAAGGCAGGCTTCGGAAAGTCTGGTAAACATTGCCCTGATTCTCGCCCCGGTGCAATTGCAGCAGCCGAAGCCGGTCGGAACGGCTTTTCGGAGACGCGTCAGGTATTCAGGGCTTGGGAAAAGTAGGACATCCCGCCCCGGCTCGCTCCGCCGCGCGAGCCCGGCCGAGGCCTCCCCACCTCCGAACCCGCCTGGAACGACGCCTCCCCCTCTGGTGAGGCTCCGGCTCCTTCCGATCTAGGTAGGAAAATAAATCACGGCAGATCACAAAAGTCATCGCGGCGGCAACCGGGGCCGAGCTGAGCCGCGGACGGAGGGAAGGGCGCGGACGCTCGGAAAATGAGAGGTAGCGAGAAAAACAGGCGTCAGGGAGAGCTCGTTCCCCTGCAGGGTTAACGAACGCCCCCCTCGCCGGCGCGCTCTTCCCCTCCCTGCCTGCCGCTGCCGTCCCTGCCATTGGCTGTCTCTGTAGGTTTAGGCTAAAAAGCCTGTAATTAGGACCCCAGCTGACACAGATCCAGTTTCCTGGGCAGGCAGATTAAAAAAAAAAAAAAAAAATTGTTTCCCTAACTCAGCTTGGATGTTTTCCTTTCGCTTCGCGAAGCTCCCCCCGACTCAGCCTCCGTTCCCGCGCCTCCGCCGCGGCAGGTAGGGCGAGCGGGAGCGCCCGGCGCCGCGGCCGTGGCCGTGGCCGTGGCCGTGGCCGGAGCGGGCGGCCGAGCCCACCGCGGCGCCGCAGGTACGTGGGCCGCGCGGCCGAGCCGAAGCCGGGCGGAAAGGGGTTATTTTTCTCGGGGCGGTTGGAACGGCGTGACACGCGCCGATGGAGCTCGAGACGGAGGAGAAAATATTGGGAAGGGGGGGGGGAAGCGGGTAATTCCCCATCTGGGGGCTGTTGCAAATGGGAAGAGGAGCAAAACAAGGGAAAATTGAATTTGGGAGGGATTTTGGCTGCTTCCTCTGTGGGAAAAATAAACCGGAGGAGGAAAATAGCGCTGCTGCCCCCTCCAGCCCGGCAGGCTTTGTCTGCAGCAAACGCCCGTCGAGAGCGCGAGACGGTGTCGGCTTTACTGCCGCCGGAGCTTGGCCTTCGGGACTGCCCTGAGCGCGCAGGTGGACGCGCGCCGCGGCACGGCTTTCCCTCGGCTCCGGCGCCTGGAAAAGCCGCCGGCCGGCTGGAGGCTGCGGGGTGCCGGCGGCTCCGCCGGGACGGAGAGCCGGCGCCGCGGGGGCGAGGCAGGTCTTGGATGACTGAGTCGCAGCGGGTTAATGGGTTACTGCTCCTCGCCGGGACGGGGCACCGGCCGTGCCTGCGCTCTCGGAGCAGGGAAAAACGCAGCGAGGAAAGCCCTTCGCAGCACCGGTGCCGCGGCTGTGTTGACGGCACCTCTCGCAAAAACAGGCTGCCGCGTGGGTGCAGCTCCGCATCCGAAAGCGGCCGGCGCTTTCGGGCGCTCGCGATGGGATCCGGCCTCGAGAAATTGCATTTCCCGGCGGCCTGGGGAGGGTCTGGTGCTGCTGCAAAACAGCTGCCCGAACCGGGGTCTTGTAAAACTGAGAGGTGACTCTGGAAAACCGAAGGCGCCGATCAGACCCGGCACGTGCCGGGAGCCGGGAACGAGGAGGGCGCGCGTGCCGCGGCCAGCCGGGGCCGGGGCTGCTCCCGGAAAGCCAGCCAAGGCGAACGCCCCCGTGAATTTAGCCCCTTTGACACCAGGAGCCGCGGCTGCTTTGCAAAGGGCCACGACCGCCGCGGGAAGCGCGCTCCGAGCGGGAAAGGAAAGCCAGGAGCGGGACGCGGGAGGGTCCGAGCGCGGCAGCGGGCGGCAGAGCGCGCCGGGACGGCCGGGCCCCGGGGGGCGCAGGGCTGGCCGCGGGCGAGAGCGGCGGGGCGAGCGGCCGCCGGAGCGGAGCAGCCCGACCTGCTGGAGCCGCCTGGCTCCTCAGCACGGGCGACGCTTCCCGCTGTCACCGTCTGCTGCTAATTACAGGGAGCTGCCGGCAGCCCAGACGGCCGCCTAATTGCATCAAGCCAAGCCGGGCCGGGCTCTCCCCCAGCGCGCTCCCTCCCGGGCCGCGCGGCTCACCGGCACGGCTCGCTGCGCGGGCGCGCGCCTCCGGAGACCCGCTGGGACAGGGGCCGATCGCGGCTCCGAGCGGGACGCCCGCCGGGCGACGGCTCCGGGAACCCGGCCGGCAGCGAGGGGCCGCAGGGGGAAGCCGGCGGCAAGCTGCGCCGCGGCGGGGCGGCATCCAGCGGGTCGAATTAAGAGCAAGCTGGATTAGATGTGTGCAGCTTGGAGGCTTAGTGAACCGGGCCAGAGCCAGGCAACACCATCCATCTCCCAGGGGAGGGGGACACGCGTTGCTGCCGGTGCCAAAGACGGAGCAGCAGAGCGGGGACTGGAGCTGGGCTCACAGGGGTGCTGGTTCAGCAGCCCCGGGGACGCCAGCGCGCCCGGACCAGCCCTGGCTCTGCCCTCCGCTCTGCCCGGCCGCGGGGCCCTGCGAGCGGGGCACGAAGCCCTTTTTGTCTTATCCCGCTGACTAGCCAATTTGCAGAGTTAATCATTGACCCAGGTGCACCGCGGGGAAACCTGAGCTGCCGGAGCCTGGACCCACCGGAGAGGGCCCGGATCGGGAGCGGGCTGGCATTCGGATGCAAGGTCCAGCGCCCCGGGACACAGCACGGGAAGGGACAGCGGGGCTGGAGGGGTGCGATGCAAAGAGGCACGGCGCCCGGCACGGGCTCCGGCGGGAGGCGTTGAAGCCAGAGCAGCCGGGACATTGCTGCTGCCAGCCCTGAGAGCACGGGCAGGGGATAAAACAGATGCACAGCAGTATCGTGCCAGCTCGTGGTGCCCGGTTTGCACCCATATTGCTGCAGCACGTCCATCCGCGTGGGAGTCCAGGGTGCCCCGTGGCACCTGGGCTTGCCCCGGGAGCAGCGGCGCAGCCCCGGCCCCCCCCGGCTCGCGGCACTGGGACGGCGTCCAGGCGCCCCGCGAGCCGCCGGATCGCCATCACGCCTTTGTTTTGGAAACCCAAGCGAGGAAGGAAGCGAGCGGCGAAAAAGCGCCGCGCGCGCGGGGAGGAGGGGACGGGACGGGACGGGACGGGCGTGCAACCATTAGCGGGGCAAGGCGGTGGCGGCTGGGCGAGCCGGCTGCCCCGGCAGGAACAGCCGCTCCGGCCTGAACAATAGCAGCCCAGGGGGAATAAATTACTTTCCACTGAATTGGGCTGGACCTCGATCTCCTCCCACTGCTCCGCTCGGAGACAGGCCACAAAACCAGGGATTAACCAAGCGCAGCAGCCCCGGGAGCCCCTGCGTTTCGCTAGCGATTCAGCAAAGGGTCCCGAGGCTCCCGCGGCGGCTCCGCGGGGTCATCCCGGAGCGGGGTCCGTGCCCGGGACGCCGCGGCGTGTCCTGGATGCGGACCCGCCGTCCCGGCCGGCTCCGAGCCCTCTCACCTCTCTCCGCAGCTCATGTCCCTGCGGAGCCCCGCATGGCCCCGGCGAGCCGAGCGGCCCCCCTGCGGCACCGCCGCCGGCCTCCCTCCCGCCTCCTCCGACAGCGACTCCGGCTGCGCCCTGGAGGAGTACGCGGAGCCCCCCGCCGAGCCCGCGCCCCCCGAGGTGGGCAACCCCCCC
>NW_028186448.1:656998-660014 GCF_003343005.1 Rhea americana
GCGCGGCCCCCCTCACCCGCCGCGTCCCCCGTGCCCGCGCAGGAGCGGTACTGCCCCGGCTTGGCCGAGGAGGAGAGGGAGCAGCTGCAAGCGTTCAGCGCCCGGCGCCGCCGCGAGGCCCTGGGGCAGGGGCTGGCGTGCCCGGTGCCGGGTCCCTGCCACGGGTGCCCCTGCAAGAAGGTGAGACATCCTCTGCCCCCACCGCCTCGACCGCGACGGACGGCGGCCGGGGCGCCGCCGTGCCCGCGCGGCCGCCGAGCCCCGTCCGCCTCGCTTGGCTTTGCAGTGCGGCCGGAGGCTGAACCGCGGCGACCCGGGGGTGTCGGCGTCCAGGCTGGGCGATGAGCTCTGGCACCCGTCCTGCTTCTGCTGCCACTTCTGCCACCAGCCCCTGGTGGATCTCATCTACTTCCAGCAGGACGGCAGGATCTACTGCGGCCGGCACCACGCCGAGCTCTTCCGGCCCCGCTGCGCCTCCTGCGACCAGGTGGGTGCCGGCGGGGAGCAGCCGGGGCGCGCTCGGCTCGGCTCGGCTCCGCTCGGCTCGGCTCGGCTCTGCCAGCTGCGCCCACGCCGGGCCGGGGGGGCTGCACATGCAACGGGGCCCCCCGGCTGCAAAGCAACGGAGGGGAGGGCGGGGGGCAGGCGGGGACCCCCGGGGCCCGACGGCCGATCCCCGTCGCGAGCGGTGCGGCCACGTCGACGGGTGCTCGGAGGGCGGCCGGTTTCTGTCTGCCCCCCCCGCAGCTCATCTTCCTGGACGAGTGCGTGGAGGCGGAGGGCCGGCGCTGGCACCCCGAGCACTTCTGCTGCCTGGAGTGCCAGGCGCCGCTGCGCGGGCAGCGCTACGTCATGGCCAGCGGCCGGCCCTGCTGCGGCGGCTGCTTCGAGCGCCTCTACGCCGAGCCGTGCCAGGCCTGCGGCGAGCCCATCGGTAGGTCGCGGCGCCGGGGTCCCGGCGCGGCCGGAGCCGGGAAGAGCCCGCCGCTCACCCGCCGCCCCTCGCCCAGGCGCCGACAGCGAAGAGGCCACGCACCAGGGGCTGCGCTGGCATGCCCGCGCCGCCTGCTTCTGCTGCAGCCTCTGCCGAACGCCGCTCCGCGGGCGGCCCGTCACCTCCCGCCGCAGCCTGCTCTACTGCTCCGAAGCCTGCAGCCGCGAGCGGGACGCCTCCTCCGCCGCCTCCGACTCCTCCGACTCGGCCTTCGTCTCGGCCCCGTCCCCGGACTCGACGCCCGTCTCCCGCGCCGCCCGGAGCGCCTCGCCGGCCGCGGGCTGCGGGCAGCGGCTGCAAGGGGCCGGTACGGTTCCCGGCGCGGGCAAAACCGGCCCCAGGGCGTCTTGCGCCCGCTGCGAGCGTGCAGCCCGCCCGCCGCAGCCGCCGGGGCGGGCTCAGCCCTCTCTCACCCCTCCTCGCTCTCCTCCTTGCAGAGCCGGAGCCGGATCAGGCCCCCGTGCACCCTGCCTTCAGGAGCGCGGACGACCGCGGAGCGGCGGCCAAGGCGAGGAGCAGGGATGCTCCGCGCCCCGGCACGCCGCTCGCCCCGCAGCCCGGCGCGGAGGGTCCAAGCGGCCCCGGAGCACCGGGCCACCCGGCCGCAGGGAGCCCCGACCCGAGAGCGCCGCAGGGCGACGGGGACCTGCGCTTCCGAGGCGACCTGCCCCCCGCCCGACGCAGCCCGAGGCCGCGGGATGGCGAGCTGCAGGATGGCACAGAAGAGGAAGACTCCTGGTGCCCAACCTGCTCTTCGTCTTCGGACTCAGACTCGGAAGAGGAGGGTTTCTTCTTCGGGAAGCCCATCCCCAAACCCGGGATGAGCTCCCTGGGCCGGGAGCACCGGGGCCGGACGGCGAAGCCGCGGGGCAGCAGCCGGCACTGCAGCGTGTCCTAGCCGCGGCAACACGGCGGCCGCGCTGGCACCGCGTTTAAGCAGAGGAGCAGCGGGGAGGCTCCTCCCGGTCCAGCACCGCCGTCCTGCTCGCCCCCCCCGGCCCCGGCCGCCTTTGCAGTCCCTTCCCAGCGCGGTTTGGAACCGGCCCAGCGCTGGCAGGGAGAAGCCGCCGGGATCCCCTTCGTGGGCAGAGCGCAGCCTGCAATTCCTGCCGGCCTCGCTTGCAATTAAGAACAGGTAAAGCAAGCTCGGGAGAAGCCAGCCGACAGCCGGGGCTGCATCCTGCCGCCCCCGACGCCGCGTGCGGATTTCCCACCTGCAGGAGCGGATTCCCCGCGCCGGGCACTTGAACCGCGGGGAAGGGGTGGGGGGGAGCAGCGGCGGCGCTGCAGCCGGCTCCGACGCCGCGGCGCTGCAATAAAGCTCGGCCGCGATCCGCGCGCCGCGGAGCCGAACAAGCCTGGCCCGTTCCTCCCCGCCGGCGTTAACGCGCGGCTGGGGGCAGGCGCTGGTGAGGGGCGGCACGGGCGGCGGGCGCCGCGCCGGGCTGAGGGTGCCCCGGCGGTGGGCACAGCAGGGACGGGACGGGGTCCCCCACTGAGCGCAACAGCGCGGGGCAGCAAGGGTGACTGCTGCTTTAATTTTAGATTTAAAACCCGCGAGAGGACAGACCTCAGCTCTTAACGCAACATCCATGCAAACAGGAGCCTAGGGAGGAGGAGGAGGAGGAGGAGGAAGGCTGCTGGGTGCAGCCTGGTGGCACCCCTCGTCCCCGCCGCCAACAGCGGTTCCCGCCGGCCCCCCGGGGCCGAGCACCCGCTCGTCCTCCCCGCGGGGGCTCAGCGGCCGGCGGCGGCCGCGTCGTAGCTGTCGATGAAGCTCTCCAGCTGCCGGAGGTGGTGGCCGCGGGCCTGGCGGAGGTTGGCGCGCAGCGCCAGCCCCATCGCCGCCTCCATGGAGGGCTCCTTCTGCAGCAGCATCGCGGCCGCCACGGCCAAGGCCAGGCCGAAGCGCTGGTAGGACTGCGGGAGGGAGGCGGGGGGGCAGCGGGCGCGGGGCTGCGGGCGCCTCCAGGGCTGGCGCCCGGCTCGCGGGCGTCTCCGACCGGCGCGGAGCACCCGGCG
>NW_028186448.1:660115-663919 GCF_003343005.1 Rhea americana
CCTGGCCAGCACGGCAGCGGAGCGGGGGTCTCTGCCGGACGGCGAGGGGGTCAGGAGCGCGGAGCGGCGGCCGCCGCCGGCCGCGGCCTGGCGAGAGGAAGAGGGGGATGCGCGGAAGGCGAGAAGGAACCGGGGCGAAGGGATGGGGCTGCTGGAAGACACGGCCGCGTAATCCCACCCTCAGAAAAGCCGGAGAGAAAATCCCCCCTCCAGCCCCCGCGCCACTCCTGGGGTCGGCTCCCGCCCGGAGCGGGGACCCGGAGACGCCTCCGGACCAGCAAAGGCACCGGCGGGCCGGGGCAGAGCCCACTGCTGCCTCCCAGCTCCGTCTGCTCCTCTCCCGCCGGAGGCAGAGCTGAAACACAGCTGGGGCCAGTCCCTGACCGCTACTGGGGAAACTGGGCGCTAGCACCAGTCCCTGAACGCTACTGGGGGAACTGGGTGCACGTGGCGGGGCTGATGAACCAAAACAGGGGAAAACAGCCAAAAAAAAAAATAAGCAGGGGAAAACAGGGAAAATAGCAAAAATGAGTTTTGGGTGAGCGCCCCTCTCCCTGCCCTTGGCTCGAGGCTCGGCAGGAAGGAGGAGACGCATCAGCCCGTACCGGCTCGGAGTCCTCCTCCCTCCGGCTACGAATGCTCTCCGTCGGCGCCGGCTCCGTCTCCAAAGCTGCGGGGTCCCGGCCGGCGGCGGCAGGACGCAGGGACGTCTGTCCATCCTGGGGGTGGGGGGGAGACGGACGGGCTGCTAAAATTCCCGGGAAACTATGAGAGGAGCAGCAAAACATCCCAGAGAAAGCGGCACCTTCGTACCGGCTCTGCTCCCGCCGCGCGCCCCTGCTCCGCGGCCTCCGGCTCGGCACGGCTCACCCGCGGGGCGCTTGCCTGCCCGGGGGGCTCGGGGGCCTCCTGGCTTGGCGGGTCCTGGAGGGGGGGGAACGGTGCCGCTCAGGGACAGGGCGCGGGAGCCGCGCGTGTGCACCCCGGCGGCTCCAAACTCACCGCCGGCTCCGCTTTCCGCGCGCCGTCCGAGCGGGAAGAGCCGACGGGCTGCGGCTCCGCTCTCTGCGCGGAGCTGGGAGCCGAGGCCTCGGCGGACGGGAGCTTCTCTGCGGAGCGAGGAACAGGACCGGAGCGTGACCGCAAAGCCCGGAGCCGAGACGCCAGCGCGGTGCCAGAGCCTCCCGCCCAGGAGCCGGACGGGCCCCCGAGGTGCCGCCTGGATGGCGCAGATCCCTTCTCCCACCCCAAAATCCCACCTACGGGCTTCAGGCCCCCTCCAGCCGTCGGCTGCACCCCAATCCCCCGGGTGCTGCCCCCGAATCCCCCGGGGGCCACCCCGAGCCGCCCCCGGCGCGAGCGCGCCCGCGGCACAGACCTCCTGAGACGCGGGGACGAGGCGGGCGGCAGCCCGACGCCAAGTTCTCCCGGCAGCGACGTCGAAGGCAGCGGCGTTTCCAGCCCGGACCTCGGCAGCCCCGGGGCCGGGCGCCCCCCGGGAAGCCCCCTCGTTTCCTGCGGGACGGACAGGCAGCCCCGTGGGGAACCCGAGGCTGGCGGGGATCTCGCTCGGAGCCGGGCCAGCGTCCGAGTTGAATCCAGTGGGACGAGTATTTCTCCTACTGCATCCCACGCCTTGCCCCCGAAGCGGGGCGCCGAGCCCCCCCTGCAGCCCCCCGAGCCCGGCACCTACGCGGGGCCGGCGCCGGGCGGCCAGGCGGGGGGCTGCTCCTCGCCGGGGAACTCGGGCCAGGCCGTGGAGCGCCGGCAGGACACCGGCAGCGGCGGGACCTGGCAGAAGGACGCGGCACGTCAGGGACGCGGAGCCGGGATCCGCTCCGACGCGTCCCGTCCTTTCTCCGCGCTCCGATTCCCCTTTACCGGGCACCAGCCACGTTCGAAGCCGTCGCCGGCTCCTCGCTGCCCTTTGCCGCGGTCCCAGGGGCCCGGCGGCGCCCGTCTGCCGTCCTCCTCCTCGCCTGGGAAGCCGGCGGGGCCGGGGAAAGGCTCGGCGTCCCAGGGATGGGGCTGGAAGGAGAAATCCCCGCCGGCGCGGGCAGCGGGGCGGCCGGGCAAGCCGGAGCCGTTTGAGGGGGGCTTCCCGCAGCACGGCAGCGGCCGCGCCGCGGACCGAGCTCCGACGATGCCTGGCCTCTTAATTAAGGCTTTAGCGACAAGCTCTGCAAAACCTGCATGGTGTCAGCTATCCGCAGGCACGGTTCGCACCCGCTCCTTCCCCGCAGCTGGCACTTTGCCCCTTCTGCTGCTGCTTTTGAGAAGGCCAGAGCCGGGCCAGCGGCGCGTGGTGTCCGGGGGTATTTTTTTGTACTTCTGCTTTTGAGACGAGGGATGAGTCACCCGCCACCCCCACGCTCCCCCCCCCCAGCCGGGACCCCCGTCCACCGCCCCGGAGGTGGAGGAACACCGCGAATTTTGGTCCGCACCCCCGCTCCCGGCCCCGAGCTCCCCCTGCCCCTCCGGCTCCTGGCGTAGCCCCCTGTCCCGCTCGCCCCGGCTTACCGGCTGCCAGCCGCCTCCGGCGCTCCGGCGGTCCCGTCCCCAGGGCGGCGGGCGCCAGGCGGGCCGGGGGACGTCCGCGCGGGGCGGCAGCGGGGACGCCCGCGGCGGCCGGGGCTGGGGAGAGGCGAGCGGGACGGGGCGAACGAACAGGGCCGCGCGAGGACGGGGCTGGGGGCACCGAGGGGCGCTGAGACCACCTACCTCCCTGGGGAAGCACGGGGAGCGTCTCCAGCAGGCGTTTTGGGGGAACATCTCGCCAGCGGGACGAACCCGCGGCCAGCAGAAGGCCCCCACGTGCTCAGCGCCCGGCTCCTGGGAGGGGAGGAAGTGCGAGCGAGCTGGCAGCGCCGGGAGAGCGGCCGGGGCCATCGCTGCCCAGCAGTGCCCCGAGGGGACCCGCGGCCCCCGGGGGCTGCTCCGTCTGCAACCGGCGCCCTCCGCTCCCTCCAGCCCTCACCCAGCTCGTCGTGCATGAACGTCACCGAGGCGGCGCCACCCCCGTCCCGTCCCCCCGGGCCTGCTCCAGCGCGCAGGGACGCACCGTGCTCCCCGTGCAAACCCCGCGGGTCGAGGCGACCAGCTGCGCCGCTCCGCTACTCTTCTCGGCTCGAGCTCGGCCGCAGCGAAGCCAAGAACCGCCCGGGAAAACGCATCCCCACCGGGCAGACAGCACACGGCTTTCCAGCCGGGCAGTTAATTGTCGTCTCTGCCAGCACGTGTTGCACAGCGCTGGTGCCTGAGGCCAAGCTCATGGCACAGAGGCTGCGCGAGCTGCGCAAAGCCTGGCTCGCGTGTTGTACGAGGCTGTGCTGTTTGCACGAGGCCCGTGCTCCCGAGCTACGTGCTGCACAAGGCCACACTCCTGCCGCACGGCTTGCACGAGGGCGTGATGTGAGGCCGCGCTCCCGCTACCCACCCACGCGCCCCGCACGCGGCTGGTGGATGAGGCCACACTTTCACCTCCCCACACTGCGTCCGGCTGTTGCACGCAGGGGTTTTCAGGAGGACGCTGCACGCGCGTGCATTACACGTGGGGCACCTGCGCGAGGACGCTGCACGCGCATTACACGTGGGGCATTTGCACGAGGGCACTGCGAGCACGTTATGTGCGGGGCATCTGCACGAGGACGCTGTGTGCGCATTACACACAGGGCATTTGCACAAGGACACTGCACGCGCATTACACGCGGGGCATTTGCACGAGGACGCTGCACGCGCATTACACGCGGGGCACCTGCGCGAGGACGGTGGGGACGCGCATGCGCACGGCGGCGGGAGCGGCTG